>NC_089823.1:126334911-126637411 GCF_035046505.1 Tiliqua scincoides | reverse complement strand
CGTATGATCTATTTTGATGCTCCTTGGATTAAAGATAGAGGTAGATAAAACAAGGGTTGTAGGTTTTGAACTGCCCCACGCACCCTTCCTCAGCCTGCAAAATCATGCCAGACAGCTCTTACAGTTAAGAACTTCTTTCTAATACGTAACATGAATCTAGTTCCTTTCATTTCAATTAACTGGTTCTAGTCCAACCCGAATCAATCTAGTTCAACCCTTCTTAATCAATGTGTCCTTGTTAGTATGGATTAAAACTGAAGATCATTAACACCCCCAATTTTTTCTCCACCTTATCAATGATAAAGCTATCAGCAAGGCAAGTCAATAACAGGGTGCAATCCTAACCCCTTATGTCAGTGCTTTCCAGCACTGGCATAGTGGTACCAGTGGGACATGTGCTGCATTCTGCAGTTGGGTATCACTCACAGAGGCTTCCTCAAAGTAAGGGAATGTTTGTTCCCTTACCTCAGAGCTGCATTGCCCTTATGTCAGTGCTGGAAACCACTAACATAAGGGGTTAAGATTGCACCCTTGTTGGATCATTTTTTAACCACTGGACTTGCAGAAGATGTCAAGACAGTTGAAGTTTTTGGGAAGCATAAGCTGTGGCTTCTGCTTGAGCTGATGTTCTACAGTAGACTCCCCCAATGGTGTCACTCTTCCCTCCTTTTATTCTTAGACATTATTCACTTCCATATTGCATTTAAAGCCCCAGTGATAGGAGTTGCAAGACTACTGCCACACATATTCCTCCCTGTTCTCAAGAGTTACCATCCATCTCCTTTCAGGAGTCCTTTGTAGTGGGTAGCACAAGGCGTGATCCAAATCAAACTGTTCTCATTGACATCTAAGTGGCCTGCTGTTCACTTCTGGAATCCTCTCTCTCTCAATCTGCCATGACCTTCTACAGGAAGGACACACCACATGTAATCCCAAACTCATTTCCCTTCCCAAAGCCTCATAATTCATTAGTTGGTGGTCCATATTCTGTTGCCATCTGCATTAGGTTAAGTGCAATTCTAGGACAACTGCTTTTTCCACACAAAAATTTACAGAACACCATAGGAAGTCCTTAAATTACATACAGTAAACTATGTTAGCTTTGAGTTCTGAGGGAAGCAGAACCACAGCTTACAAGTTGGTTCAGGGAGCAGGTGTAGATTGCTGAGTCAGCAAAATCAGCAGGCACCTGGGACTGACACACCCTGGGTGTGACCAAGCCAGCACTGATTGGCTAAGCTAACTACATAAGGTTAGTCTGCTGGAGCTTCCAGTGCAGCAGTAGGAGACTACTGAACTACTGCCAGTAACTTGGGAGACTGGATGTGAGTATATACATGTTGTTACTGACCATCGAATGAACTTTGACTGTGTATCTTGGCAAACTGATTTGGATTTGTTGTTTATGGACTGACTGCTCATCGTGCTGACTAGGATTGTTTACTGATTACTCTACCTGTGATAACCCTTGCTCTGAAATATAACCACTGCATTCAAATAACTCTGCTGGTGTATGCTGTTTTGTGTGCCTGCTCATCCAAGGTTCCATGGACAACTCTTTACCAGACAAAGGGTTGCAACTCTAACAAACTAGGCACAATAGTCTTTTTAAGGATGTTATTTTTGTTCCATAAATTCACTTTTAGAAGGGCCTATTTTTCTTTGTCTTAATGGAGTTCTTTAAAAAAATATTTAATTGAATCATGTTGTCTATTTGGTTAGGAATTTACAGTCCTAAATATTTTATCTGTTGTGATGCCATTTAAATTCCCACAGTGCAAGTAAACACTAAGAGGTAAACAAGCCTAGGAAAAGTGCCTCTACTTGGATCAATTTTTTGTACACCATAAACTGTATTTTAACCATAACCAAGTTATGCAGGGTGATGACATAGTGTATGCCCTGAACAAAGAACGAATGACTCTCTCACAACAATCCCTTAATTTCTAGAAATATTTGCTATAACAATGATTCAGTAGCCATTCCTTTCCCGGTACCTGGTAATCAGTTCTTTTGCAGCCTGAGAACACAACTGAATCTGTGAAGCCTCTTCTTCTGTAGCTAGCTCTACTGCCTGTTGAGGGTACAAAGGAGATCTCAGGACTGGTTTGCAGGAATCACACTTCTGTTTGTCTTCCCAAGACTTCAAGGTACTCTCAAAGGCCTGTTTGTAATTAAAGAAAAAATGCAACATCACTTCCAATTTTTGATGTAAGTTCATTTTGCATACATTAATTTGTGCCATACTTTAAAATAATTGAGGCTGCAATCCTATCCACACTTACCTGGGAGTAAGCCCTATTGACTATAATGAAACTTACTTCTGAGTAGACATGCACAGACTTGGGCTCTAAGTTGTTCATTATTACTATTACAAGTAATTCAAAAGAGCCTTACTTTTCCTTAAAGAAGGGGTTGGGGGTGGCAGGGAGGACAACAGCATCACATCATTCATGATGACCTGAGGTAAAGTGTGTATACTTTTGATGAAACACACACACACACACCCTACTGAATATAGGTCTGCTTCTATACCATACTATGTTGCACACACGCAGACACTCATATAATTGTACACAGGTGTATGAAAAAACAGTATAAAGATGCAATTCTATACACACTTGCTGCTGCATTGGCACAGGAAGGTTGGATAGAACTGGGCCCTTAGTCCCATTAAATACAGTAATATCTACTTTTGAGTAAACATGCATCAGATTGCACTGTAAATTATTGGGAAGCACATTCTTACACTGACCTCTTAATTTCACAAGTTACTTTTTTTTCCTTACAGCAACTGAATCATATGCTGCACAAAGGGATTTATACAGAAGATATTAAATAGTTGACAAAAAGAACAGTTTCTATTACATACTCTGTCTCGTGTTAGCATCTGAGCTCTATTCTTATGCACAATTTTAATTATTCCTGGGGGCTGAATCCACGCCTCTCCATCCACTTGCACTGGGACTCCTTCATCTCCAAGGATGGTGATCTTTACTGACCGGCACTGAAAGTGAATAAACAGGTTTCAGTGCACAACAACATATTCATGGAACTGACAACCACGGCTCCTGTTCAAGTACATCTCAAGGATGAAAAGCTGTTGCACTATATCATTTCTGCTGATATGATAGACACTAAACGAAAATTAAAAAAACAAAAAAACAAATTTCAGGTGCACTTCAGCAGCTTCACACACCACCCTGCCAGCTCATTTCTTTGCTCCTAGACAACACACATACCTGAGCTATCCTATGATGCTGTAGTTTGATAACACGGGATACTGCCATCTGCATGCTGCCAAACACTGCAACAACCTCCAAGATCTTATCATCAAATGATGGTGCTCCAAATATCTGAAGGGGAACAGGGTTGTATCAGTTTTGCGTTATAGTTTTGACAGAGGCTTGCAACCTTTTTCAAGTCAAGATTATGTCCGTTTGTAACTCATCAAGGCTCCTGAAGTGCTTAAATATCTTTAATAGTGTAATGTCTGAATGGCATACAAATCAGCATTTCTTTAACAATGAAACAGTAAAGCATTTGGCACACAGTACAGAATTTTAATATCAAAGACAAATGAAGTTACTTTTGAAACATTTACAAAATGAAAGCACAGCACCCTGTTATTGTGGAAGTATGCATATGACATATTAAAATATTTTTGCTATTCAAGAAGCATCTGAAGACAGAAGTGGCGTTTGTCAGTAAACAAATCCATTTGGCAGATACATCAGTTTCACTTAGGCTATAATCCTATGCACACTTACTTGGGACTAAGCCCCACTGAACATAGTGGGACTTACTTATGAGTAGACATGAACAGAATTGCAGAGTTAAATATATAAAATCAGGATAAATTTCTAGTTCCTAAAGAGATTCCCCAGAGAAGCAAAAGGTAGCTGTCAGGGGAAAAATATACTGTAGATACTGGACTGTAGTAAGTGAAATTTTTGCCACGTAATCAAGCTCCAATTCTCACTTCACCTTATCTCCAGGTCAATCAGAGGGCAAAGACTTTCAACTCTGGAAAAGTTTCCTTTCTCAAGCTGCAGACAGGCAAGAGCCAAGTTTCTCAAGCAGCAGCAGGCACAGCTCCTTAGAAGCAATTTGTTAACCTTTTATTCTCCTTCCTTCTGCTGCAGCCTGGTTCTGCTTTGCAAATGCTTGCAAAGCAGGTCTGTTTTATGAAACACCAGGATAGGACCCTCCTTCCCAAGCTAGAATTCAATGCACCATTACTAAAGAATAACACCCATGGAAAGCAGTGGGTCTACGTCTGAGTAAAAAGGGTTGCAAATATATGCAGCTGCATCTCTCTGCTGTGAATTGAATTGCACACTCCCAATTATGTGTTATGTGTTGTATGTTATACGTAGAGCTTCTGGCTTAACACACCAGACACCTTAAAGGTGGATTTGATTCCTGGTTCTCCTGCAATGGTTCCCAACCTTTTTCACTTGCATATCCCTTGGCAGCCCATTTCCATAAATTGTACCCTTCACATTAGCAAAATGTTTGTAATTAATAATACAAGCCCTCATTTCCTCTATATGAAAGACTTCATGTATTTATCACAGTGTTTTCTCTTTTTATCTGTTTAAAGAACAGAAGACTCTGCCTTTGCACTGTTTTGCACCAGAAGTGTGCTGAGAAATTCTGGGTGATAGATCACTTTCCATATTATGTTTCAACTTTTTTACTGTGCTGGTTGTCAATCACTGGTTCATACATGAATTGATGACCAAAAACTAGCTATTGGTGGGGCTTTCACAGTCAACTAGCTACCTCCCTTCCTTCCTTGCTGGTCCTTGCAAGGCATTCCTGTCTTGCAAGGCATTCTGGAGCATGACCTATCTTTTTCTACCATTATTCCATTCTTTTTCAAGTACCCCTAAAGGTTCTGTTGAGTGTCCCTGGGAGTACATGAATACCAGGTTGAGAACCACTGTTTTACTAGTATGTTGTTTACAGTGCACTTACTCTGATAGTGCTTACAAAAAGGTGGTGAAGACCAGAATTTTAAAAAGAATAAAAATGTATCTTATGATCTTTTACTGTGTTTTTAATAAGAGACTATAGTTCTTAGGTAATAATTAGTGGTAGGTTATTTTTCAGGATCTGGCCTCGGGTAAAATCAGACTAAACTATAGTCAGACATCCCCCTAAATTTAGCCCCGACTTATCTGAGGGTCATAGAAAATTCCATGATTATTGGCTCAAAACCTGCCCTCAACTTATCTGTGGGATCAACTTAGAGGTGAATATCTACGGTAAGTTCTTCCCTGGGCCTCCCTCAAATCAAATCAAAAAACTTTATTGGCATAAACAATAAAACCAGGGTGTTAAACACAAAAGTAGCCGTATCAACTTCTTGAGACAATTCTTGTACTAATAGAGTAAAGGAACTGGTTGCTGGCATCCTTCAGTCTCAGAAGACTATGGTATAGTCTGAATAGTGGTTCTGGAACAGAGTGTCCTCTCCAATGCGCGAAGCCTGGGCAAAGTAGATACGGAGGATAGACTGTTTCCCATGCAGCAAATCCCCCCTCTCCACGTCACTGAAATGGTCCAATGGAAAGGCAGAGGCCAATACGGTTGGTTCCAGCGGCGTCGCAGGAGTTGCCAGAATGTGACTGTGTTCAGCCATGAACTGCCTCAGGGACTCCGGCTCCGGATTTTGCCTCAAGGTTGACTCCTGAAGCCTTTTCCATAATTGGATGTAGCCACAAGGCAGTGGAGGTTTGGGATCAGAGTTTTCCTTCTCTCCGATGAGCTGCCTTCCCAGGCTAACGAGACCCATCTACCCGGTGGCTGTTTAGTCACCTCTTACGACAAGTACAGCCAAACTGAGGGCCTATTCTTATCCCCAGACCCCAAGGAAAGGTACTATGCCATGTAGATTGATAAAATCTCATTCTTACCAGTTAGTAACTGTCTAACCATGTCAATTTCAGATCCGTTAAATGACTTTTAAAAAGGGTTTAAATAGTAGATCAGAGTGACACAATTTAGTAAAATATGAGGAAGTGTCTCAAAAGAACCTGAACCACGACATACTTTAGATTGTGGAGTACTGACACTGACTTTCATTCGATGGGTAAGCATTGAATCTGGCTAAGGAAAACCCTGCAGTTTTGTTAGAAAATTTAAATAGTTACTACCCAAGATCAGCTGCCCAAGATAGTAAAAAAAAGTGAGGAGCAGGTTTTTTGGCCTCATTTAAAAGCTCAATGTCTCAATGTCCCTTAGCCAGGGACGTAAGGTCTTAAACGCATTTGCCCATGGCATCGTACCCAGTAAATCCAAGGAAAGTCATAGAGATTGAACTTTCTTGCTAAGTAAGGTCAGTCCTGGAAAACAGAAGTAATCTTCTAAAATACTTTTCAATAGGGCGTCATTAGCTGCAGCAGAGCCAATACTAAACCAATGTTTGAAAGAGTGAAGCCAACCTACAGACTCCACTTGTTTTGGCCAGCTTCCAGACATAAAACAGCATAAGGTACACATTGAGGTACTGCAAAGATTTTGTACAGGAAGAGAGACTGAATCCTTTGAACCATGATGCAGAAGGCGGAGATCCAAATGGGGATGCCATATAGGAGCTGTGCCATTACCTTAGAGTGGTTCAAACTCTCCCAGAGAGTTTGGAAACCGCTGTATTAAGTCCTTGCAGGGGCGGGGGAGAGGTAGCAGGTGCAGGGGGAAGGCAGTGACACAATCTTCAGGATCACATTGCTCAGGGGCTTGGCTGCACTTACCAGAGCCTCCTGCAGCCTCCCAGGGGTGCGGGGAGCTCTGCGCGACCTTCTGCAGGGCTTTCGCTTTGAAAGCAAAAGTGGAATGATCACATCCTGCCTCAGCAAAACCGGAAGTGGAGTGCGATTGCTCCACTTTCACTTCTTACGCTTTGGGAAGCCCTGTAGTCTGACATGCAGGGCTCCCTGCACCCCCGGGAGGCTGCAGGAGGCTCTGGTAAGTGCAGCTAAGCGCCTGCAGCTCCCTGAGTGACATGATCCTGGGGATTGCATTGCTGCCTCCTCCCTGCCTCCTCGCTGCCCCCACCACTTATACATATTAAAAAGGGTTGGGGTCAACACACAGCCTTGCTTGACACCCTTGTTTACCATTACTACGTCTGTCAAATCACCACTAGGTGATAGACTAATTTGGCAAGAGGTGCCTGAGTAAAGGCTCCTAATTAGAAACAGCAGTCTTGTGTCCATATTCAAGGCTCCCAATTTGGAACAAAGAATATCCCTACTAATTGAGTCAAATACCCCCTTTAAGTCCAAGAAAGCAGCATATAGAGTAGAATCCTCCTGTAGTTGCATCTAATTGCATCTCTTACCTGTCCACCTTCTTGCATGTACATTTATTGAGATTCCATTTCAATCAGAGTGCTGCAGAGAGATCTGAAGGTTTTGTATTTGTATGCAGTGTTTTCTGATTGTGCTCAGTGTACAGTTAGAACTAAAATCTTAACAAGAAATTTCTGGATATTTATACAAATGGCATACAATAAAATATTAGCATTCTGGCTCATAGTACTCTGGCAGAAAAGAACACTAAAAAAAATTACAGAATATTTCTTACATCATCCTCCTTGGTTCCACCCCAGAAATTAGTCCCACCAGCATAGCTTGGGATGTTCAAAACAGCTATGCCTTGAAGACTTGGCAAGGGGATATATTGTCCATCACACTGCAATACACAATGCACAAAATACTATTCAAAGTAAGTTATACATGCAATAAGTTCACCACAGGACAAGGTTATACCTGAAAATAATCAGGCCCATCTTCCTGTCTTTAGTTAGGATATTTTACACTTTCTCAATACATCCAAATTACACATGAAATCTCTACAGTTATTCACACCAATTACACATAGCAGACACAAAAGCAAATATATATATCTACTCCAAGATCAGTAGCTAACCTGAGTGGTGAAAAATACCTCTGGATTCTAAATTTAGCAGTTATACACAGAGCATGATTCAAAATGTATACAATCAGGAGCAAAGTGGACTCACTAAAGGAATGCAGGTTGGATCCATCTTTTTAGAGAAACAACCGTTTATGTTAATAGCAGGATTGTATTTGTACAATACAGTTATATTTAGAAATTAAGTATTTTAGAAACCATGCTATAGAATTCTACAGCCATTTGTCACACTCACACCCATAACACCTTCTCTAGGGCCCAATCCTATTCCTGACTGGTACCCAACAGTACAGCAGTACCAAAACAGCTGCCGTTATATCCTTCGGGGCCAGGAAGGAGCTGGAGGTCTCCTCAGGGTAAGTGAATAACAGTACCTTACGCCATGTAGGACCCTGGCAGCCCCATTGGGTCTCCTCAGAGTTGCTTCAGCTATTTAACTGGTACAGAACCAAGGAGACAAGTGTTGGGCTCCAAGGCCAAGAAGGAAGGACAGGATTTGGGGGAGTCTCTGCCATCATCCCCGTCCCCCTCCCGGGCTTGAAACGCCTCTCGGATCTTCTGCTACATTTGCAGCTGTTATACATTCTTAAGAGGGTGTTGGATATAAAATCTGGTTTCAATTCAATTAATGAATGGAACTCTTATGGAATGAATTATGGAAACATTCAGAATTTTATGGAAAAAACTTGCAGTACAATCCTATACATGTCTACTCAGAAATAAGTTCTATTGAATTAAATGGTATTTACTTCCATGCAAGTATGTACAGGATTGTATCCTTAAAGAATTGAAGGTTAGAGCATGACAGTAACACAACTGAACTCTCAAATGCAAGAAAATGTATTTTCTTTTTTTCCCTCATAAGTACATAAACATAAAAATCAAGAGTTCTAAAACATGGGACCAAGTAGGACTCTAATATCATTTCCTTCTTTTTGTTTCACAATTCTTGATCAGTCAGAGAAGTTGCTGGATACAGAATCTACAAATATTCCAAATCAATGGGAAGAGAGGTGGAAAAGAAGTTTTCACTTCAGACTACTGTACTTTTCTCCCTTAGACCCTCAAGCCCTTAGGGGAAATCACCTTCAGCTTTAGTTAGCAGAGTACAGAGAAGGGAAAATCATCCCCTCCTGAACTCTTTTAGCCCCAAGCACACATGCAGAAAGGTTAATCCTAATTTTTTTCATTCTCGATTTAGTTCATCGCTTTTCTGTACATCTGATTCTAAATGCATTTCTTGAGCTTTGTTTCCAAAAATTTTTGCTTGATTCCTTATCTCCAATAGACATCACATATGACCCATGTGACCACAGAGGCAGACAACACATATGAAATTTAGGGCGCAATCCTAACCCCTTATGTCAGTACTTTCCAGCACTGGCACAGCGGTGCCAGTGAGACGTCTGCTGCATCCTGCAGTCAGGTGTCACTCATGGATCCCTCCTCAAAGTAAGAAAATGTTCATTCCCTTACCTTAGAGCTGCATTGCCCTTATATCAGTGCTGGAAAGCACTGACTTAAGCGTTAGGATTTCGTCCCAAGTTGTCCTCATTTTCCTGCATCTTCTCATCAGCACATAAGCTCATTAGATTCTTATTCTTTACAGACTCTGTGTCCATTCCAGTATCTCTAAGCACCGCCTCCTTTATCCATCCTTCCCTTGACTCCTTGCTTCCTTATTTCTTTTCTAGATACCCCATTGACAACTTCTTAGTCTAAACCTCTCAGTCGCAGCACAATCCTATACCTGTCTGTTCCGATGTAAGCCTCCCTGAATTCAGAGTGACTTAGGCTGCAATCCTAACCACACTTTCCTGAGAGCAAGCCCCATTGAACAAAATAGAGTAGACCTGGTTAGGATTGTGCCCTTACTCTCGTAAGTGTGTATAGGGTTTCAGGCTTAGAGTTCTACCATCCATAGCAAGTGCTCCACTTCTAAGATTAAACAGAGGTGAATGCTAGAACAGGAGTAGAGGAAGGGGCTCAGCTGGAGAGGGAGCTCCCTGCCTATTAAACTTGACAGTCACAGTTAGCTATAAACAAATATTACCTCAAGTTGAACTTTTTGTTCTAGGTTCTTGTAGGTCCGTTGCAATAATTCTTTAGTGCCTAGCACACCATACCACATCATGTTCTTTGTTCTACTCCTAAAAGCAAAAGAGAAATGGGCATGGTGACAGATGCAATATACAGATCAAGCCTATTTCTGTAAAGTGCAATCTTCACTAAGACACAGAACAAAAAAAGATATCCAATCATTACAAAAATGTAACAGAAAATATTCTTGTTTAAAGCTTGCATACCTGCATTTTTCAGGGTGTTCTTCTCGTTTATTATTAAATTCTAATGAGATTTTTGCATCTAGTCCAATTCCAAAATAGTTATTCATGACACACTTCTCTGAATATCCTTCCCTGTGAGAGCAAAGCAGAACCGCATAATAATCATCACATATGTAGGTTAGCTTGTAACTGCTGCATATAAATAATGGGATTATTTCTAGCTTTTCAATTGATTCTGCACTAGCCATCTGCCTCCTTCTCTTCATGGTTGTGTCTCTCCTCCACCCTACCATGAAACAGTTGCAGAATTAATGGCACATTTGGAAGAGTACCCATGTAAGTACAGAAGCAATCCTGCTTTGATGCAAGAAGTACTAACAGGCAGGACTTGATACTCTATTTTATTTAAAATAAATGTATCAAAAGTTCTGTGCTAAGGAAGCCCTAATTCCACAGCAAGAAAGTGACACTTCCCAGCCTGTATAAATCATGGCACATACATGGAATTTATATGCACAGTAAAATTTGCACATGATTATTTGGCACTTGATTATCCAGAAGGCTACATTAAGGGGCTCAGGGAGCTCACCAGTCCTACTCTCAATCTGCAGCTGGTTACCATGTCTGCTAAAAATAGATCTAAAAATCAGTTGCAATGTGGGAATATAATGCTTACAATCTTACGGCCTGTTGCAAGGACTATATTAAGGTAATACACATGAAGCACTTTCTACACAACAGAAAGTATTATACAAATATTAACAATTTTATTAAAACAATTTCTTCTTTGCTAAAACTGAGTTCTGGTCAAAGTGTAAAAACTGGTAAATATGGCTCTGCATATTTGCATGAAATGTGCAATGGTCATAATGGTATCTGCAAGTTTGTTACATGTGGTTTTTGCAAAACAAGAATTATGGCCCAATTCTATGCCAACTAGCACCAAAGGAATGGGCACGTGCTCTGTTGCAAACATGCCGTAAGACTTTATCCAGAGTAATGGGACAAATGTTCCCTTCACCCGAGGAGACCTCTAGCAGTCTCTATTCCTGCACTCGATGCTGCAGAGGTCCTGCTGGATCACAGTGCAGGTCTATCATTAGGATTGGGATGCCTGTGACCAATACCTGCAACACTATGAATGAGGTCATTTCCAGAAGCTGGTATAACGACCAATGGGCAAAACTGGTTTGACTTGGAATCAGATTCAAATAATGCAAGTTATTTTTAAAAAATCAGAAAAACATTTTTAAGCCCAGTGCCAAAGTTCTAACTCCACTGCTCTCCTGATGACTGCCATGAGCATAACATACTACAAATGCCTCCCCCAAATCCCTCCATAAGTCTCCCACAGTCCTTGCACCATGTGCCATGACCGTTTCCCTTCTCGCTTACTAGATAGCTGAAAAGTTGACGTTTTGCAGAAAGCTGCCATTGCTCTGGCATCTTGAAAGCTACAATAGCTGTACACTAGGCAGGGCACCCAAAGCCTTAGTGTAACTATCAGGTACCATAGAAACAAAACATCCTATGTGATGCCGATGCAAGTATGCTCAGCAATATCTCAACTGCAAGAAGGCCTGGAGCACCTCATTTCCAAAGCACCTGGCATCCATAGCAAGGACTCAGGTACTCTGGAGAACCTATATTTCTTATTGATACCTTGGGCACCAGGCTGCAGTGTTCAAAGTTGCAGATCACAACTGCAGATGCTCAGGTTAGATTTTAAGCATGAGAGAAACGGGGGAGGGGGGGAGGTGTTCCATTACTATCCAAGGCAAGCAGCAGACCTGTCCTGGTTCTATCCTCACCCTTGCTCCTAAAACTGTGCTGGGGTCATGAAAGCTAGTAGTAGGAAAGCTACTGCTGAGCCATTACCCCAACTCTAAAATGGAAGTGCTGCAGTCCGCCTGCTGTTCTGATCTGAGTGGAAATGACATTCAATACTGCAGAACACTCAGCCACCCTCATCAAGAAATTGTAAGTGCAAAGGTTTGTTTTTGAGATCTTAGGATAAAGTTCCTTTCCAGAAAAATGTTTCTATTAAGCTCTAGTGAGACATATTTCTCCTCAGAGTTTAGATATTCGAATTCAGTAAAACCATTTAAACTTTTAACTGCTTTCTGCACAGTTTCCTTGATATCGGTTTTGTGAAAATGAACAAAGAATGCCAACCAAACAGGAGGGGGAATGAATTTAAAAAAACAATTTTTTCTTACAGTGATTCTGGATCAGGATCAATAAAAGGTGTAGCACCAAATGGATCAATGTTTGCTAGTAACATTTTGCTGATAATGGAACTCCCTGCAATAGAGGCAGCTAGACCTGCCCTTAGACCTGATGAGAAAAGGGGGAAAAATGCATGTTTAAAGAAAGTGTACCAACAAATCTGAGACAGCCTCTGTGAAATGGATACCAAGCAACAAAGAGAACATAAAATGCCAACAAAACTGAAACTTAACCAAACACATCTAGAAATGAAAAATTTCCAGAAATGGTAAAGCCATGGGAAGTAAAAACATTCTCTCCCCCAGTCATGGAAAGGTTGTGGAAAATTTGAATATGCAATATTTTATCATCACTTATCAATAAATTTTGCTACTTTAAGAACAAAAATGTACTACATATGGATTCATTAGCTATGTAAAAAATTGCTTTGTGTGGTATTTGCAGAAAATGTAAAAGCATAAACATTTAGTTTTATTCAAACAAGAATTATAAATATATCAAATGCTAGAGATGAAGCAGCAAGTTGCTGCACCCAAAGAAACCAAAGCAGTTTTTGCCAGTTAAGAAAACATGAAAGAAAAACAAATAAGAGTTCAAAATAGAAACCAGCATCATTGTAAAAAAAACACAAAAAAACCCCAAAAGGAACTTTTAAAATATTTGGACTTTGAAATGGTCTCCCTTTCATACTGTCAGCCTTATGCAGAAACAGAAACTCTCCCTGGAACTGCAACTCCTGACTCTCCTATGCACTTTTGTTTTCTTATTAAGTTTAGTGAATACTGAACTTCTGAAGCGCAGCACAACTGTGAGGATGACACTCTACCTCTCTCCAGATCCAAGCCCAGAAGAAAGGCTAAGGTTTGCCACAGTCATCAGAGTGAAGTGAGAAACTTGCCACAGTGCGTGCGGCAAACGGAAGAGTAGACACATATATTAAGCCAATGAAAGGACTAACAAATGATAAAAATCTTGTACCTGGGCAAATTATTCTTGTGTTCAGTACTGGAAGATTTTCTTTGCTGGCTGTGCAGGCTGTGGCTGAAAAAGAACTTGTGTGTGAAGGAAGGTGGCTTCTCCGTCCGTCTGGAGATCTGGGAGCTGTTTTAACTGTTCAGAGAAGGAAGGGAAACAATATACATATACCTAACTAGAGATAAATATTTTCTTGCATATAAAGATTATATGAATGAGTATGCATAAAGCTACCTTTCAAAGTTTGTTGATTAATATTTGGTCCCCCACTGAGGAAGAGGTTGACATTATGAGTTTTACTTTACGATGACATTTTAAGAGACCTGTGGATTCCTAGAGAATAGTGTGTTAAATTACAGAATGATTACCTTCTCAAACGGTATGCCATTCTGAAGATCCAATCTATCCAACTTTGCAGCGCCAATGCAATCCCAAAATAAGGGAACACACATTCACTTGAGGAAGCCTCCTTGACCACAGGATTATTAATTATTAACAGTATTTATATACCGCTTTTCAACTAAAAGTTCACAAAGCGGTTTACAGAGAAAAATCAAATAACTAAATGGCTCCCTGTCCCAAGGGCTCACAATCTAAAAAGATGCCAAGGAATACCGGCAGACAGCCACTAGAACAGACAGTGCTGGGGTGAGGTGGGCCAGTTACTCTCCCCCTGCTAAAAAAAGGAGCACCCACTTGAAAAAGTGCCTCTTACCCAATTAGCAGGGGTAATCAGCACCAATTAGCATGGTTACATCAGCACTGGAAAGCTAGATAGGACTGAATGTATATCTTTTCATTTGAGGTGGATACTTTAAATACAGATATGTTGGGCACACAGAGGTATGAAAACTAGAAAATGATGGGGAAAGTGGTAATAAATAGTAGGATTTCTGAATAAGAAATGGGAGAAAAAAATCAGTAAAGATTCTTGCGAAACAAGTATTGTTGAATATTTTTGTTATGTAACATACAAAGCGTCGAGCCCTTTGCATATGTTTTATTATAATCTATGGTTTGAACAAATTGACAAGCTGATTATTTTTATAATTTATAAGTAGGCTTTCCACCAAATGTGCACTAATTTTATAGGAATTGTGATGCAAAAGCAACTCCAATACTTGTTTAAAAGGTATATGTAATTATTACTTTCTGGTTCCTTACTTAGATGAAATTCAGATTCCTTTGCATTGTCTTCCTTTTCCTCTTCTCTGGATTCATCCAATTCTTTACTATATTCAGTTAGTGACTGATTTAACTGCTCTTCTGTATGGGCATTCTGTTCATCCACAACTGTTAGATCAGACAAAGATGTACATGTGATATGATTATACAAAGCACATTTTGTAATATGGAATAAATAAGAGTTTTGTTATAAAAGTGACAAAAGCAAATAAAGAATTTAATGTTGGGAATTCTAATTAACGTGTCTGCCCTGAATGTAAGAAGGAATTTACATACTCAGTTTTTTCTGAAAAATCTTACAAAAGTGAGAAATTTCTTTATTCTGCCCATGTTTGTATCTATGTAAAATACAAACAGGGTTAAAATGAAAGTTGCCATTCCCAAAAGTTGTTTTCTCACAGGGATTTTCATGTTACAATATACAAAATGAAGCTGAGAATCAGGGTGGTGTCAGAACTTAGCCATATTGGGCACTAAGAAGGTCCACCTGACTAAGGTGACCCCAGAACCTTCAATACTAGTGACATTTGTATTGCTCAGTGCACCATCAGGGGGTGTGAGGAACCAATGCAAGACAGTCTGGTGCCAGCATCATCAAAGTTCTGACTTGGAAAGATGCAATACTAATCTTTAGCAAGCAAGTTTAACAAAGGGTCATTCCATGTCAACTGGTCTAGGGCTCCCCGCACAACCATCACAGATTTTAATGAAATGTTGTGTGCTGCATGCCTGTCTGCCTGCCTGGCCGGTGTAGCCAACCAGCCCTCCCTCCCTCGGAGGCATGTGCTGCAGGCTGGGCTTCTCTCCCTCAAGTGGGATCTCTCTCTCTCTCTCTCTCTCTCTCTCCTCTGCACTCCCCTGGCTCAGGTTGCAGGAGGGGAGGGGAGCCAAGCCCAGTCGAGCAGAGACCAGCCCAGCCCATGGGCAAGGCAAGGAGAGACCTCCCCTCCCCTGTAGGGGATATCTCTCTCTCTCTCTCTCTCTCTCTCTCTCCTGCAATTAAAGAAATCAGCACGACCTGAAACATGACAGAATTGCATGTTGAAATATAGGCTGTTGCTATGGCAATGTCTCCCAACTTTGTCCCTATTTTTCATGCATTGTTTGCCTGCGTTAGAAAATCAAACCCATTTTTCTGGGGGATTTGAAACATGCTCTTTCTAATGAGATTAGCTTAGAAACATTTCTAGAAGGTACTTTCTTGTAAAAGCAGTTTGAAAATACTCCATTTTTGGCCTTTTTACAAAAATAATCAACTTGAAGGTTGCCAACAATAATGGAAAGAGCTAGGAGGCTGAAATTTGAAAACAAACTTATATTGGGATATTATGTACTAAATTTCACAATTATTACTTAATTATTGCTGGAGCTATTCAACACTAAACTTTGGATTTTTTTTTGTAGCACTGACTTTTTCTGGCCAACTTTGCTGCAATTTTAACCACTTTGGACACGCTCAACAAAAACAGTTATTAGTTTCATTAAATAGAGCGCAAAAAGTTGTATAAGGTAGGTAAGTTTCATTTTTGAAAAAATAACACAGAAGATATGTCTCAAAGTTGTCAAAATCTCACAATCGTACTGAACGTGGTCGCAGTATGGGATCAAACAAATGGCTATAACTCCACAAGTTTTCCCCTGGCGAACCTAAAACTTTACCAAAGTTCATTTGAAACATGTGGGACTCTACACACAAAATTTCATTAAAATCCATGATGGTCGCGCGGGAAGCCCTAGACCACTTGACATGGAATGACCCCAAAGAAAGAACAGAGAACATGCGTAAAGCTCATTACAGATGTAGAAGAAAAGCAAAAGTAAAATTCTCTTCCAGGTGTTCACCTTTTTCTGCTTGCTCAATGAGCTGTCTCAGAGCTTTCTTCAGACTGTTTGCTCTGAGCATTAGCTGCTCCCGTGGCTTGAAGACCTGATGAGTGGGAGATGTGTTGCTCTCTGCCAGTTGATCCTTCACATCAGACAAAGATTCTTCACTTGATGACCCTTCAGCTTCTTCTTCTACAATGGGGGGAGTGATCCGTGGTGCCACAGGAGAAAGTTGGGCTTCGGCATGAAGGGCCTGAAGCAGCAGATTTAGCTTCTCATTCAGTTCTGAACACTAACAAAAGATACAAACAAAAGGAATACACATACACACATGAGTACTATTTACATATTTGCTGAACCTAAAAAGCTGTTTAGTAAATGTTAAATGCTTTTCTGACACAGAACAGTGCCCAAATTCCATAAAAGTTCAAAATTGCTTCCCCTTTCCCACTTCATGGGAACAGGGTAACTATAGTAAATTTTGCAATAATTGCCTTACTTTTTTATAGCCCAAATTTCAGAACTGTAAATATACACAGTTTTGATTCTAAAATGTTCACAATTTTCAGGTTGGGGGTGAAATAGGTTGGCACCAACCAAGGACCCACAACCATCAGAGGGTTCACCTGGTGAAACTGTCCCCTGAACCCTCAGTACTAGAGGTGGTGCCCAATGTGACATCAGAGAGAGTGGCAAGCACCATGGGGGCCCAGAGCATGCCTTTGCTCCGGGGATCCCAGCAATGTTTAAAGTGATGGTTATTACCTTCAGAGCCCCAAATGGCTTGAGATAGGAATATCTAAAAAGCTGCCTCCTCTCACATGAGCTTGCTCCTCCCCCAAGATTCAATTGTGAGGCTCTCTGCATCCAGTGGACCTCAAAGGCTTCGTTGGCAGGATATGCGAGTCAGGCCTTTTATGTGTCCACACCTAAACTTTGAAATTTCCTCTCCAGAAAGGTGCACATTTCTCTCTCTCTCTCTGATGATCTTGTCATTTTGCAAATTCCATCTTTTAACTGATATTTAACTGGTTGGCTTTGTGGGATTTTTTAAATAGGTCATCTGGAGGTGATGACTACCTGCTGCCTCTAGTTTCTTTTATTTTTGTGCTTTTAATTGTTGATGTCACAGTTTTTAAATGATAGTGTGAGTCACTTTTAAATGGAAAGGTGGAATATTTTACTAAATACAGCAATAACTCTGCCCCATTGCACCCGGAATGCAAAGGAATGCTGCGCCTAAACCTGGAGATTCCATTTTATTATCATGCTTCATCAAAGCTGACAAATCTCTCCTCCATGTCAAATCCCTTTTAAATCCAATTAAACATACAAATGTTATCACATCTTGTGGTAGTAAAATCTATAAGTTATAAGTTTGAGAGACTGCCTTCTCCCATATATTCCGGCCCGTCCTCTTTGGTCATCCGAGGGGGTTTGTTGGTTGTGCCGCCATTAAGAGAGGTGAGGGGGATGGGCGGCCAGAAATAGGGCCTTCTTGGTGGCGGCGCCTGTATTGTGGAATTCCCTACCCTTTGAGTTGAGAACAGCTCCTTCGTTGTTAAACTTCCAGCGAGGCCTGAAGACGTTTTTATTCCAGCAAGCCTTTGATGCCTGATGGCTGCTTTTAATTGTTTTTACTGCTGCTGGTTGCTTTTTATCTATTTTATTGCTGTTTTTATGTATTTTTGATGTATTTTAATGTATTTTATTATTTTAAAATGTTGTTAGCCGCCTTGGGTACCCTCCGGGGAGAAAGGCGGATTACAAATCAAATCAAATAAATAAATTTACTGTGCAGAAAAGTACTTTCTTTTGTCTGTCCTGATTTAACTGTCAAGTCTTAAGAGAAACAGTAAGAGAGAAGAGTATTCACTCTGGGGAATGAATGCTATTCCGTAGATAGGTTTGGGCAGTCAAATTATTCAAAGAGTTGTAGAAGCAAAAAAAAAAAGTAAATACACAGTAAGTGTAAAGTCATGCACATTGGGGCAAAAAATCAAAACTTTAGATATAGGCTGATGGGTTCTGAGCTGTCTGTGACAGATCAGGAGATAGATCTTGGGGTGGTGGTGGACAGGTCAATGAAAGTGTCGACCCAATGTGCGGCGGCAGTAAAGAAGGCCAATTCTATGCTTGGGATCATTAGAAAAGGTATTGAGAACAAAACGGCTAATATTATAATGCTGTTGTACAAATCTATGGTAAGGCCACACCTGGAGTATTGTGTCCAGTTCTGGTCGCCGCATCTCAAAAAAGACATAGTGGAAATGGAAAAGGTGCAAAAGAGAGCAACTAAGATGATTACGGGGCTGGGGCACCTTCCTCATGAGGAACGGATACAACATTTGGGCCTCTTCAGCCTAGAAAAGAGACGCCTGAGGGGGGACATGATTGAGACACAAAATTATGCAGAGGATGGACAGAGTGGATAGGGAGATGCTCTTTACACTCTCACATAACACCAGAACCAGGGGACATCCGCTAAAATTGAATGTTGGGAGTGTTAGGACAGACAAAAGAAAATATTTCTTTACTCAGCGTGTGGTTGGTCTGTGGAACTCCTTGCCGCAGGATGTGGTGACGGCATCTGGCCTGGATGCCTTTAAAAGAGGATTGGACAAGTTTCTGGAGGAAAAATCCATTACAGGGTACAAGCCATGATGTGTATGCGCAACCTCCTGATTTTAGAAATGGGCTATGTCAGAAGGCAAGATGCAAGGGAGGGCACCAGGATGAGATCTCTTGTGATCTGGTGTGCTCCCTGGGACATTTGGTGGGCCGCTGTGAGATACAGGAAGCTGGACTTGATGGGCCTATGGCCTGATCCAGTGGGGCTGTTCTTATGTTCTTAAAAAATTTTAAAAATAGAGGGATCCCTGTCCCAAGGAACTTCCAAAGTAATGCAGAGTAAACAGTGTTTTTTGGCTGTCCACCTCCCAGCAAGACACAGTACACAGACTCAGCAGCTATAGCAGTTGTTTGTTTTTTCCATAACAAGGGAAACATCACAGCTTGATATACGTAGTTCCTGAATCTGCAATTCCCCTCCCATTGCCTAGCAGAGAGAAAGAGAGCACACAGCACAGCATATAGCAGCAACAAATGCACTGTGATTTTTGTGGTCATGAAATTATGAACAAAACAAAATTTGATCAATTGATGAAACTATACTGGAAATGTTTGTTGCCTTTTTTGTTCAGTGAAAAAAAACAAGAACTTCCATTATGTTGAGCCTAAGGCACAAATCTTCTAGAATTATATCATTTCAATATAACAATAGATATGCAAAATTAATGAAATGGGGGAGCGAAGAAAGATTAATTCTTACTTTAATGGCCAAAGCATCTGCTTCTGCGTTTTCCATTGGTCTTTCAAAGGTCTTCCCTATTTTGGCAACGAACCCTTTTACAGTTTCACATAATATCCTTTTGTCAGAGATAGAAATATTGAAGCAAAGAGAAAGTAGGAAATAACTTTAGAGGTTAGAAGATCTCAAATATTTAAGGAATTATATTGTAAACTATAACTCAGAGAAATCATATTTGTCAAAGCATAAAACATTGTTTTCCCTTTATTCCTTGTCTAACCTGGGAAACTTCCATGGGAAGTCCATGGGAAACTTCAATAAATGCAACTTTATGTACTGAGAACAAGTATGAGCCACTAGAACACTTTTACTATTCACCAATATTATTGAAAGGATTTAGAAATTGCAGTACACAGCTTTCAGACTTTACTGTCATATCCAACTTTAATTATACTAAACTAATTTGAGACAGACTCAATTATCTGTGTGTATGTCCCCCACACACAAAAGATAATACATCCACGGCATCTGAACTAATTACACCGGAACCATCACTACAGATTAACCACTGCCTAAGAAATCCACTCTTAGGCACCAAGCCAGTCAGTTAAATTTCTAACCAATTTGATATTCATTGGCAATCTGGATTCATTACTGCTTATTATGAAGTATTTGCACTAGTGCTCTGTCACAAGCACGGTTGACCAGTGGTGTTTAGGTTTGTGATGAAACACTCATGTAGAGGTGTCACCACAAACCCACCTGAACCTAATTCAATAAAACAGAGGCCCAGAGGGGAAAAAAACAGCCAGTCATGTATTTAGGAACTGTGTGGCTATAACTCTGTCTTTTTAAGCATTTTTTATGCTAAATAAAATGAACCTGCTATTATGACTACAAACACAATATTTAATTTTACTAAGTCACCTTGTATTTTTTAATGTAAAGATGGATATGATTTTTTATGCAAATACATTTCTGAATCCCTAAACTCATGCCTTAAAGGAGACACTAAGATCTACGTACAGTCACATTAAACTGAATTCTAGACCCGGACAGAAAGCCTTGGGCACTCACATCATACAGAGTTTAATAGCAGCCGAACTAGTGATTCTAGCATCTGTCATGCTTGCTTATATGTAGACTGGGTCCCTGAGTTACATACACCCAACTTACGGATGGCCACACTGGTGCTTTAACATAGGCACAGGCCACCCATTCTAGTGTTTTTGAGAACGCATGACAGTGCTGAGCTGTCAAGAGTCAGTTGTTCCAACTTACATCCATTCCGACTTCCTGTCAAACCTCAGGAACGGAACTAGTACATAAATTCGGGATTTTCTCTACAGGCTTGGAGCTATCACCCAGAGGTAAACTACATGATTTCAACGTACAAGGACCCAATCAATGTTCAAATCCTTGGCATCTTCTGGCAGGGCAGGAAAAGAACCTTGTCTGAAAACTTGCACACTGCTGCCAATCAGTAATACAACTGACTTGTCAGAAAGATGAGGAACAAAGGAGCCAGCAAGGAAAAGAGGCACCTTTGCCATCTCTACCTGCTGTTGACTCTTCAGAAGCTTTGTCTGTGCCCCTCCCTCCTCAATGGTCACAAAAACACCAACTGCCTCCTGAAGTGGAGAAGGGTGATTTTATTGTGCATTTGTAGACTTTAACTGATATGAGCCACCTTAGGGGCCTCTTTCAGAGGCCAAAAGATAGGAATCTTCAGAATAAACAATAAAACTGATTCAGAATAAGGCAGTTTCATTTGAATTGACCAGCAAAGGTTTCAGGCCTATGCATTCTAAGAACATTGCAAAAGAAGAGATTCTACACATAACACTGTGAATTGCAAGTTACTCAACTTACTCGGCAGAAGATATGACAACTGAGTGTTGATCAGAATCTAGGATCTTAGTAAGGTGACCCGCAACTGAATCCTCATAAGCAGACATCTGAAGCACATGAAGCAAAAAAATCTTCATATTCTACCTGCAATTATTCGTAAGTCACAAAAAAATCACGCACATGCACAATTGTCACTTCCCCCCCCCCAAACTAACATTTATAGCCAAGCTAGCTAAGAATATTCCAGGGTCTTTGTACCAAAATGAGACTGCAAACTAGGAAAGGTTATAATACTCGTTTCCTCCAATGAGCAATTCCCCTCATTTTGTTGCTTTTAACTAAGAAACAAACAGAACTTCCTCTTCCCAAATCATGAAATAGCTCAGCTCATTTTCAAGGTAAAACACCTAATCTCCCATTAGTTTGCTTCAGTTTGCTGGGGTCCTGGAACAAAGCCCTGAACTGGGACTCTCCATGGAGCTCCTGTCTGACCTCAGATGGTGAACTGGACACTACCACTGCCACTGAATGGCCTGTACACTCAAGGTACAGGGGTCGGCCCAGACAGGTGGAAACTTTGATGGGTATGGGCCCTCAGAAGTGCCCAACTGGAAAATCTCTTATACCACCCCGGCCTCCCAAGCACCCATCTCCAAAGTTGTCCCGCCAACAGGTTTTCTTGGTTGCAGAGCTGGCATTTGCAGAACAAGATCACAGGCATTTAGAAGAGGACTTCGCCTTGGGGTACACACAGCAAACAGCTTTTGCAGACCAGGAGAGACTGCACAAAGTCCCAGCTGGCCTGCAGGGAACTTCTTTGAGTCTGAGATAATGGACTATACCAACTGTCTTAGGCTGTATAAAACACCCAGCCTGGCACAGGACTAGGGGAGCCCCTGCAGGTTTTCCTAGCATGTAGGTCAGGCTCGCAACCTTTTGTAAGCTAAGCTCTTAGGCTGCAAAAAAACACTTCCCACAGTCCAAGTGAAAGTCTGTAATGATTCTCCTGGCCTGTGAGGAACTGGCTATTATTGCATCCAGCAATTTAAGCTGCTTGCAAGCCCTCACAAGCCCTGACTTCAAGTGCTTTGCACTGTCAGGCCCTTCTCCATCCTAAACTTTCATTTGTGGATTTGAGGCCTGGGCAAGAGGGGTACACCAGGAGTTATTCGCCAGTTTGGAGAAGGGGTAAGAGGCTATATAATGTTTGCCTCTGTGCTCTGGAATTAAATAAAGATCCTTGAAGCAAGCATTGCGAGCTCCTGAAGTTTGTATTCGGACCTCTACCTGGTAAGCTTTGCCAGCACTTCTACCTTCATGATAAAAATGCGATCGCTACTATCCACAGAGCAATTCTGCACATGCTCAAAGGTTTGTAAGCATCCAGGAAAACTTTTAAATTTTTTTTTTTTTTTAGGAAAAGAAAAAGACTATTTTTCTCTCTATTAAACCTCACTGTCTACATACATCAAATCACACTCTGCTTCAGTTACCATTTCAGTGTGCAATCCCTACACCTGCCACTAGAAGCCAGGCCTTTACAGCTGTGGACGACATTCTGGAACAGAGAAATTGTTCATCCTTGCTCTCACCATGGAGGGACTGTAACATCTTCCTTTTTGTTGGACTTTCGAGACTACTCTCAAAATAGATTATTTTCCTGTTTGGCAGTTTTTATGTTTTGTAGTTGTTTTGTTATGCTGTTAAGTTTTCATCCTGGTTTTATTATGTTTTTTTCTATCTTTTGTTGCAAGCCGTTTTGAACATGCACTGGAAAAGCAACCTATAAATGCTAAAAAATGTACAGTATGTGACAATAGCAGACAGCTTTTTCCCAGGTTTCAAAAGTGGCTTGCTATCACATGCACAGTTCCTATCCAAGAATACACCTTGAAAACACCACTGGAATGATTGGCATCACATTAACTAGCAGCATAAAGCAAAGTGTCAGGAACTCTTACAAATGAGACTAGGTGCATTGGTGGAGACTAGGTGGAATGGTCTTAACATAACACAGAGTGTACTGCTGAAGGTCTTTCTCTGCATGTGGCCACCAAGATTGCTGTCTATTCCTATTTGAATCATCTTTTGCTCTTTGGTCTAATACAAGTCCTGAAATTGATTGTAACTAACCCAGGGCATTCAATATACAGGGTTAAAGAATGGTTTAATTGCAATAACAATGGGGCAGATTCTAGCATGCCCGAAAAACTAGTTAGTCCCATTCTAAGGTATTAATGCCTAATACTGTTCTGTTAGAATTAGGATTAGAATTAGTATTAGTATTGCAAGACTGTTAAGACTGCCTTTAACCACAGACCATAATCTACTCCAGGGGTGCCCAAACCCCGGCCCGCAGGCCACTTGCCGCCCGCTGCAGGTCCCCATCCGGCCCCCAAGGGATCCCCCCATCTTCAATGGGCACTCAGCCCTCACCCCAGCCTGCACTGGCCCGCCGCGCAAGCTCCGTGCCTTGCTTTCCCTCGCCGCTGAGCTCAGTGGCAGTGAAGGAAAGACAAGCCCAGCGTGAGTGCAGGGCCTTTTATAGTGGGAAGGTAACGTGAGACTTGCAGGTCTTGCGTTACTTCCCACTATAAAAGACCCTGTGCGCTTGCCGGCTGGTCACTCCCTGCCTTGCCCATGGGCTGGGCTGGGCTGGGCTCCACTCGGCTCCCCTCCCCTCCCCTCCCCTCCCCTCCTGCAAACTGAGCCAGGGGAGTGCAGGAGAGAGAGTGAGATCCCCTGTGGGGGAAGGGAGGTCTCTCCCTGCCTTGCCCATGGGCTGGGGTGGGCTCCGCTGGGCTAGGCTAGGCTCCCCTCCCCTCCCCTCCTGCAACCTGAGCCAGGCGAGTGCAGGGGAGAGAGAGAGAGAGAGATCCTGGAGGGAGGGGAGCCCAGCCCAGCCCAGAGCACATGCCTCTGAGGGAGGGAGGGCTGGTTGGCTGCACTGGCCAGGAAGGCAGGCAGGCGGCGGCAGCAGCACATGCCGCCCTAGCTAGCTAGCTTTTTTTCTGGCCCCTGACACTGTGTCAGAGAGATGCTGTGGCCCTCCTGCCAAAAACTTTGAGCACCCCGATCTACTCCATTACCTTATGTCATTTCCCTCCTCTTATGTCATTTTTTTTCTTTTCCCTTTTTGTATTCACTAGTAAAAGAAAAGGGAAAAGGAAAAAAATGGTAATGAGGAAGTCTACACTTTGTTCGGCTTTGGTTAAATATTCAGATTGTGCCTGTGTCAAACACAGTCACAGATTAAACAGTGCAGGGTTGTGCAAATAAAAAGTGAAAGTGGCAGCAATGTTAATACTGAACTATTGAACACTTAAACACCTTTCTACACAAATTTGATTTTTAAATGATTCAGTATTAAAAGGAAGTACCTTATGGCATGTCTATATGAAGGTCACTACTGAGAGTTCCAGTATTGTCTTTACAGGTCTTCAGAATCTGATTCTAATATTTGCACATTTGTAGTTGTCCCTCTTCATTCCACAGTATTTTGCATCATCATCCCACTTGCTTTTGCTATGCCGCTTCTGCCTTGAAAGGCCACTTACATGATTACATAGGTGTCAACAACCAAAGTATGTATTTATTACATCAGGTATGAAGGGCATGTTTCTGTACATATTTTTACTTTCTCTTTTAATTACATATAAGAAACTTCCTGATCCTTTCTTTCTCACTGCTCACATGTATTTTATAGGAAATGCAGTTACATATATGCCCTTCATGACTGGCAAAATATTTCAGATCCATATGTATTCTGAACTTGAGTAGCGGCAATCAAATACATAATATCACTGGAGTAAGAGACTGCAATTAACCTAACCTCATGGCAGGAAATTAATTTCATTGAGGCTAAAGTACTTCTGCTATAGTTTTTTTTTTTTTTAATGCAGTTCTTAATTATATTATTTTGCCAGAGATACAGAATTTAGGAACATACAAAAATCAACATTCACCTGACATTCCTCAGACTCCTCTTCTGGAGTAACCGGAAGAACAGATTGCTTTGATGGTAATTTCAGTTCATACGACATTATGCTCCACCTGAAAGAAGTTGCATGCATCCAAATGACCAAACTTCCAAACAACCAAATTCACACAGCAGGATTATTTTAGGCATTACAACAACAAAAAATTACAAAAAAAGAACTCAAAATATTTATGCTGGCATTTTATTTTTTCTGTAAACCTCTTCACCAACTTTTTTTGTTCAAAAGCAGTACAGGTGACCCTTGATATCTGTAGGTTAAGTACCCATGAATTTGAATACCTGCAGATTCCACATCCATGGGTTGGGCCACCTGTAGCTCTCCAAACCCAAACAGAGCTGTGCTCCAGTTGGGTCCAGAGGCCCTTCTGAGGCCTTCAGAGGGCAAACAAAAAACAAAACAAACAAAACAAAAAAAAAACAACTTCTGGCTTTTGACCAAAAACTGCAAGTCATGGTTTTTGGCCCTTAGAAGGTCCTCCGGATCCAACTAAGCACAGCTCAGGTCAGTTTCAGAGGGCTTGGGGCAGCCAAAATCCATGCATATAAGAATTTTGATATCTGCAAGGGTTCCAGGAACAGAACCCCCATGGATAATGATGGTTGTCCTGTATATAAATATTATTTGTAATAAGATGAGCACAGGGAGTGGTTACTTGGAAACCCTTAAGCTCATATAATCTTGTTGGAACAGTGTGATACTCTAGAGCAGCCATTTACAACCTTTTTCACCTCACAGTACACTGACAAAGCACTAAAACTGTCAAGGCACACTACCAGTTTTTTTTACTTACATTAAATTACTACATTACAATAATCTTGAATTAATAAAAATACAATTCAATCATTACATGACAAAAAATTGAAAAGAAGCATGAAGAGGGAAGTATATGTGGTTTCTGAAAAGGAGGAAAAAAATCTATGTTCAAATTCTTATCAAAAGTGCCAGAAAGTGTTGGCAAAGACAGGGCATATTGATCACATAGTGGAGAAATGTGGGTGAGGGGCAGTGAGGAGACATGATTGAAACAAGTACAAGATTAAACTGGGGGTGTGGGAGAAAGAGGGAGAGAGAACGTGAGGCAGTGATTCTGTAACTTTGGAAGGTGCGAACAAGTGAGGGGAGGGACAGTAAGAGAGTTGCTAACTGTGATTGTGAGTTTGTGGGGGGAATATGCCTGGGGAAGGGGATGGTGTGGGGGAGAGAGAAGTGCCAATTGCCTGCTTGTGTATTTGAGAAAAAAAGAGTACAACCAAAAGTCCAATCTTATGCATGCCTGCTCAAAGTAAGCCCCATTATAGTCAATGGGCTTACTCCCAGGTAAGTGTAGACAGGATTGTGGCCCAGCACCCTTCCTCTAAAAGCCCCAAAGTACAGGGAGGGTTGCTTTGGGGAGTTGCAGGCAAACTGGAGTTTGCAGTTCCAAACAACACAGTCCTGGAATGTGCTAGAATCCCTAGCACGTATGCACTACTGAAACAGAGACGCCTGCGTTGGCTCGGTCATGTCGTGAGAATGGATGATGGCCGGATCCCAAAGGATCTCCTCTATGGAGAACTCGTGCAAGGAAAGCGCCCTACGGGTAGACCACAGCTGCGATACAAGGACATCTGCAAGAGGGATCTGAAGGGCTTAGGAGTGGACCTCAACAAGTGGGAAACCCTGGCCTCTGAGCGGCCCGCTTGGAGGCAGGCTGTGCAACATGGCCTTTCCCAGTTTGAAGAGACACTTGGCCAACAGTCTGAGGCTAAGAGGCAAAGAAGGAAGGCCCATAGCCAGGGAGACAGGCCAGGGACAGACTGCACTTGCTCCCAGTGTGGAAGGGATTGTCACTCCCGAATCGGCCTTTTCAGCCACACTAGACGCTGTTCCAGAACCACCTTTCAGAGCGCGATACCATAGTCTTTCGAGACTGAAGGTTGCCAACTAAGAACTAAGAAGGCAAACTGGTAAGGAAAAGGGACTTTCAAGGACCCTTATCAGTCAGCCAGTCCTTAGGTTGGGGGCCTCAGCAGACTCGCTCGCTATGTACCTGCTTGCCCGTTTCTAGCTCCCTCTTCTCTCTCACTCCTCAGCTCCCACCTCCTGGTTCCTCCAGGCTTCTCTGGTTGCCCAATCAGCACACAGGCTGGCAACAACCGCCTTCATGCTCAACCCTATGCATGTCTACTCAGAAGTAAGCCCCATAATAACCAATGGGGCTTACTCCCAGGAAAGTGAGGATAAGGTTGCAGCCTGAGTCCTGCTCAGTAGCAGGAGCAAGCTCCAAGAGAACTCTTCAGCTGCTGTGTGGGATGCAAAGCAGCCACGACTAGCCCCTTCACTGGCTGCTCAGTTGCTTGTGCTGCCTGCTACTTGAGGCTCAAAGCAGCCGCTTCTCCCGCACGCAGGCGGGCGCGCGGCTGCTGCCTGCCTCCTCTGATCCTGCAGCACACCTGGGGCAGCCTCACAGCACACCAGTGTGCTGCGGCACAGTGGTTGAAAACTGCTTCTCTAGGGATTCTGTATATCCAACTATCCAGCAAACAGTTATGCTGTGTGGTGATACACAGGTCTACAGCTTCAGACCAGTTCACTGACTGATGTTTGTGGCCCAAAGCAGAAGACAGTTGCCTTGTCATCTTTGCGATCTTGCCCTCTGAAGAATGTCTGAGCCTGGGGACAAACCCCATAGAGTACCTTGGGGGACTGATACTGGTGCAAAAAATCCCTTTCACCTGGACATCATTACATCTCTCCTTTGGGCCCAAAGAAGACATTTATGAAATGACGGCCCTGCTACCAGAGTGGCCTGTGATGCTGTTGCCCTCAGTGACCTATTATCAGAATGCCTCAACTTCTTAGGTGGACCCACAGTTTCCAATACCGACTCAAAGCTGGATTTACAGCATTTGTTACCTGTGTAAACCTTGCCTCAAATCTGGAAGACCGTCCAAAAGGATTTATACAACACAGATCCCTTTTGCTCCCAGGAAGTCATTATCAATGGTGGAGAAGCGGGTGTGAGAGCAAGAGACACAGATGTGGCCTTTAAATGACTTAAAGGCTGCTTCCCACAGTGAAGACTAGAGAAGCAGCTCCCAATATCTAGAGCAGTGGTTTTCAAACTGTTTTTCAAACAGCATGTGTAAAGCTTCTCCCATCCCTTTAAGGGGTGGGGGAAAGGGGGAGGTAGCAACGTGATCGCTAATGGGGGTGAAAGGGGGCTACTTTTACTTACTGTGGGTTGCTGGCAGCTGCAGAAGTTGCAGGGCTCCCCAATGCTTAGAATGGTGACAAGAACTGGTCCCTAAGCACTTCCTGGTTGCTTGGCAACCGGTTTCTCACAACATTCTAATGCTCTAAGTCAGGGGTGCTCAAACTCCGGCCCGGGGGTCATTTGCGGCCCTTGGGGACCCCCAATCTGGCCAGCCAGCAGCCCCCAGTCTCCAATGAGCCTCTGGACCTCTGGAGACTTGCTGGAGCCCACACAGGCCGGATGCGACTCTCAGCGTGAGGGCCAACTATTTGACCTCTTGCATGAGCTGCAGGCCAAGGGCTCCATCTGCTGCTTGCTGTTTCATGTGTGTGAAGAAGCAGCTGCAGCAAAGGAAAGACCAGCCTTGCTTTGTGCAAGGTTTTTTATAGACCTTGAGCTATCATGAGACCTTCGTTCATTCATAGAAGTTCTATCTCTAATATATTCATTTATGTAAAGTTGTGTAAATTTATCCAAATTTTAAATGTAAATTGATTTTCCCCCCAGCCCCCTACACAATGTCAGAGAGATAATGTGGCCCTCCTGTCAAAAAGTTTGGACACCCCTATTCTAAATCAACATTCTAAGCATCAGAGAGCCGTGCGGAGGGCTGCTCAGGGCTCCCCACAACTCCTGCAGCTGCCAGAAGCCCCCAGTAAGTAAAAATATTCCCTTTCACCCAAATTAGTGACACAATCCTGGGGATCGCCCTACTGCCCTACTCCCTCCCTTGGAAAAGACTTACTTAGGGAGTAAAACTCTCAAGTGGTTTGAGAACCACTGATCTAGAGAATTTCCTGCAGGGGGGCAGGAGCTAATTCTAGGCACAAAAGATAGTTTTCGTAGCCATTAACTGAGAGAAGTTTTGCCTCACAGCAGAGACATTTAAATGTGACCCAGGTTGCTGTACAATGAGACAGGGTCAACTAACATACTAATAAGCTTTTCGCTTCTTTTAAATTTTTCAGTGTTGAAATACTAGCATTATTATTATTATAAACACAATATATTTCTTAAACAGAAATACCAGTTGTTTCCCTCAGAGACAAAAGGACAAAGAGGTGCATTTCTCAGCAGCAAACAAATAAATAACATTGGATGTTATTTGAGGCACACAGCCATGCACTGGGTCTACCTCTGAGTATAGGGGTAGAACATTCAACTCACCCCTGGAAGCTTCTAAACGTCAGCTCTGTGTATGTGCAAAACTCTACTATATGTGACTCCACATAGACCTGCGGAGTTTACCTACCTGTCTAGCATTTTAGTGCTTGCCCGTTCCAACTTTTCCAAAATCTGAGGAAGTTGAGTGTCATCATCACATGACCCTCCCCAGCCAAGAACACGTGCAAGGTCATTTCCTGTACCAAGAGGTAATACTCCTAAATGACACTAAGATTAAAAAAGATGGTTCAATATACTTATTTATAAACTGATAAATGGCCTCACAGCAACTAGTGACACTTATATAAAGCAATTCATTTTAAAAGAAACAATAAAACTAGAACCAGCAACAATTCCAGATAAAAATCTGGTAGCAGAAAAACCGTTAAGAGGTTACAATATCAGAGAAAACACAAGTACATCTAAACAAACCCATCTTATCACTTAAAGTGGGCTTGCTAGTTCCTTTATAAGGTAACTTGTAAAATATTAAAATATTATTTGATTATAACTACTAGAGGGTTGTTTTCTTCCAAGTGTTTATATCCCAGTTGCTGAGAAACCAAGTCTCACTCCATCATCCCTTCCCAATCAGAACAAACTAACACTTACCTGCTTATGCAAATTGAGTTGATCAATTTCAGACAATACCCAACCAACACTTCCATCTCCTCCACATACAAGGATTCGGAAATTGTCAAACTTCTGAAACAATCGTAAACTGAAAGGAGAGTGCATTAACTGTGTTCAAATCCATATTGAGACATAATATGAAATTTATAACAATGACACAGTTACGCATGTAAACATCTAAAAGCAAATGAGGCAGCATTTGCTGGAAAAAATATTGCATGTTTAAGGACTAAAACAAATTTAGGATGACAAAATATGTATTGTTTTCATTTTCCAAAGTTTCTGGCACTATTTATTAACAGTATTTATATACCGCTTTTCAACTAAAAGTTCACAAAGCGGTTTACAGAGAAAAATCAAATAACTAAATGGCTCCCTGTCCCAAAAGGGCTCACAATCTAAAAAGATGCAAAAGAATACCAGCAGACAGCCACCAGAACAGACACTGCTGGGTGCTGAGGGCAGCCCATACCAGTAGCTACCTGCAGGTATGCCTGCATTATATGGTTGTGATATAACAACAATCAATATAAGGTTTGCCTTAAAGCCAAACATCACACTACAATTCTTCCTGTGTATGAGGCCAACTCATCCTATCACAAGCTTGTGACTTTTGAAATGAAGGAAGATGGAAGCAGTCACATTGAAGGCTATGAGTACAACAGGGAAACAATGCTACCATTTCAATGCTATGTTACCAGACCTTTACTACAAGGCTTTCACTGCCTTGGGGTCTTTCATTGGTTACCCAGGTCCTGGCCATGATACTAATAGTCTGGAATTTTTTCTCTAAGTGATTAAGAAGAAGCAGACAGACAACAATGAAAACAAATCAAGATGCAATATCAAGAGGAAACATAATGCAAGATATCAGTGAGCAGATCACTGGGGAGAAACAAGGAAAGAAAGCTAAGGAATGAGGAACAATATGACAATGCCGGCACTTTAAAAAAAGAAACAAAATAAAATTGATAGTATCTTGGGGAGGAACAAGACATGTTGCATAATGCAGTCTCCAAAGTGGAAGTAATTCAATAAGATTTCTGAAACATTTCTAAATATCGACTGAGAACATTGTTTCCTATTTAATTGACAAGCTGGTCAGCTGCTGTAAACTGTACCCTTCAAGGTAAGACAGGGTTTATAATAAAGTTGGGCTCACCTGGCAGTAGAGGTACTTAAAATATACGCTTAGGTAGGTTTAGGTATTCAATTCAAAGAGGGAGAGAGCCAATGAGAGACAGGTTGCTTACCAATGCTTGATGTTATTTGAGTGGTCACCTATGCAGCCATTTCTGTGTGCCTGCACACAGCAATTTGGGAAACTTCTAGAGCTTAGCCTGGCACTCACCCATGCCTAAAGCTCAATTCCTTCTAACTGACAGTAAAACAAACAGGATCTAGCAGTGGGGAAGGAAGGCAGGATGCATGGCTGCACAGATAATCACTCAGAGAACATCTGTTATAGCTAAAAGAAGTGTCTTTATGGTCCTATGCATTCACATCAATACAAGATTAGGGAGTTGATCAGGGTAGGTGCCATTTTCAAGCAAAGAGACACTTGAGAATTTCCAAAGGCAGCATTAGCCCTGGAACACACATTTATATCATAGTTATTCATGAAAACTGCTTGTAACTGCTTCACAAAGTCCACTGAGAGGAAAAACCCCAGAATTGTTACATAAGCAATATTTTACTTCTGTTAATTTTGTTTAATTCAAAGCATTCAGGAGTCATATATCTAAACATGTGTTCCTGGTGCCTGCCAGGCAAGTAAATGTGCTTATTTTACAGGAGTGATAGCAAAAGGCCACTGATCCAAAGGTCACACTTTTCATTTGAACAATATGAACCTCCCCCACTTAAATGATCCATGGAGCCTAATGCTCCAAATCTGAATGGAGTCTTGAATTGATACTCCTTAAATATAAACGTTCTCATCCCTTCCAACTCCAAATACTGCTAGAACAGCATATTTGATGTATTTTGACTAGAGCCATCTCCTTGGACATTTCCCTTGAGTTTGGGCAAAGCAACTTTGGGGGGGGGGGTAAACAAGGAAAAGTTTCACACCTCCATAGATCCTCATCAACACGTGATTAAGGTCAAGCTAGGAACAATCAGACAGCCCACTCAACTAGCTACCTTACCCTCAACTGGGTGGGAAAACAAAGGTAGAACAAGGCAATAGCAGACCTCCTGACTGGATCAACCCATATTGGAATCCCACAGGATTCTATGGGGTAAAACCCTACAAAAACTAAGATTACTAGATCCTTGTGTTTTGCTTTCTTATATGTTATTCATTATCCCATCACGCTGTTGATCTATATGGAACAATAAGGCCCCATGCTGCATTAAGTCACTCACCCCCATCCCAGCCGGCACTTAGAATGGCAACAGCTTGCAACACACTTTACTTTCCTGTTTTCTTTCTCTTGAAAGGAAGTACCAAAACTGCTGAACCCAGCACAAGCAGGTCAGCCAAACATTTGAACCACTTCTCTCTCTCAGAAGAGGCAAAAGTCATGGTGGTAAGTTTGACTCGAAAGAAAGTACTTAACAAGAGCCACTGTGCCACATACATGCGATTGCCCAGGAAATATCCTCATGTATAGCAACTAGACCCTAATTCTTCAAAGAAATCAAACTAGAACAAAGTTCAAAAAGAAGAAAAACAGGATAAAAGGGAAAAGGTCTAACTAAGGCCACAGTGCAAACTGCTGTAGAATGTTCTCAAAGCTGCTGCTCATGAAATGGTTAAAAGAGAACAGGCATTTGACCTATTAGATAAGGTTCCTTCCTTGTGGAGGGACAGATGAGGTTCAGTTCCCTGAATAAAGCTGTTCCATACAACTGCAGATTCCATTTCTGTGGGAAGACCACAAAAAAGAGATCATATGCTTTTTGAAAGTATTCTTGAAATGGTAGGTTGGCCTGTTGCCTAGCATGTTTGTGAGTGTACATGGTGCTGGGTGCATGCCAGGCAAGTGTGATTCAGACCCGCCTCATGTTCTTTTGCTCAGGTGGATTACAAGGAAGCATCAAGTCCCGCAGCACTTTAGAGTAAAGGCCAAACTTTGGTATATTGAAGCAACCTATGCACCCCTTGCCAGCTGGCTTTCGAGAAGCCTTGTCTTGGGGAATTCCACTACAAGATACACCTTGTTTGATGAGGCAATTCAGACTAGTACACAATGCCAGGTGCTGGGAGCTTCCTGAAACAAGGAAACAAGATCATTAATGGTCACAACGAAAAAAGTGCCTTCAGCCTTGACTTCCCTCACCAAATTCATTGTAAACTCAATCATGCATTATATGCTAATTGAGGCAAAGGCCCCCAAAGAAATCAAGGAGCGCCCTACCACACCTCAACCACCTGCTGAAACACCTTCCAGAAAACCTTCCCTTAAAAAAAGTATCTTGGTTCCATTGTCTTGCTTCCCTCTCTGAAGTTAACTAAGGCTGCTGTTTAGCCCTGATTGGTCTGCCTATCAAACTCTTTTCTGCCATTTTCTCCACCTTTGAACCAGAAGATTGCTGTGTCTTAGGAAAGTAATGCTCTGATCCCTGCCACAGCACAAGCCTCATCCCAGTAGGTACAGATAGGTAATCTAGGCCGGGGTGTCCAAAGTTTTTGGCAGGAGGGCCACATCATTTCTCTGACACTGTGTTGGGGGGCCGGGGCAAAAAAGAATTAATTTACATTTAAAATTTGAATAAGTTTACACATATGAATATATTAAAGATGAACTTATATTAATGAATGAAGGTCTTGCAATAGCTCAAGGCCTATAAAAGGCCTTGCACAAAGCAAGGCTGGTCTTTCCTTTGCTGCTGCTACTGCATCACAGACATGAAACAAGAAGCAGGAGAATGAGCCCTCATCCCACAGCTCACATGAGAGGTCAAACAGTTGCCTTCACGCTGAGAGCAGTTGCGTCGGGCCAGTGTGGGCTCCAACAAATCTCCGGAGGGCCAGAGTATCATTGAAGACTGTGGGCTCCCTGAGGGCCACATTGAGAGGCCTCAAGGGCCGCAAGTGGCCCCAGGGTTGGGGTTTGGGCACCCCTGATCTAGGCCCTTGGCATCCTGACCCACAAACCCCACTATTCAGGTCTCAAGTGCAATCAAACTTACAACACGTTTCATGTTTCTATCTTTTGCTCCTTCATTTGGTGTGGAGCCCATGCCTCTGTGCTCAGTCTTTTACAGTTTAAGGGAAAGGTCTAACCCCACAATAAACTACACTTAGAAGTCTTATGTGACAGACCTGCTAGGTTAAATGTAGGGAAATGTCCTATAGCATCCTTTCCATTTCAGGCGCAAGATGACAGGGTCTTGCATACCACTGGCACCACTGCTTTGCACTTCACTATTGCCTTGTATGTCCTCAGCTCTGAGAGCCCTATGCTAATACAATAATATGACAAATATAGTACTAGTTCCTGCAAACTGGAAAAAAAAATGCCAGCCCTCCACATCAGGTAATAAGAAGCCCTGTCTTAGAGCATATCCAGTAAAAAGCAATTATTCATTTGCCATTCCAAAGGTATGCACGTGAAATACAACAGAACTGATGCAAAATACACACAGAAGCTCTGTTTCTTTTCCTTTCAAATAAACCAAAACATAATCGCTTTTAACATACCTGGATTAAAATTTGAGAGGTTCACGGGGGGGGGGGGTCAGTAAAGTTGCTTTCAGGTTACATCCAGCCTACAAGTTTCCTATCCCTGACCTTAAAAAATGTATAAAATTGACTCATTGCCAATGATAACAGGATAGGCACATGTACCCAGACAGATAAATATACACATACAGTGCAATCCTATGTAAGTCTACTCAGAAGTAAGTCCCACTGTGTTCAATGCAGTTTACTCCCAGGAAAGTGTTATAGGATTGTAGCCTTCAATGATTGAAAAATGCACTATATGGTGTGGATGGAAATGGTATGGCAGGGGCAACATGATGTATGTTATTCCCTAGAAGTTCTAGTCCCAGGAAGCACTGCCACAGCATCATCTCTCGAGTATCTGCAAAAACAGCAGCGGGCAATTTCAAAGAATTTGCCACCAAGTGTACCATCAACAAGAATCTGTTCCTGATCATGGAACCCTGATGCATCCTAGCTGTACACCTAAAAATATAATGTGTGAAATGGGCCGGGGCATCCTATCAAGTAGCAACTGCCTCCAACTGAAGCACTTATGAGCTTAAGACTTTCAATAGGCCAGACCACCTATAACAAGAAACAGCCCCTGCAGCTATTTGCAACAAGAAAGAATAAAGCTATTGTTCAAAGCATATAACAGAAAAAGAAATGAGAAAGAACCAATTTAAAAAGGTACCATGTTTGCAATGACCCCATCTGACCTTTTGCAAGAATAATAGCAAAACTCATTACCCTAAATGAGGTCCTCCATTCATTAAATCAAACACCTGAGCTGGATTTAGTGACTGCTTGAATCGTCGGAGAAATTTTACTCCCTGATTGTCTCCACTCTTTGAATTAACAAAAACCAAGAGAGGACTGGCACAGGATGGTGGGCAAGTGGCTTTCCAAAATCCTGTAAACAAAGGTAAGGAATAAAATGACATAAATAAAGCTGAGGGAGCCAGGCTCTTCCCCCTCCTCCAGTAAGATCATCCCTGAGTGCTTCAGGGCTTCATGTGATAAAAATAAGCAGCCAGGGGCACACAAAACAGAGTGGAACCATGGGGAAGGGCATGTTAGGGAGGGGGGGCTTCAGGTCTTTAACCCCACTGTAATTCAGCTACCAATCATATCTTGCTCACAGTATTTTAAACAGAAAAAAAGCTTCCATTGGCATTCACAGCTATTCGTTTTGCAAAATAATAGCAGTGCTTCAGCTATTCTAGCCAAATTCAGCAAACTGCTATTACATATAGCAAGCGAACATCTGCTGGAAGCACTTGCATTAAACACTCAAAAATTACTGAATGATGCAAGTATACATATTTTTGCAATGTACTCTGTAACAGACAGCCACTTCCAATCCTACATGATGCAATCTGATCAGAATTCCTTTTAATCCTTCTACTTGATGCTTCTTCAAGATCAGCATGATCAACTCAACCTTAGATTCAACAATCAGTCAGATTGTGAGCCTGTGGGGCAGGACTGTGCTTTTATTTTACTGTACAGCGCCCTTGTTTAAGTTCCTAAGAAATAGAAGTAAGCTACCGTTACAATCCACAAACCATCAAAAAGGATAAATTAAACCTGGCTTGATGCTATTGAATGCAATGAGATGAGTCATGTTTGTGAACTGCAATGTATTTTCATGCGATTCATTATTAGTAATATTGAGAGGAATATTTTCAAAGCATCAAATTACATTTCTTTTAATGTGGTTGCAATTATAGAATCTTGGCCATTTCCCCCCAGTTAACTCTAAATAAAAGCATATGTAACTCTCATTACAATTAGTAATTGTAACTGCTTACATAGTTTCATCAGCATATATACATTAGAAATGTGAAAGTGGACTGTTTCATGCAAACCATTATAACATTCATACACGCCTGTCCAGAAAGGTCACATATCCCATTGCAGCCCTTTTTGTTGCAATACAAAATGGTAAATCATTTTAAAAGTTATACTGTTGCATTGGAACAACCTTTAAATGATCTAATTAACTGCAAATGACAGCTGCACAATCTGAACTGGGTTTGTGTCAGGCAAAAGCCTGCCCTCCCCACTGTACCATAGGCTTCATTCCCTGATACTAGTTTTCCTGATGCCGTGGCAAAACAATTTTGAAACCACTTCCTGGAATAAATCTTAGACTGTAAACATTCCAGGTGGTAAAACACCCTTATTTATATTTATATATCACTCTTCTTTTCTTGTTCCACTTCACTTGCCTAACTAGCTAAAACTTTTCCTTCCTCTGTCAAGTAGTCCTCACTCTTCCCTTTCTGACACTCACTTTTTCTTTCCACTGTTCCCTACAATTCCTTTTTCACTACTTGCATTGCGGGTGCCAAGTTGCTGGGGATCCTAGAGCCAAGGTCTGAACTGGAGGCCCCATGATAACCTTCCCATCTCATATTGGGCACTAGCATTGCCCAATGAGGGAGTGGGCCCTTAGTCAGTGCCTGATCCCCAATTCCTCCCTGACCTCTTGTTTCTTTTCTCCCTACGATCAAGTGAACCCTCTCACTGTCATCTCATACTTTAGACCACTTGGTAAAACCCATTTCTTCAGCACAGTCCTTCTTAAACACCTTTTTGTCAGCTTTCTTACCAGTTAATGTTGCGCTATTCCAGCTTAAAGCATTACTTTTTCTTCCTACAATTCTTTCATCTGTCCAGTTTATGTCAGTCACATCAATATTTTGTATCCTGCCTAGCATGCTGCTAACTAATCTGACTATCTCCTAGTAATCTTTCCTCTCAAATTTTACAATTTTGCTTTAGGAAGACAAAGTTGTCACTAACCAGAAAATGACTTTTGGGGAAATGTTTGGCACCTTACTTGAAGGTTGATATTTTAAGTTGACGGTAAATATCTGTGACTGTACTCTGCAAGAGAGTCAACATTCTTTCCCTAATCTGCACTTTATGACCTTTTATAGTCTAGTGCTCAATGCAAGTGCTGTTTTATTGACAGCATTTTATCTAGTGTGCTTTTCTTGTCCCCTTTGTGGAAATGTGGGTGTCTGCAGAATGAGTCAAAGTGGTGCCCAGTTTGAATGTCTGCTTGTGCTCTGTGGAGATCAAGAACAAAAGACACCAACAGCTCCGCTCCATTTTAGTCAGTAGGTATCTTCTTGTGGCTGCTTTGCCACATGGGGAAGGATCATTGTTCCAAATGACATTCAGAGGATGGCAGTCTAGCCTCCACTGTACCACCACCCCCCATTTGCCTCACCTGATTGGCACAAAGACATTCACTACCAGCTACATCAATATAAAGGCAAAAGTAGTAACTGCAGCATCACTTGCACCACTGCATGACCGCAACACATTTCTGCTCAATCTTAGTTGCTTTCTGCCTTGCAGAGTACATCATGCTCTCATACTGTAAAGACATATGTCTCTAAAGTTTTACTTACCATCAGAGTCTATGCTGTTCAGTGCTGTAGGAGGAATAATTGATACTTTACATTGACCAAGTGGACACTTGTGAGGATACAAATCTCTGCAAGAAGTGTGTACCTAGAAGAAATAACAGCCTTGTAATATTTTGCCCATTACATGGTTAATTTTATAGCAGAAACCAAAAAGCTGAATGTTGTGTTATAATACTTTTCAAAGAAGCACGTAAGAGCAAAGTCAATCATTACTCCTAAGTGATGGAACTGTAAGCTGCTTTGGGGTGCCCTCAGGGAGTAAAGTGGAATATAAGTGTAATAAATAAAATAAACTGCAACTGCCCTGCACAACTTCTGACCCATCAAGCCCACCAGAGACTTGGTCATCTACATGACTTTGCATGCCAGTGTTATTCAGTCTTCACTGACTTCCTATTCAGTTTTGGTTTCATTTCGAGGCAAAGATTCTTCAAAGCCCTAATGCAGGGGTGCCCAAACCCTGGCCCTGGGGCCACTTGCGGCCCTCAAGGCCTCTCAATGCGGCCCTCAGGGAGCCCCCAGTCTCCAATGAGCCTCTGGCCCTCCAGAGATTTGTTGGAGCCCACTCTGGTGTGACCCAACTGATCTCAGCATGAGGGCGACTGTTTGACCTCTCATGTGAGCTGTGGGATGAGGGCTACCTCCACTGCTTGCTGTTTCATGTCTGTGATGCAGCAGCAAAGGAAAGGCCAGCCTTGCTTTGTGCAAGGTCTTTTATAGGCCTTGAGCTATCGCAAGACCTTCATTCATTAATATAAGTTCATCTTTAACATATTCATTTATGTAAACTTATGTAAATTTATTTAAATTTTAAATGTAAAGTAATTCTTTTTTTCCCCAGCACCCGACACAGTGTCAGAGAGATGATGTGGCCCTCCTGCCAAAAACTTTGGACACCCCTGCCCTAATGGCTTGGGACCTGGGAACCTCAAGCACTTCCTCCATCAATGCAATCCCTCCTATGCACTCAGATCACCACTAGAGATTCTGCTCTAGCTTCCTCTGTGAGCTCAACATTGTTCAATCAATTGCAACTGACTTAAAACCACAACTCACCACAGAAAGTGCTAACATTTCTTTGCAGTTATTAAAAGAATTAAGAAAAGTATTCTTAAGGAAAATGAACTTGGGGAACCTAACAAACAAACAATTTGGACCTACCATAGTTTTACACCAAAGGCACTTCCAATCTTGCAGGCGTAGAACACTACCACAGGTCTTGTCACAGACTGCACATTTAGCACTGACGGGCAGATTTCCTTCCAACCACTGGTGAGGCATAGCTACCTGCAGGGAATGTATTGAGGTCGAGCAAACAAAAAAAGTAAATCACTTTTGTTCAAGTTCACTACCGTTACTTCCTCCCCCCCCCCAATCTATTTTCAAAACTGTTCAGCACAGATTCAGAATAGTTTGTGTACAAGCTCAAACAAGCTCAAATTTCTGCATGCTCACAGAGCGGTTGTCAATTTTTGCTTTCAATAGCCTAACGGAAAGCTGCTTCAGACAGTCATAAAGCCCCAGATCACTATTCCATTGCCAGAGTAATGGAAGCTCTTCATCACAATATTCATATGGTAGATAAGGAGATGATTACTGCTGCACAGACTCATTTTTCTGGAGCTGAAGGGTCAATCCATATTGCCCTGCTTAGCACATAACCTGTCCAGCACTCACCTGTATACAGAGGGAGCACATGATTTGGTTTTCAACTCATATCACAGCCCTGTCCAAATCCTACCCTTATCAAATCTCCTTCAATCTACTTTGCAGGTCACTGAACCTTCAGATGGGTTTCTCCCTCTGGCATGTAAGTCCAGATGGCACATCTGTTGTGAAATTACAAAAAATGCTGACACTTCCAGAATAAGTTTGATGCACAAACAAGTGCAGGCCACACACAAAAATCTGTGATCTTCCCTATGTTCAACTTGGGAGAGGTCCAAGGACTCATTTGTTTTAAGTATGATTAATTGCCTTAATCTACCACAACAGAACATGGTAAAAAACAAAATAAATTTGCTCTATTCCATCAGTTCTTTGCCCTTTTTTGGGTTTACCACCACCTTCATATGTTAAGTTAGGGACTCCGTCCCTTTTATCTAAATAAGGTAGTATACAATGTGCTGCCTGCAATTGATAAATACTTACACCATCTTCATCCTCAATAATATCTTTTCCAATTGAAGTAAGCGTAGTCCACTTGCAGTTGTTTACTGCCCTGACAGCACATCTCTTGTGCGCCTTAAACTTGCATACTAGAAGAAAAAATATACACATCCTTTACTGAAATGTTTCTTCATTGTACTTTCCAACGATTCACATGATCTTTCAGAAATCTAATCAATTGCAGATCAACTTTGCTATGTAATATTTCATAGCTGCATTCGAAAAAAACAACCTCCTTATTTTGTTCTTCCTTCTAAAGAGGTTCTCTCTACTTCAAACCTTCCTCAGTGCTGCAATGGAGAAGCACTCAAGACTCATAACACTCCAGCAGACACTTGGTCAACTCCTATCCAAATATTGACCATTCAGTTAATGCTCAGGGAGTCACCAAAGTGTTGTACATTTACAAAGAAGGAGTCAAAGTATTGTGCTTCCATTACCAGAACCCTACCTCCACTCTGGGCAGTGATCGACGCATGGTCAATATGCAGCTGGGTTTTAGGATGCAGTGAAGGTAATCATATAAGCACAGACAGGAACTAGGTGGCTCCCTTTACCACCTACAACAGTCTACATCAGAGATGGGTAGACTGGTTCAGGGTTGCCTCTTAATGATTTGAAAATGATCCATATCCCCCCACCAAAAAAAAAAAAAAACTAGGAAAAAATTGGATCATCAATCAAGTCCGTGTGAAGCTTTGTTAATATCTTTGCCAGTTTTCCCAACCCTCAAACCTCCTCTCTACCAACCTCTCAAATCCCCAACACATGCTTCACGTACCCTAGTGGTGGTGGGGACTCCTTTCTTCCATATTGACTAGCCTGCATCAGCAGAACTCACGCAGCATGATTATAGTGTACTGCAGAATATTTTTTTTCTCCCCTCTCTATAAACAGGAAGAAGGAAAGGTGAAGGGGCTGATGGGGGCAGAAGCCTTTGCAAGGCTGCATTGCTTCAATTGCAGTGCATGGAATTGCATACTATCAGTACCTTAAATTTTTCTTCCTGGTCGGAGAGATGGGGGGAAAAATCCATATGGTGCACACTTTAATCTCACCATATATGCAAAGCTACGAAGACAAAGAAAGAAGCCCCTTTCTCTGGGTGTGCTGGGGGCACGAATGGCTGATGATGCAGAATCAAGACGCTTTTGGCTGACTCAGAAGCCAAGCTTCTAAAAAAGTTCATCTCTTTTTTCTGGGGGAGTTTAGAACTCCCAACATGTACTCCCAAACATCAATATTACTGTACAGCGAGTTGTTTCACAATAGCTAGATTCCTGAATATCATGAGATTGCAATCTACATGGTTTTTGAGTGGTCAAACGTGATACAGTTTTTACTCATTTGTCCAGAATTTGTTGGACCACTATTATTACAGATGCTAGCTGAGGCTGATGAACAGTGGCTTCTGAAAAACACTACATGATCACCCTTGGGATCTGAATGAGTCCCATGATAAAGAATGAAAAGTTATTTAAGCATCAGTGAAAATACAATAAGTAATAGTTATTATATAATGATAGCACATTGCTTGCAAGCTTCTCATTATGCTGTATATACCATCCCAGAAGCCTGGTTGGCGATGTTCCAAGAACAGCTGCTCTCTCCAAATGCTTTTGTTGATTCCAAAAAAAGGAAAAATATTAATCTGACAAGATCAACATCCTGGGACTTGTAGTTTAGCTTGTCAAGTAGTGTAACAGTTGACATGTGGGATTACACAAAACCTGTTATTTTGTTTCCAAGAACACAAATATGCCCAGAAGAGTTTAAAACTCTGGAAATATATTTCAGATACTGACATGCAAATAGAACAGTGTTCAGTATGGAACTTTTACCAGGAGGTAACTGCTTAGGGCTAAGCTACACATTAACCCCTGCTAATTGGGTAAGAGGCACTTTTTCAAGTGGGTGCTCCTTTTTTTAGCAGGGGGAGAGTAACTGGCCCACCTCGCCCCAGCACTGTCTGTTCTAGTGGCTGTCTGCTGGTATTCATTTGCATCTTTTTAGATTGTGAGCCCTTTTGGGACAGGGAGCCATTTAGTTATTTGATTTTTCTCTGTAAACCGCTTTGTGAACTTTTAGTTGAAAAGCAGTATATAAATACTGTTAAAAATAATAATAATGCACCATTAAAGAGCATCTTCCACTTCTATGTGTTGCCATCGGACAGTGGTGGAATAGGCTGCTGCTTTGACAGCATGATCTGCCTCCTTCCATGTTTTCTGTGTTATGTGACTGAAGAATTGTACCAGTTGTGCAATTACTTCACCACCCCATAAAGACCCCCTGTAGTGGAAACTAAAGCAGAGTAGATTGGCTGCATGTCATGAGGAAGAAGTTTCTGACTGTAAGAGCTGTCCAGCACTGAAACAGTCTCGTGCAGTAGTCAGCATTGTTGGAGGTTTTCTTAAACGAAACCTGAAAGTTTCGTGCAGTTTTGAAACATCTGTGAGTGCTCCAGTAAAATATATAACCTATACTAGTGAACTGTGCGTTGGGACCCAGTGGTGGGTCGCAACTTGATTTTTGGTGAGTTACCAAACGGAACTGATAGAAAGATCAGACAACTAATTAGCTCAAGCTCTGAGGCTATTCAAAAATCAGATACTGTAGCTACTAATTACCCTGCAAAGAGCCCAGCTCCTGCAATTTGCAAGCATGTGCAAGCATTCATAAGGAGTTAAATGTTTCAGTTATTATTACTTTTGAATGAATGAATATTTCTTTCCTTTTTTAAAAGTATAGTAAACCTCTGTGGGTCCCAATAGCGTGTCATTTTAAAAAGTGGGTCCTGGTGCTAAAAGGTTTGGGAACCACTGACCTATAATGCTTATCTTAGTTAGCAGCCTTAAGTTTTTGGAAAGGCAAGATATAAATGTTTTAAATAAATAATCTTTTTCCAAATGAGGCTCACAATAATGGCAACTTAATACATTACCATCTTTCAGATGTAACAATGCCATCCTGCATGTTTTCAGGAAACTTGCTTCTTAAGGCAAGCCATAGCCTAACATACTGTTTTGGATATATGGTCAAGTTGATTCAACTGAGAAAGCAAGAGTAAAATCAAGCTTGAAGAATTCTTTTAAAGATTCTTAAACTTTAAAATTGAGACTATGATGTCAAATCAATGCTTCAATGGGACACTTGACAATAGTGCTCATTATCACTGTGACAATATTAAGAGAAAAAAAATGACAACTTTACCTTCACAGGACAGGCCATGGGAAGTTACTCCAGAAAGGCTCTCTCTGCATACATTACAAAAGGTGGGTCGAGCATGGGAGCAGGCGTACCAGTTATGCATCCCTGAGAAATGTTCCACATTAAACTGGGCAGTCTAATAAGGAAGATATCAAGACAAATTTGCAAGTACATGCCATCGCTACAGCAACTAAACCATAAGAACAGCCCCACTGGATCAGGTCATAGGCACATCTAGTCAAGCTTCCTGTATCTCACAGTGGCCCCACCAAATGCCCCAGGGAGCACACCAGATAACAAGAGTCCTGCATCCTGGTGCCCTCCCTTGTACCTGACTTTTCTAAAATCAGGAGGTTGCACATACACATCATGGCTTATAACCCATAATGGATTTTTCCTCCAGAAACTTGTCCAATCCCCTTTAGAAGGCATCCAGGCCAGATGCCGTCACCACATCCTGCGGAAAGGAGTTCCACAGACCAACCACATGCTGAGTAAAGAAATATTTTCTTTTGTCTGTCTCCCAACACTCAATTTTAGAGGATGTCCCCTGCTTCTGGTGTTATGTGAGAGTGTAAAGAGCATCTCTCTATCCACTTTATCCTTCCCATGCATAATCTTGTATGTCTCAATCATGTCCCCCCTTCCCCTCTTTTCTAGGCTGAAGAGGCCCAAACGCTGTATCCTTTCCTCATAAGGAAGGTGCCCCAACCCAGCAATCATCTTAGTCGCTCTCTTTTGCACCTTTTCCATTTCCACTATATCCTTGAAAAGCTGAACTTGCAATACAATATTCTTGCTTTTTAAAAATAAACACAAACAAAATACATTAAAGATTTAATAAAATCCACACTTTCATTTCATGAGATTTTAGATAAGATCGAAAACATCTTTACCTCACATTTTATTATACCTTGACAAATCTAGCAATATTTACAGAAACAGTAAGATGTATGAGTAGTAGCATTAATCTTACCTCATAATGTTCCCGAGACTGTACAGACTTCAGTGAGCTGATCCAATCCTCCATCTCTTTTCTATTCTCTGCACAGAGTATTAGCCTCCTGAATGGGGTAATTATCTAAAAAAGATAGCTTAATATAATGACTCCGAGAGATGAAAGGTTAATACAGAACATAAGAGCTGCTATTTGCAGTAAGTTTGTAAAAAGTAATAAACACATTAACAATGTAATATTGTCACAGTGACTGCTCTTTGCTTGAGAATCATTGGCTATCAGAGATCAGCGAATGTGTTGAAGCTACCTCTAAAACAGTAGTTCCCAACCTTCAGTCAGGAATCAACCCCTTAAGGAGGGTAACAACCTGAGCAGGAACCCCTAGGTGCCATTAGTATGGCATTTCTGTGTTTCACAGCCACTGCCACCAAATGCATGTACATTTAAAAAATCACTTTACTTATCCATGTTCAGTGGGGGCAGTGGCAAAACCCAGAAGTGCCATACTAACTGCACTTCAAGTCCCTAGTCAGGTTGCTATCCTCTTCAAGGAGGTAGCGTCCCAAATGTGAACGGCTGCCCTGAGGGGACTGCAACCCCCAGGTTGGGAAAAACCGCTCTGAAAGAGTAAAAAATGTTCTAATACATTCTCCAAATAATTGGCTTTTTAAAAAAATATTTGTAAACACCTCTGCTACCTGTCCCATCCTTCAAGCACCTTCCCAATCAGCCATCTAACCCAACACTGCAATGAAAATAGCCCTCACAAAGGCTACAGTCCCATAAGCTGCTCCATCTTCCTTGTTACAGGTAAAAACAAGAAAAAGGCCTATGCAGTCTATGCAGGTTTAAACTTACTACAGTCTCTGCCAATGGGGGTGGGGGAGAAAGAGAGAAACACTCTCCATTAAGTACAGGGTGTTATAATGAATGCCTTTCTTTTCCTCTGTATTTTTGGACACTTAACTAGCTATATACTCACGTACAACTCAAAAGATTATGCATTAAAATTGACCCTCAAAACATGGGTCAACAGAGTTGAAAAAGTCTCTCTAAAAATAGCTGCTTGTTGAGGCATGGGGGAGGAGACCAGGTTGGGAAGCAAGACACATGGGGGACTTCCCTCAGGAATGGAAATCTTCTCTTTCCCATACAGGTGCTTTGAGGTGTTTGAAGGCTGTTGAGAGGCAAATTTGAGAGGCAGAACCATGATTTTTTGAACTCTGGCTCCAAAGTTGAACTCAAAAGTTCACTTCTCCTTTGTGTGTTGGGGGAGTGGGAAGGTAGAACTCCCAACACTCATTTTCAAACACAGACTCTGAGAACTTCAGTAAGCACCTCATTTTTAAACATCCAACATGGACAAAGTTCTCTTCATCAACTGGAGTTAGGTTGCAAACCTACACACACTTTCCTGGAATTAAGCCCCACTGAACACAATGAAACTTTTCTCTGAGTAGGCATGCAGAGCATTCCACAGTTAGAATATTTTGCATAAATTCCAAGTCGGGACTACCTTGTGTATTTCAACCAAGATGCAAAGGTGAGAAAGATGTTTATTCTAAAGATCCTGGTTTCAAAAAAATGTTTAGTACTGGGGACTGTTCTAGTTATTTCAGTACTAACCTACAAGTCGGTCCTGAAGTATTTTAGGACTGCAGCCTTAAATTACTTTTATGAAGAAACGAAGACCATCTTTTAAGAACTTTTGGAAATCCTATCTACAAATTAGTATTAATTATAAATATGTATTGCCACCAGCTATACTCCTCTCCAATAATCTTCTACAACAGTAATTTGTTCCACAAAAATCTAAGATTTATTTGCCAAAACAACTCTAATCAAAAAAACTCAAAGGCCCTAATTTAGACTAAGCCAAATGCACTCAAGTCCCATGAATTCACTGGAACACAGTGTTGTACATGATGTCTGTCTGTATTAATTATTATTAGTCATCATCATATTATTTATACTAAAGGTCTAACGTGGGTTGAAGCTGCAGAAATAAGTGCTGTAGAAAGATTTTAAGAATTTTCTAGATACAGCTGTACTTTGTTCAAAAGTACATACAGTGTTTGTAAAGATATTAAAAAGCAAATTATCTTTTCAATTATTGAGCTACAAAGTAGTTTTCTAAATGATGTAGAAGAGTTTGTGTCTGATGTACTTCTACTGAGACCATCACAAAAGGTTAAACGTGAGACCATCAAGGAAGATTTTTATATGTGTAAAATTTGAAAATGTGTGTAAGCCTACATGTAGATCTGTTACTACAGTCTGTAATTCCTCCTTCACACATAGGCAGACATACCAACACAGAGAAGAATATAAACAAAAAAGCAAAATAACTGTTTCTGTTGAATCAGCATGTGCCAGAATGTGTGTCTCAACCTTTCTGAAGGTATACCAATGTTTAATAACTCTAGAGCAGGGGTGTCAAACATGAGGCCCGTAGGCTAGATATGACCATGGAAGCTCTTCATTAAGGTCATCTGATAATTGGGGTCTCCCAGCGCTGACCTTTCAATAGTGCCACTTCTGCCAAGGCTCTGGAGAGAGAGACAAAAGGCCTCAGAAGGCTAAGAATGCCACAGGGGAAGGGGCACATCAAGAGGGATGAGAGAGGGAGATGCTGAGGCAATGGGAGAGCCTAATCATCACATGGGCTACCCTGTCAGCAGTGCCAGTTCTGCCAAGATGTCACTTCACAAAGAACTGCTGAGCTGCTAAGTGATGCCTTGGCAGAAGCGGCCCAGCTGAAAAGACGGCCTGTGTAATAATTGAGCTATCTCTCTAATTGATTATTATTTGATTATCATCAAGATTTACATATTTTCTCTTCTGGCATTTGAAGAGAACGACTTCCTGCATGAGAATGAGCTGCTTATTTCCAGCCATCACCTGTTTAGTGATGTTACTTCCTGCTTAACGATGTCACCTCCGGCCCTCAGCAAACACGACGAATGCTGTTCAGTCCACTGTGAGAGCAATCCAAACCTGCGCTGGAACAGGCAAGCCAGGAGGCTTGCGCTGCATCCAAGGCAGGTTTGTGGCCAGCAGCAGCTCAGCCAGAGGCAAGGGGAAACTCTTCCCCTTACAGCTGGGTAAGGACTGCTGGCCCCAATGGGTCTCCTCAAACCTGTGCCACCTCTGGAGGTAGCGCAAGTACGAGGAGAGTGGAGCGGTTTCAAGCCGCTCCGTTCTCCCCGGGGAAAGGGGTTGGGATCTAGCAGAACTGCCGGATCCCCAGCCCTGCCTCCAGCTCCCTGCATGCCTGCCCATCGCACGCCCTCCCCCCGCCTAGGAACACCTCTCTCCCTCCTCCTCCTCGCCCCCCCCCCATGCCTACCTTTGCTGCTTGTGTCGGCACGGGCGCGCCGACACAAGCGTCTGTTGGGAAGCCGGCTGACATGACTTCCTCATCAGGAGGCGCAAATGTGCTTTATGGCATATTTGCGACTCTTCCGGGAAGGCCCAAGTCTTAGTTAGGATTGCGCCCTAAATGATACGGTTTTACATCCCTACTCTAGAGCTTATAGTCTCACATCAAACAGAAGGGGATTCAATAAGAATACTCTTAAAGAACGTTGGGGGGAGGATTCTACTACAGTAAGAAATAAAATGAAATAAAAACAAACTCAAAGCATTTCCAAATGCCTTGTGTCCACTAAGTTATGGTGGGAGCATACCGTGAAGCTGTTGTTGACATTTTTGGTGCTTGACTCAGCTACACTGGCATCCGATAGGTCAACTTCATCAAATATTAGAGACTGTGAAAAAAACATACAGCATGTTTCATTTCCAAGTACACAGCGCTGCTACTTATTTTATTTTCTCAGACTTTAAAAAGAAGCAAAGAAAAATTAAGTCAAGGTTGCTAATCGTATTGTTTATCAATCTGATACCATAAAATCATGTCAATATATAGTTGCTTGAAGTTGAAAATCCTCACAAAAACATGCAAAAACAAATACTTTTGTATTTAAGTTACAGCATCATGCCAAAAGAGATACTGCTCTGTGATATGTGTTTTTCTTTCAATCCAGAACATCATTAATTTTATTCACATGGATTATTCAAAAAACTATTTTTATGCCTAAATATAATGCTATGGTGTCCAGATTGATTTATCTGCCAGTTCACTGACTCCCATACAGTTACCACTGTTCTTGTAGGTTACGAAGTATGTATATGGCTACAGCTTTTGTATGCCAAGTGATGATGCTCTGAGTGATGTGAGGGAGCATCTGGTTACTTTTGCTACTTTGTTTCTATTTATTCCCCTAAACTTTTCGAGCACTGCCTTAACCACATAAATTCTGATCTTTGGAAAACTGAGAAAATTACTGAAGTTTTACATCCCACTTTGTCTTACAAACAGGGCAGATGGTTGCCTAATGAGAGCCCAGCGCACCAATGGCTCTTCAATTCCTGATGCTTAAGCAGCCAAGGACTTTCCTTATGAGTCACCCTTTCCCCCCTCTATTGCTAGGTCATATAAGTGTACCTTTAGGCAATGTCCATTTTTAGACTACACAGCAGCTTTCCCCCCCCTCCCCAAGGTCGGTTTGGGGATGAACATGAATGATGCATGAAAACTGTTGCTTTTCATAAAGTACATAGCATTTTATTAAAGACCTACTTATGAAACCAATCACTTCAATGCTATTTTAAAATAGCTTTCATAATAGGTTAAAAATAAATCCTAACCCAAATTAGAGTTCCAGAGACAGCATGTTAACTGCTAATAGATGCATTGTTACCTTTGAATCCTTGGCATAGTAAAGTGTACGGCCCCGAAGTTTGAAGTAACGTTTTTTCCACCTCTGAAAAGAGCTGGTTTGCTTTACAAGCAGTCCTTCCTTTATACTGGTCTGGGGGGGAAAAAAGAAAAATATATAAAATGCAAGTTCCACACAATGTATCCCAAGTGTTACATACTGGTATATAATCAATTTTCTTCATAGAAAATTAAGAACCAGTTTCTGTTCTCTGAAGAGGAAGATAAGCATGTTAAATACAAATACAAATAACCATTTAATTATGGTTGTCATAGTAATCTAGTATCCACATTTTAAATGTATCCTTTATATAGTTATACTATTTTTTTAAAATGTCCTCTTGGCATTCTGTATTGCCTTTCTGTTTTATAAGCAAAGTCCAGACCCCCAAGCAATCAAACAATATGAATAAGAAAAGCTCATCCTGACACCTCAAATAAGTCAAAACTAAAATACTGTGGCCACTATTAGACATGGTTCATTCCAGGTTGTGTAGTTCAGAGGCCCAAGAGAAAGTAAAAGGAAAGGGAAGTTCTCTATACTGAATGAACTGTATATCAAATCTCTCTCTCTCTCTCTCGTGTGAGTGTGAGCGTGAGTGTGAGTGTGAGAGATGCAATTCTGATCATTGGTAATCTTATTCTTAATGAATAACTATTTTCCAAACAAATATCCAACAATCTGTCTGAAATTATAAGAATGAAAAAGTAACTTAGTTGCACTCTTATACACACATTCCTGGGAGTAAGCCCCATCGGATACAATGGTAGTTAGTTCTGAGAAGACATGCATAGGATTGTGCTGTTAGTTACTTTATAATATATGTGGTTCTCACACATTTAGCACCCGGACCCACTTTTCAGAATGATAATCTGTCAAGACCCGCTGGAAATGATGTCATGACCGGAAGTGACATCATCAAGCAGGGAAATTTTTAACAATCCTTGGCTGCAACCCTACCCACACTTGCGGAGGAGTAAGTTCCATTTACTAACATTGTTAAAAGAATATACATAGTAGCTTGTTAAAAGTAGAGGTCTGTAACATTTCCCCAAATGCAGTCACATACCATGGGAGCATCAAGTCTAATATATTAAAAATAAAATATTGAAATGAATGGGGACCCACCAGAAATTGGCTCACAACCCACTTAGTAGGTCACAACCCACAGTTTGAGAAACACTGTAATATAATATAATATAATAATATAAACCGCCATGTCTCAGATTTTTTTTATCCAATCTGCTCAATTTTTTCACCACACAAATCTCGCCACATATTTAGCATTAATTCTAAATCTTTGTTCAACAGCCTTCATCTACCAACAAAAATTCACTTGGTTCATTCAGAATGTATGAAGTTTCATTCATTTCATTTCATTCATTCAGAACTTTACCCCCCAGAACAGTAGGCATAATCAGTAGTAGGCATATCACATCTCCAATATTTCTTTTTATCCTGGCTTTCAACTTCAAGGCCTTCAGGGTGGTTTAAAATAACAGAATTTAGTAAAATTACTATTTGATTTCCCCATCTGCTGCCACCATGTATGAACTGGTTGCTGATAGTGATTCTCCAAAGGGAAGAGCCAGATGACTGTAGGTCTCAATCAGGCTAATGGAGGGCACCTGGCTCTCTGTTCAATCTTCACTGAAAATTATTCAGTTAAATAAATGTCTGGTTGTCTTATGGGCATCAAGTGCCACCAATGCATGGGTTGGGGGAAGGGAATCTCTCTTTTAAATTTACAGAAATCAATTTCATTGGAACACTTGACAAAATTGCTCTCTAGTCATCTTTTAGACAAATTGCATCTTACCTTATCTCACTGTTTTTCAACCCATGTTTACCTGGCCCTCAGGTGTACACATTTGGTCCCTGGGGCATATATGCAATGTTGGACAGAAATTGATTAATTAAAATGTAAACATTTTGTTAAATTCAACAGAGGTTGATACTTAACTCTTTTCCATTACTTTCTATACTATAATGCTCAAAGGCCACACTATTCCAAATTCCCTGACATATCATCTAGTCCTCAGTTAAATATCTGTGAAAAAACTGGAACATCTTTGACACCTGCCCTCCTGGTGTTTAACAATATTTTTTTTTCAAAAGTAATGGCAAAACCTGCTGATGGTATTTTGTTTGGTTTTTAGTTATGAGCCTCACTAAAGGACCATGTTAATGGAAAAGCAACATTAAAAAAAACTCACAATATAGATATGTTTTCAGCATTTATTTTAAGACATTCTGAAAGCATAGAAATAATGTACCTGGATGCAACTGACAATGCGTTTCTCCCAAATCAAAATCTTACTGAAGCTTGTGAAGAGGTAATGCAACTCTCACAGTTCAACATTCCAGCCCATACATGGCATGGCTTGCTCAGTCCTGTACTTCTGGCCTCTGTGATGCCATAAACTTTATGTTCCAAGTTCTGAGTATTGGATTTTACAGTGTCTCATGCTTCTCTATTATCAGCATGTTTTAAACTAAATATGTGCCAAATTTCACATCTCTTGTTTTCCTAGACATTTTGGGGGTACATACCTTATCCCCCCCCTGCCCCCGTGTTCAGGAAAAGAAACGCAAATACTGTATTGTCTTTTCAGATTCTACTGCTAATTAGGGCGTCTTTTGTTAGGAGTATACCAAAATTCAAGGCTGCAACTCATCAGAAAGTATCCATACAATTGACACCTGCATTGGTCACTAAGACACAGCATCAAAATGTATATACAAAATATGACAGAGGAAGAATGGGTACATATCTACTACTACTACTACAGTTCTATCACACTTTTAGAGAATTAAAAGTATTTGTCTTGCTAGAACCTTACAACCACCATGGAAGCAACTTGCAGAAGGATAGGTGTGTTAATTTGTTGCAACAAAACCAAATGTGCCACCTTGAAGACTAATATTTATTGCAGCATAGATTCTCACGGACCACAGCCTGCTTCATCTGGAGAGTCTAATCCATTCAATTTATTTAGGAGGCTTATGGGTAAATAAGTTAGTCTGAGATGAAGTTTTAACAAGGAATTTCTTGACTGGTTGGTGAGTCACTTAGCCACTACCTACTCCTACAGGAAAGTACAAGAAAATTTAAAAATGAGAAAGAAAGAAGAAAGACCAGTATTCTACAGAATTACAGACCTCATAGTTTGAGTTCTATACCTGGCAATTTCCTCTCAGTCATAAAACACACTGGATCACCTTGGGCCAGTCACTTTCTCAGCCTATCCTACCTCACAGAGTTGCTGTGAGGAGAAAGGAGAGGAAAGACAATGTGTGCACCACTCTGAGCTCTTTGGAAAGGTAGAATAAAAGGTAACACATGAGATAAACAGAGCAAACACCAGGGCAACTAATATGTAAGCACCAAGAAAGAAACAAAGATGTCTGGCTCTCACACATGCAATTAAGAAATCTTTAAAAAAAAAAAAGGGAACAGTTTAGGGGACAAGGAAAGTTCCATTTTTCTACAGCTAGACTTCAACAAGGTTTCAGATCTAGTCCCAAAATCATCACCAGAACACTCCAATAAATCAGAGAATCGAGTAGCAAGAAACAAAATTTAATAAGGACAAAACATAGGCATGCCAGTAGTAGAATACTCACCCTAAGTGGTTTAGGAGCACATGCCGATGCTCTTCCTAAAACTAGGTTCACCAATCAACACTGGTTTTTTATAACTGATTTAAGAAATCAGAAGCAGCAATGTGTACATGGTACACAGAAACAAGAGACCATTGTTAATTGTTCACATCAGAAATCAGCACTGCAACTGCTGCTCTGAAAGATTCTAGAAGTTTGCTGTAGCTCACCACACACAGTTCCATTTATGCAGCTATACAGAAGCCGCTTTGGGGGGAAAATGCCCATAAAACTAAGTAAACATAGCTTACACGTATCACTTCCCCGACTTCCCAGTGCACTAGGAGCAAATAGGAAAAATTTGCATAAACATTGGGAGAATACAAGAAGAAACAAATGTGAAGGGATACAAGAAGTTTCTGAGAAAGAGATGGCCACAGATCATAGCACTGGACAGGAGGCACTGGGAGAAGCCAAATCTCGCCTACTAGTTTATTACAGTTACAATTTATGTCAAAAGGACAAGAAATTCTATGGCAACAAATCAGTGTCACCCTTTAATGCTGTGTGTAGGTTTATGTTCCATGCATACTGCAAGACCACAAGATGTTGACATGAGGATGAGAACATTATTCCTAAAATAAACTCCTCAGGTTTAAGTGCCTGAAAAATTCCATGTACTGACAGCCTTTTGATTACACAGGCCTACAAAATTAAGGGTCAGAAAAGTTTTTCCCAAACTTTATGGTGGTTTGATATGAATTTGGGGTGCCAATTCCAAAAATGGCATCCGTTTTGCCCTATCACGTCTAGTTCTGGATATATAGTATAGCCTAATTACTGAATGGTTCAAGCAGCTTCCTCATGAAGAAGCCCTGGTGTAGGTTTCCTCATGAGGAAGCTGCCTGAACCATTCACTAAAGAGGCTATGCCGTGTCTCCAAAACTAGACGTGATAGGGTAAAACAGATGCCATTTTTTGAATCAGCACCCCAAATATACCCAGGAACTGGTGTAATGTTTAAGGAAGCAAAATGTGTGTTGGCCTGTGTTATGGTTCTTCTTCAAAGAAACTGACTTCTTCAAATGTATTCATGGCTTGTTCTTTATACAAATGAGTCCCGCCATAGCATAGCACTGTGCTGCACCAGCTGAAGATATGTACATCATGGCAGGTGTAGGACTTTCCAACCATTTTCTAAGGTACCAGATGAAAGGAGTGAACACTCTTGGTCCTTAAATGTGAGCTGTGGTCTTACATCTTTACAGGAGAGTTCATGGCTAATATACAATGGAGGAGGTTACTCTCTAAGTACAATACAATGTATTACTTTAAGTCCACTTTGTTGCAACCAAGTTCCTCAAGAGCCTATAAGGAACAGAATGAGAAGCCAAGCTCTGATGGATATTCTGAATAAAACCCAGAATGTTAAAGTTAAAGCAGTGGTTCTCAAACTGTGGGTTGGGACCCACCAGTGGGTCACACCCCGATTTTTGGTGGGTCGCAAAACAGACAAGCCAAAAGTGACAAGGAAAATGTATATGAACATTTATATGTTTCTATATGAACTGAAATGGAGCAGCACAGGCATGTTTACCCATGAGTTGGCAACCATGCCTTGGTCCACTTCAAAGGGCAGGCTGAGGGAAACACAATGCCATCAATTGGTCCCAATCCAATGAATGCAGGCCCCAACAAACTCTCGAGAATGGAGTCCCCCAAGCCAAGCTGATGAGGAAAATGTTTTGAGCCCTATGGAAAACAAAACTGAGCCACATGTGCATGTTTACATGTGAGTAGGCAAACATGGCTCTTATTGAAGGCCATTATGGATACAGCTGTGACTGCACTCACTTATTTTCATAAACTGGCATCCATTAAACTTCATTCAACTGAATTTACAATATCTAGGCCCACTATTAGAGGAGACATAAGCTAGGCCTTCCAAAATATTTTGGTCAACCAGCGAGTAAAACCTATGGTTTTATTCAGAAAATGAGGCTCTATGAAGAGTTATTAGTTATAATGCATATACAAATAAGATTTTCCTCCTCTCAATGAGGGTCTATGAGAAAATATATGGAAAATCAAACTTCAGGTTTCTCCTAAGAGAAGCAACATTAAGATTTCTTTTTGTTTCCATGAGGAAAGCCATAGCAGCTTCCTCACTTGCAGGCAGGCTTGACTAAACCCAGAGGTGTCCCTTCCTTCTCTGGTAATGTTCAGCCTTGCCTTCAGAGTGGTTGTGGCTAAATCTAAGTATGAGAAGTTATTTCAGCCTGGGGGGGGGGGTTCAGCTGTATTCCATTGCAGGGTTAATACAACAGGTAAACTTCTGCAAATCTACAATTGCTCCAAACATTCCAAAACTTTCTACTTTTCTCTGCACTCTCCTATTTTGGCTACACTTCTTGTGCCACACTGAACTTCATCTTGTTGGTAATGGCCCAATGATCAAGTTTGTCAAGTTAATTTTGACTCATGTTTTGATTTTCCAGGGTGTGAGCTATCCACCTCCCCAGTTTTGTGTCATCTGCAAATCTGACAAAGAATTCCCTCTAGCCCAGTGGTATTCAAACTGGGGTGTTGCGATGTCCCAACCTGAAGGCCCTGGCCTCAGTCCCTTTAAGGGGTGGGGGCAGCAAGGAGGCAGGGAGAAGGCAGTGATGCGATCCCCAGAATCACATCGCTAACAAGGCTGCAGTGACTAGGATGCAGTTACCAGTCCCTGCAGCAGCCTTCCTGGGGTGCAGGGAGCCCTGCGCGAGCGTCAGAATTGAAAGTGGAATTATTGTACTCTACTTCCAGTTTTGCGGAAGTGGAGCACGATCACTCCATGTTCACTTTCTGCAGGCTGGGGAGCACCGCAGACACTCGCACAGGACTCCCCGTACCCCAGGATGGCTGCGCAGGAACTGGTGAGTGCATCCCAGTCCCTGCAGCTCCCTGAGTGACATGATGCTGGGGATCATGTCGCTGCCTCCCTCCCGCCCCCGCTACCTCCCTCTCCTCTCCTGCAAGTCCTTACTGCGGTTCCCAAACTCCTGGAGAGTTTGAAAACCACAGCTCTAGCCCCTCATTCAGGTCATTTACAAAAATACTGAAAAGCACAGGTCTAAAAGTGGCAAAAGTGTGGCTTCCCTGGGTTCATGGTGGCAATGCCTGAAAAAGAAATTTCCTAATTCATGGCTCAATCTTAGACACTACTATGCTTCACCAGTGACTACAGTAAACAAACCGCTTAAATTAAATTGCTAAGAGAAAAGAATAGGACTTTTGTTTACTGTATAACTGAAACACAATTTTATAAACTGAAAACATGTTAGACAGATGGCCTAATAATTGCTCCTTGATAAATTTCTTTCCCTCCCCAGGTACAGAGTGAGAACAAGCAGCCAATAAATTAAGACAACTAATTAGATTAAACATGTCAAGTTATAAAACGGTAACACAAATTATGCCACCAAGAAAGGCAAAAGCTGTCTATATTGGCCAATATCTTTGTGTCCAAAGGCAACGTACAACAAAACTTTTTGGATCACAAAAATTATCGGCAAAATGGTTCAACTTAAACCCTGACCTCTTATTAAAGCTATAAATTATGAACTTTATTTTCAGTGTCCTAGACACAGTTTTCTACTTATCCAACATAGCAGTCAAATACATTTATTAGCCACATCAAATTTGCAAGGAGTTCTGTGGTACAAGTGAACTAGAATTTTTATTGATTTTTAAACCTCCTACCATCAATAAAGTTTGGTTACTGTTAGTCACAATTAGCAATGATATTGATAAATAAATTTTATCATTCTTAAAGCAAGAGGGGAAGCATATCTATGAGAGAGAAGGGAGGGGACTGATACCTGCTGAGGGCCAGAAATGACATCATTAAGCAGGAAGTGATGTCATTAAGCAGATGGCCAAAAATAAGCACCTTTGTTCTCACATAGGAACTCAGTTGCAAATGACAGAAGAAAAAATATGTAAATCTTGATCATATTTTCAAGATATGACAGCCCAATTATCAAGCTGAGAGAGCCCAATTATCATGTGGGCCACCTTTTCAGCTTCTGCCAAGTTAACACTTCACAGCTCAGCAGCTGAGAGGTGCTCTGCAAAGCAACATCTTGAATGCTATGTAGAAAAGAAAAAGGCAATACAGGTGGGCCTGTGTTATCTACGAGTGTGGTACCCACAGACTTCATGATCCACAGGTTCCAAACCCATGGGGGAGCCCCACCTAGATCCTCCAAATGTGATCAGAACTGAGCTCCAGTTGCATTCGGAGAGCGTTTTGAGGGCCGAAGACACACAGCCTTCCCAACCTTCAGAATGCCTCTTTTTTTGGGGGGGGGGGACCCTGACTGCTGCTTTCTTGGGGGAAAACTGGAAATGATGATTTTATGTCTTTATAAAGCATTCTGAGATCCAGGGAAGCCACAGAGAGAAGCTGCACAGGCCCAGGGAAGCCAGACAGGAAGTGCCTTAAAAAAATGTCACTTCCAGTTTCTTGGAGGGAAATTGGAAGTGGGGTTTTATTTTGTTTGTTTTTTGTTTTGGCCTGAAATAGGCATTCTGAGGGTCGGGGAAACTGTGCACAGCCTCCCAGGCCCTTGAAAGGGGGACGTAATCCATTGCTTTAAACACCTACATATTTCAGTATCAGTGGGGGTTCTGGCAATGGAACCTCCGCAGATAATGAGGGCCACCTGTATATGTGTGTGTGTATATGCTGAGAGGCCTGTGTGATAACTGGGCTCTCCCAGCACTTCAAGAGCATCTTCCTCTCACACCTCTTGGTCTGCCCCTTCTCCTATAGCATTCCTTGCATACTGCGGCCTCCTTCCACCTCTCCTTCCCAGAGCCTCAGCAGAAGTTGTGATGCTGAAAGGATGGCACTAATCATGTGGGCCAGATAAAGAGCTTCCATGGGCTGTATCCAGCTCATGGGCCTAATGTTTCATACCCCTGATCTGAAACTACAACAGCAATTTATCAAAAATATGCCTAAGTGATGAAACTGAAGACTCAACACTGTGCATTTTCAGTATTTCAAAGCAGAAAAATAAAGGCAGTTAAAATATGCAATAAAAGATACATTCACTTCAACAGATTTGAATTTTGTTCAAATCCCTGAACCAGGGGACATCCACTAAAATTGAGTGTTGGGCGGGTTAGGACAGACAAAAGAAAATATTTCTTTACTCAGCGTGTGGTCGGTCTGTGGAACTCCTTGCCACAGGATGTGGTGATGGCGTCTAGCCTGGACGCCTTTAAAAGGGGATTGGACAAGTTTCTGGAGGAAAAATCCATTATGGGGTACAAGCCATGATGTGTATGCGCAACCTCCTGATTTTAGAAATGGGTTATGTCAGAATGCCAGATGCAAGGGAGGGCACCAGGATGAGGTCTCTTGTTATCTGGTGTGCTCCCTGGGGCATTTGGTGGGCCGCTGTGAGATACAGGAAGCTGGACTAGATGGGCCTATGGCCTGATCCAGTGGGGCTGTTCTTATGTTCTCCATATTTAAAATTCAGGAATAAATTATTTTTAAAAGTTCCATTTCTTTCTCAAAAATAATTGCTATTGTATAGTAATTTCAAAAGTAAATGTTAATTTAGGAATCTTAGTCTTCAGAAAAAAATCTGCATTTACTCTTTAGCAGTTTCAACCTGCAATTAAAATCATCCCTCTAGTCAAAAGCAGAAGTCCAATATACAACACTAAAAAGAAACTGCTTAAAAGTGACAGATTTTTCATTGTTAAAGCAGAGCTTCAAAGCATTTCTGCCTTGTCAGCTACAGCAGCTAGTCAAACTCTTTAATGACACCCAGTTATTTTCACACTCAACATCCTGCTACAAATGGTAATTAAGTTCCTGACTCGCAATCTTCACCATCAACACCATACTATAAAGTCATGGAAATGTGAGCTCATTATCTTAAAATAACCAAATATTCATTAGGAAGGTATTTTTCACAATCTGACATTTATTCCTGAAATCTCATTTCCATGAAACTCTCTGTGGTTTGAGCTATTGAGTTACTAGTACATTATCCTTGCAACTAGAAATCTAGGTTCTACTACGATTAGTGTCTAGGAGACGTTGGAGGAGCCCCCAATGCTGGCTGGAAGGGAAGCAGGAGGAAATAGGCCAGGCCCAAGCAACAGATGGGAGGGGAGGCCATGTGGTCCAATCACTGGGCACAGGGTGATCTTCTTGCACCTTCTGAGGCAGGATGATGGTGGCTAAGGAAGAAGAGTCCTAGCAGGCAAGAAGGCAACTATTTCCCTTACAAGCAAAGAAGAGGCCCCACTAAGCTCATCTCAGTCAGCACCAACCGCACACACACTACTTGCTCTGTGCTTGAGCAGACAAACATGCTGTAGCTCTAGGCCACACCTCAATTGATCAGTGGTTCACATGTTGGTGACATCAAGATTTGATGATTGCAATGCAATCTACATGGGGTCGCCTTTGAAGACTATCTGGAAGTGCAACTGGTTTAGAATGAAGTAGCCCATGCAATTATGGGAGTTCAGTAGAACCCTGCAGTGGTTCTACTGCGGCTCCTACAGCTGCACTGGCTGCCAGGTTGATTCAGGGCGTTAATCAAGATATTGGCTTTAACCTACAAAGCTAGTTATACTCTCCTTTTCCTGGAAGTTTCCAAAGATAGATGGTAATATACCTACAAGTGTACTTGGCATGGGATGGGACGTTCAACAGGACTTCAGTTGCTACAAGATTTCTCTCTTTTTTTATGAAATAAGTTTATGGAAAATGTTTGAGAAGGTACTGTTACCAATCATCGTTTCCTGACACACTGTATAACACAATATGTACTTCAGGACAAATCCCTGGTACAATATACAATATATGTTCAAATGTATCGTTTCCATCTTTGATTATACAACATAAGAGCAGGACTACATTTGCCACTAAAACCACATTTATTCACAACCACTCTTACTTCTGAACCATTTCATTCTTTTAATGTCATTTATCTTTTCCTCTCTAGAATGGTATTTTGAAGGTTTCTCATTGCCAATTATTGCATAAATTTCCATAGAAGAATTATTGCTGCCAAGTGAATGGAAGTAGGTCAGAGATCACTATGATGGATGGATGGGGCAGTAAGAGGATGCTAAGGAAAAAGTGAACAGTTCTGATGTTCCCTTTTAACCTACTTAGTAAGACATTATTAATTCATTTCCATGACAAAACCATTGTTTTAGAGGGTAAAGATTACAAGACAAAAATCTAAAGTTTCAGAAATCTAAAGTGATTATTAAATGTACCCAAATGACAAAAAGTGGGAAAAGTAGGTACCAAAAATGCCAAGCAATTAACAGAATCAAAACACTGTTAAAATAATCCATGTAAGCAGTATTGCTTGGCCAATTTATACTTATTCAGAGAAAAAGCAAAACCACATAAAATCTGTACACTTAAAAACCATCTTAGCTTCTATTCATTCCACTTTTTATATATCCTGCTTTAAGGATTTTTTACATATATATAAAAAACTATAAACAGAGCATTTTAGATCAGAAAATAGGAGGAGGGTTCACTGTATGAGACCTTAACACTAACTTATCTAAAAATCCTGTATAGAATGAAATAGCCACCCTGAATGCAATGTTTCAAAAATCTATTTTCAATCAAGATTTTTCAGCACAGTAGAGTGTCTAAGCTTCTATTTTAAGAACAGCTTCAGACACTACAGAGATGGGATCAGGAGAATGGGAAAGTAGAACGCACACATCTAATCTCTGCATTTCTCCATCAGTGACTTGCATTATTTTCTGACATCAGTTGATGATAAAAAGTGCAAAATTAAGAAACAACCTTCATAACATTTTAATAAGTCTGACCCTTTTTTCAGTTCCTGACCTAGTTGGATGTTTTCACATTCCGCTTCAAAGGTTCACAACAGAGACTTTAAGAATTGTATATAGACAGATACACTAACATGGGCAAATGAGGAATGGTTTCCCTCCCAGCCACTGATTTATGAGATATGACAATTATATAAACATGTGACATCCTTCTTAAGAGTTGGAATGTAGGAAGCAGACGTTACTACAACAAAATGGATCCGAAGCACAGAGGGAAGTTAAATTTTGTATTGTGAACTACAAACTGAAGAAAATAAAACCTGGAAACAAAGTATTATTTAATATCAGCAACCAGAACCATTTAAAGAAAAGAGAAACAGCAAATCATCATGAACTAAACACGTTTAAGGCTGCAATCTTATGCACATTTAGGTCCCATTAAACTCAGTTGGTCTTACTTCTGAATAGACATGCATATGATTTGCATTATAAAAGTATGATAAAGTTAAACATATAAACACCCATAAGACTAAATACAAAAACAAAAGAGAAAGAAAATTAACTGAATAATTTTCTAAAATGCAAATTTACATAAACAAAGCTTAAGTGAAAAATGGTTCTCTCGCCACAGGTTAATTTAATGAAATGCAAAATCGACCACCACTACAAATGTAAGTGAAACTCACAATAAACTCTTGGTCTCAAAAACAAAATGCAGCACTTTTATATACCCTGATTAGTATTAGTCTAGTTTCAAAGTGCAGAAAAGTACCACAATATAGAACTATCTAATTAAAAAACATTAAGGTATGTAAATCTTAGCATACTTACTAAGGCAGAAATCCTCATGCAACTGCCAGAGCACCAACCTTTCAGAGAGCAAGACACAAGTCTGCTGTATTTATAGCTAGGTTGCTGTGCCCCTTTTATTGGAGCAACCATCTCTGCTTATCAATTAGCTCAGTATAATTGAAGACAGGTGGTTCACATGGCTAAAAACACCATAAACCAAAGATGTAAAGAGGACATCAACATTAGATATCCATAAAATGAAGAGCACACATACATAAACTACTAACCTGCACAGAAGAGTGATTGCTAGGGGGGTATGTGATCCAAGCCAGAACTTATGTCTTCCATGACCATAGTTGATGCTAAAAGAGCATCATCCCCACAAGTCTCTTGAAAAAAGGCAGACTGACTATAGGAAAACTTCACAGTGAATGCACCTTACCTTGCCATCCTATTCAGGCTGGCAAAAGAATGGAACAATGCCATTGTAGTCTGTCTCTGAGACACATGCAGTCATTTAGGCTATAAAAGAGTGCCTGTTCCTCACCAACCTCATTGCCAATTTAATCAGAGGCCATTGCCAGGTTTGAGACCGCATATGCAACACTCAGTCATGCAACCTAAGCACCTCCAGCATCAGGCAGAAAGGAAACAAAAAGGCAATCCTCTGAGAACCAGGAGTCATCAAGGACCATTTAGAAATAATAGGTTTGTCTGGCGAGTTCATCCCAGAAAAGATTCCATTTTAGCCTGTGACAAATAGTACTCTATAAAGAAAGACACCAAATTTCTCTTCATTCTTAACTCACTAGCCACAAGGCATCACACATGGGCCACAAGCATTCTCCATGCTATTATGCCACTACTACAGGTAATTTGCTTTCTTGCTCTTTTTTCAATCCTCCTTCATGTCTCCTCTCTTCTCCACAATCCCGGAACAAGCCCCTGCCTAATGTGTGCTAGGCTTTCTCCCTATAATACTGTACTTCCTTGTCTCTTTTCTGTTCTTTTCATGTATTATCCCTATGAGCTTGCTGGGCACCATAGCCTTGCAGCACCAGCACTTCAACAAACTACCAGCAGCAGACAGAGATTAGTAACCTTGGCAGGTGGCCCCAATTTTCTATCATCCTGTCTCACATGCAGCCAAATTGGTGGTGGCACTTAGTAACTTGTTTATACTGAATTACTGTCCCTGCAACTGTCACAGCCTCACATCATGGCTGGAATTTCCACTTTGCTTTCCCTCCAACGTCCAGAGTTTACCTCCCTTTTAGTCATTCAGCCCACAAACTTGTATTTCCCTACACAACCTCTAGGAAGACAAATCATTTTACATAAGATGCTAATGTCTCCCCACCCTCCACTCCTCTGACATCCACCTCCCAGTAATTTGACAGTTTAGAATATTGCTTTTATTTATAGCAGGTTAATCTTTTATTTCCCCCCACCCTGTTACAGTACATTTATCCCCCCAATAAATCCTATTGTGTGTGAATTTGTGCCTCCCACCTTTTGCAAACCCCAATATCCATTGGGTGCACCATGAGCCAACAACCCAATGAACCCAAATGGAGTACACATTATTAGCCGAACACCCAGATACACCTGACTACGTACGGCATTCCTATAGATACCAGTACCAAAGTGTACACCATGGCAGAGGTTCTCAAGCTGGAGTGTTGCAATGCCCCAGCCTGAGAAGCCCTGCCCTTAAGGCGCAGGGGAAGGCAGTGACACTATCCCCAGGATTGCGCTGCTACTTGGGATGAAGGTTTTTTTCCTTTCTTACCTGCAGTCAGCACCATAGTCCTGGGGAGTTTGGGAAGCCCTCTAAAGGGCTCTCCATACCTCCAAACATCTAAAAACAACAACAAAAAGGCATTTTTAGTTTCATGAAGAAAACCAGAAGTGCCAGTTTTTTGTTATTTTTAGATAACAAAGCTCTGCAGGGGGGCTCCCTAAACCCCGGGTCCCCTAAGAGTTCACTTCTGGCTGCAGTTAAGTAAAAACAATCCTTCTTTTTCCTGGTAGCAGCATGATCCTGGGGGTCACATTGCTGCCTTAACCCCTCCCCTGCACACAATTACTTTGGGCCAAGTCCTTAAGGCAGTGATTCTCACACATTTAGCACTGGGACCCACATTTTAAGAATGAGAATCTGTCAGGACCCACCAGAAGTGATGTCATGACCAGATATGACATCATCAAGCAGGAAAATTCTTAGCAATCCAAGGCTGCAATTCTACCTAGGATTAAGTTCCATTTACTATCATTGCTAAAAGAATATACATAGTAGCTTATTAAAAGTATAGGTCTGTACCATTTCCCCAAATGCAGCCACATGCCATGGTAGCATCAAGTCTAATATATTAAAAATAAAACATTGAAATGAATGGGGACCCATCTGAAATTGGCTTGCGGCCCACCTAGTGGGTCTTGACCCACAGTTTGAGAAACACTGCCTTAACGGATTATTTATTCATTGGTACTGCACACCACATTGAATCAGGTCAAAGGGTGTTAAGCATGCACACAAACAACAAACCTTCATCAAACAAGTAATCACTTTATTGAGGGTTTAACTACATGTCCAAAAATGGGGGATACATCAAAATACAAGCTAACCTTCTATTCATGGTACGATTAGCTTAAACTGAAGAAAAAGCTTTTAAAAAGTCATACAAGATAACAGCATGTTAAAGTAAGAAAGTTTGCTTTCTTCAAACACTTTAGACAAATGGAGAATTGTTTTTTAAACTATGTTAAAAAGCTTGTAAAAACAATGAAAATGTCCTAAAAAAATAAGTCATGGTACTATGCAAAACTAAAAGGCTACTAAATAGACAATCACCAATAATAAGTCTTGTTAATATAGGACTAACAAACCTATAAAAAGATAGTACGATTGTATCTCAAAAGGTATTTATTTCTGACTAAGCAGTCAGCAGTGAGGGAGGAGGGTGAGACGGCTAGATTCTGTGTGAGCCGACAGAGGAGAGGGGAGCTGCGTTTTGTGGGAGGAGGTCTTGCCAAAAGCATACCATGAGGAATGGGGGATGCTTCTGTGAGAGCTGAGGGGGGTAAGTGAAGAATTGATCTCAGGGCGAGTGTGTTGCTGAGCTGAGGGTCACATCCAAACTCAGCCACAAAGCTCTCTGGATGACCTTAGCCCAACTGCAAACTCTCAACATAATCCACCTCAGAGGGTTGCTACAAGGATAAAGGAATTGTGGAGGAGGTTTGCGTGCCATCATTAGTTCCTTAGAGAAAGAGTAGGATAAAAATTACATTGGCTCAGGTTAGATCTTTTTCGCAGTCAGAAATGGCCCTGGTTTCAGTTCAAATTAAGAACCCCTTCAAAAATGAGACTCACAGACCAATCCTAACTTGTGCTGGATCCACAAGTAGAAATGCACTGCATCCAGCACAAGTTTGGAGCCAAAAGTGACACAGCCTTTCCCCTTACCCCGTGTTGCGCTGCAGCATTCTGCCTATCCTCAAACGTAGGTCAACTGGTTTGGAGAGATCCTTTTGGAATTCTTAACAATTAAGATTGGTTTTAATCACCCCTAAAAATTTGGTGTCATCAGCAAACTTGGCCACTTTGCTGTTTACTCCTAACTCCAGACCATCTATGAACGAATTAAAAAGCACCAGTCCTAAGACAGATCCCTTGAAGGATCCCACTTCTTATTTCCCTCCACTGGTAAAATTTTCCATTTATTCCTACTCTGTGCTTCTTATTCTTCATCTAATTACCAACCCCTATAATGACCTGCCTGCTTATTCCATGACTGCTAAATTTACTCAAGAGTCAAAAATCTCAGATTATATGATTTTAATAAACTGATTTGTGCATATCTATAAACTGGATGCAGCAGTTACATATCTTTTGATTACATTGAAGAAGGAGGCCAACTGGGAAGTCATCTCAGTCTGCAAGTGAAGGGAGAAAACAGAACACCAAGGCCTCAAGGTGTTCTGGGGCTAAGCCAAGTAAGGTCAGGAGGAGGTACTGCATGATTTGCAAGCTTTTTCAAATTTGTACAAACGTATCCTGATTTTTTTGTCTACTTGAGAAAGGAGTGTACTATATGAGTATCTGCTGAGAAAATCAGGCAGAAAATTTCTCCTTGTTCTGTACTGGCAAGAAAGGATATGCAATAAAATTGAGGGCATTATTCAAAGAGGATTTCCTTCAGGCTAAGGGTCACAAAAGCTTTTGCACTGCCATCAGTCTAAATGAAGAGGAAATAGAGGTTTTCTTGAGGAGCATAGCAACAGATATAGTACCTTTGGTAGAATGTCTGCCTGGACATTTGCCATAGTAGCAGGTGGCCTTTTGAGGAAGCACTATGCTTTGTAGAGATGTATCAGGCAGCCATTCATAGGTGCCTCTTTTACAAGTGAGTGGGGGAACTTTACCTGCCTAGCTGAACCAAACTCAATATTGATCTGAAAGACCAAGGCAAAGTATGCATGCATGGAGCCCAAGTAAAAAAAGGAGACTGTACAAAATTTTTACTGTTTACATGATGTAGAAGTTAAATCAGCCACCCTAACTTTCAATTTCCCATGCATTTTGGAGCTCAAGGGAAAACTGGAAACAATTCTCAGTTTTAATTAAAAGATAATTTAAAGATTTAATTTAATTTAATCACTTAAATTGTTTAATTAAAGTGAAAGCTTTTTGATATTTTAATTCAACAAGTTCGCTATGACCCAAGTTAACTTTTGTGAAATTCTTCTCCAACATCAAGTATAGGAATACTGTATACCAAACTCTCCAAGTTTGCAATGTCCAATGTTAGCCACAAATGTGAAAACTGGTTTGCAATTCTCTCCTAACTTTTACAATGTTCTTATTTAGCATCTGCAACTTTGAGCAGTCTGTATGTATCTAGTTTTAAAAAGTTACAAAGTTGGTTTATTAATTTTTAGAATAAAGGCTTACTCTAAAAATGTGATTGTTTACAGCACTGTTTCTCAACCACTAAGTCAGGACATAGTCCCACTTCTTATATTGCTTCATGCTAGTGGCTGATGCAACACTGACATTTTAAAAGGCTAGCTTTTATAAGGTCACATTATATTATAATTGAACTGAAACATTACCAAGCCATAGTGCATGCTACACTTAAATTAGCAGTCTCAACATTCAATCAGGTTGAGAACCACTGGTTTACAAGACACTGACATTCAAAATTTGGTTAGACACACTTCATCACTACTATATGCTGCACCACAAATTGAAAAGGAATGGAGACCAAGTGAGTGGTTAATGGAGAAAGAAGATGAATGTCATCAGGATGTGATAAACAAACATGGGCTATCCAATTTCATTTAAGAAGCTTGGCTGGCTCTGGATTATGCTGGAAGCATTTATAATAACTGACATGAAAACAAAAAAATGACTATGATACAAGAGCCGTCACCTAAGACGGAAGCTGTGAAAACTGGCAAAAGGAGAGCATCTTTTCAAATGTGAGATTAAAAACCAATTAAAGGTTCAAATTTAAAGCAACAGAAATAAAAGTTTTCTACACACACAATCAACAATCTGTCCATTAGTAGGGCAGATACATAGAATATGACAAATGATTAAAAACAAATGTTGCTTTAGGACCTCTTCTTTCATAGAATGCTTAGTTACTTGAGGGCATTAATTGCTCAACTATGTATTTTCTCACTTTAGGGTCTTAACATTATCCTAAACCAGGAGTGTCTAAACATTTTGGCAGGAGGACCACGTCATCTCTCTGACACTGTATCGGATGCCGGAAAAAAATAATTGATTTACATTTAAAATTTGAATAAGTTTACATAAATGAATTTATTAGAGATGGAACATATAAGAATGAATGAAGGTCATGCAGTAGCTCAAGGCCTGTAAAAGACCTTGCACAAAGCAAGGCCAGCCTTTCCTTCACTGCCACTGCTGCATCACAGATGTGAAACAGCAAGTATTGGAGGGAGTCCTTGTCCCACAATTCAGGTGAGAGGTAGAACAGTCATCCTCACGCTGAGAGCAGTTGCACTGGGCCAGCACAGGCTCCAGAAAGCCTCTGGAGGACCAGAGGCGCATTGGAGACTGGGGGCTCTCCACAGGTTTGGGCCGGGGTTTGGGCACCCCTGTCCTAAACCTATGAACCTTCAATTCATATTTCATGAAGATCATTACAAATGATCAGCTATTTCCTCAAAGCAAGGGTGCCCAAACCCTGGCCCTGGGGCCACTTGCGACCCCAGAGGCCTCTCAATGCGACCCTCAGGGAGCCCCCAGTCTCCCTCTGGCCCTCCGGAGATTTGTTGGAGCCCACACTGCCCCAACGCAACTGCTCTCAGCATGAGGGTGACTGTTTGACCTCTCATGTGAGCTGTGGGATGAGGGCTCCCCCCACTGCTTGTTGTTTCACATCTGTGATGCAGTAGCAGCAGCAAAGGAAAGACCAGCCTTGCTTTGTGCAAGGCCTTTTATAGGCCTTGAGCTATTGCAAGACCTTCATTCATTCATATAAGTTCATCTTTAATATATTCATTTATGTAAATGTATGTAAATTTATTCAAATTTTAAATGTAAATTAATTCTCCCCCCCCAGCCCCGACACAGTGTCAGATAGATGATGTGGCCCTCCTGCCAAAAACTTTGGACACCCCTGCTCCAAAGTATTCAAAACCAATTCAGCACATAGATAGGCAATGTTACATCTCCATATGCCCTAGCTTAATCATGGTTTAGCATTAGTCTGACTATCACAAGGACTAGACATAAATCAACATATGACACCACTGAACGTTTGAAACTATGGATAACCACAGCTAGGTGTTATACATGCACTGAGCACACCATGAGTAGTACAATTTTCCCACCAGTCTAGCCTCCGGGCTTGAAAGAGGATAATCTGGACTTGTAGTACCTTCCTACAAACAAGGGATTAGTCCAACATGCTGAAGCATGATTTTAATGTGCATTTGGGAACTTAACCAGGAATGAGGCAACAAACCATGAGTAAGAACTATCTGTTCTGTGCACAAGAGGTTTAATGAATTACTGGGTTGAAAAGATATTGGTACACATAACAGGTAGTGGATTCAAAGAAGCGTATTCAGAAATAATGGAAAGAAAATTATATTAGATTGCAAAACTAAGTTTACGCTTTCAACATCATGAACAGTTGCAGGGGAACAGACTTCCATTCTGTCTGTAATGATCTTTCTGACAAAGATCAGCATATTGCCATCAGATACTCTGCCCAGTCAAACCACTCTCAAGCCCTCTGAAGTTCATTTGATTGGGTCTTGTCATCAGGCAGATGCAGAACTAGTTAAGTGGCATATGCTACTAATTAAACAAGAACACAGTACTGTTTAATTCACTTCTACAGCCACAGAACAAACCAAATTGGGAAACCCAATTACAGTTAAAGGGATTTCAATTTAATTACTTTTAAATTTCATTTCATATTCTGATAATATACAGTCTGGACATAAATCCACGTTAATCATCCCTCTTTTAATGAAATAGGATGTCCTACTCACACAGCTAATTCTGAACTCCAAAGCATCAAAAATTTATTTGGCCATTAGATTGTATTGTATTTGTTTATCCAGTACTTAGTCTTACTAGATACACATGTTGAGTGGTTGCTTGTTTTTGTCATGAAATCTCTACCATTGGTATTATCAAGGAAAGCTCCAGGTATGATTCCCAAACTGTGGGTCAGGACCCACTGGTGGGTTGTGACCCAATTTTTGGTGGGTCATTAAGGGCTGCGCAGAGCCTCCAATGTTTTTAGTTAGTTAGTTAGTAGACCTTTAATGGCATAAAAAGAGCCTCCAATGTAAACATAGTTCATTAAAGCTGCTTCCATATGAAAAAGGATCAAGTTTTTTGTAAATAAAGAAACAAAAATATTATTACTTGTAAGTAAATAAAAATGCTTTTATTCTTTCTAGATCTCCTTTCATAAAGTCTCATAAACCTAGGTGGGTCCTGAGTATCATTTTAAAGTGGGTTCTGCTGCTAAGAAGTTTGGGAACCACTGCTCCAGGTGCATCATACTATTCCAATTCAGCCCACAAAGGCCTATTGCCATAATAGTGGCAATGCTTTTCTCCAGAAGTGCTGGTTGTAGGTCATATTCATGTACAGTCCAGTAGACATGGATTAGTGACCAGTAGCAAAGGGCCCACCCCACCATCTGACCCCACACCCCTCCCAGCGTCACACAGCATGGATTAGTGGCAGGGGCACATGAAGTCCGCAGCCAACCCCCACCTTCACATGTGCCCCCATGTTCAACGCTGCGAAAACTGGGACTTCTGGTTCTCACAACCAGAGGTTGCATCTCTGCACTCCTGCTCAAGCCAGCAGCCACCCAGCACCAGAGACAAGTGGTGGCTGGGAAGGCAGGTGAGGCAGGGCCTCCCCACTGGAGTCCTTCGAAAAGCACCACCACTGTGTGAGGTGGGCAAGCAGAGAATGTAAATTGTGAGTGCTTGCACACCTCACCCAGTGGTGGCACTTTTCAAAGGACTCCAGTGGGGAGGTTCTGCCTCACCTGCCTCCCCATCCAACACATGTCTCTGCCCAGCACAAGCAACAGAGCAAAGGCGGCTGGCTGGCAGGCAAGGCAGTAGCAATAGGCAGAGAGGAAAAGAAAATGAGGGGAGTGAGTCCACCATGGTTCAGGCAGCCTTAGAGAAGAAATAGGTGGGCAGTCATCAGATGGAAAACCAAGTGTGAAACAGCTAGTCTAGTGGTATTTAAAGTCCTCCACTCCACAAGTGGGGCTCTTTCAGCAGCCTCCTGGGGTGGGGGTGGGGAGGGGTGTCATCCTACCAGCATTTTCTCCGCTTGTGGTGGTTTCACCAACAGGACTCAGTGGGTGCCAGAGCCAAGCGACCACTCCATCCTCTACCCCGTCCCTAGTTCTCTTCAGCTGCCTCTTCCTCCTTCTGGAGCAAGTGCATGAGAAGGGATGAAAAAAGAGCTGCTTCTTTCTCCTGCCAACCTTCAGGAAGTTCCTCGCCCCTCTCCAAACACTGCACCGCAGCTTGTGCCACCTGGGGAGCAAGGCGCCTATACTGACTGCAGTGCTCCGAGTTCCAAGGATGCAGCCTCCCCACAGAGTGCCTCCCTTCACTGCCTTGTTCTTTTCAAACTGCAGGAGCAGGGATGGTCAACTGGGCTTCCACTAGAGGAAGAGGGAGGCACACAGAGAGATTTTGGTCAGAGAGCACTTTGTGCACCCCCAAATATTTGGGGGGGGAAGCAGGAGTGGGACCGGCAAATCAGGTATGCCTAATGACAGGTCAGCTCCTCAAACACAGCTCATTGCTTTAGAGACAGGACCCTTGGGGATAACTCTGGAGGGTGACTTCTCAGGAACTTTATGGGATGACTTAGGATCTTTGGGGTACTTGCATTTTGTGCTACCTTTCCTTTCAATTGCAGAGAAGGGAAGATGGGTATGTTTCTCTTGGGGGAAAATCAGCTTGCTTCCCTTCCTCTTCCTTGCTTTGTCCTTTTTAAAAGCATTTTAATTAACATACCTTTGTTGTCCTCTATCCAATCTTCCTCCCATTGATCCTTTATCAAGATACTGCTCCTCTTCAGCATCCACCACCCAGCCACTCCACCTCTTCCTCTTGCCTTCTGTTCCGAACTCGCTCATTCTAGCTTCCCTTGAAATCTTCTATTTTATTATTATTACCATGCTTTCACTTAAGTTTACCTTTTCTTGTTGCTCCTAAACCTGCTCTTTTTCTCAGTCTTATCCTCTTATCCATCCCTTGCTTGTTTCTCCCTTTCTTACTGCTTTCCTTCTCACTTCAGCTATCTCTATAATTAGAAGTGTTTGTTTTGAATGTGTGAAATAGGATTACAACCAAATGCTAACTGAACACAGTGGGCTTACTTCTGAATAAAATAACACCTTTTTCCAAACACCTCAATCACAGACCTACACACATTCTGTTGTAGTAGAAGTTACCTGTAGACTCATTCTTGAGTATATTTTGGATGCGGAATCAAAAAAGGAAGCCATGGTATCAGCTTCCTCACAAGGCAGTTGCTTGAATCAGCACCAGACGGCTATGCTATACCTCCAAAATTAGAGCCACTCGGGCAATACCAGAGCCATTTTTTGATTCAGCAAAGATATCCTAAATTTGTTCAAATATCCTGGGGAACTAAAAAAAAGGAATTTTTTGTAGAATGTGATCTATTGCTACTGTTCTCTCAGTGAATGGGGATATTTTTAACCCTTAATATGCTTTATATAACTTTTGTTTCATTTTAACATAATCCTGTGGGTACTTCTAAACCAGTGATTTTCAACCTTTTCCATCTCACGGCACACTGACAAGGCACTAAAATGGTCAAGGCACACCACCAGGTTTTTGACAATTGACAAGGCAAACCATGTTGCCAGTGGGGGCTCACATCTCCCATTGGCCTTATTAATAAATGACCTTCCCCCAAATTCCTGTGGCACACCTGTGGACCACTCGCGGCACACCAGTGTGCCACAGCACAGTGGTTGAAAATGGCTGTCCTAAACTATGATTCTGGTAAAAAAAAATGCAGGTGCTACTAGTTTCTACGTACATTCATTGTCCTGCTTGAGGTAAATGCACAGGAATCCTGCCTTGAATGGCTTGTGAATAACAGCAGAAATTTTCAATGTTCACACTTCTGGTGCACATTTTTCGGGGAACATTTCACACAGTTTTCTTTAATGTAAAAGCTGTGGCATGAAAAAGGAAAAGCATTTTGCAATAAAGTGGATCAATACTACTCAAGTCACAGAACACAAACTATGATTGGGCATTATGGAAGCAAGTGCCGGGCTTCCAAGCTTCCTCCATTCTTCCTTTTCTCCCCAACTACACTCTCTCTTTTGTGCCAAGTTTTTAAATTTCCTATTACATTAAGGTTTGCAATTCCCCTGCAACAGAACTGCAAGTCACAATCAACCCATGCTTGCAGTTCTGGTTTGGACAGCAAGGGTAGCTGGCAATGAAAGGAAGGAAACCAAAGTGCAGAAGGGGGAGGGGGAGGAAGGAAGGAGGAATGTGCAAGCCTGAAGCTCCCTCATGTAAAGCCAAACCATAGTTGTGTCAACAGTTTCCTCCAAGCAGGTATGTGTGCTTATGAACTGTGCACTAAATAAACGGCATCAGAATTCTGTGCCAACATATCTCATATTTCATCAAGAAAACGTACATTCTGCAATCCATTTAAATTATGTCAGTTGAGAAACTTTATATAGTTTCTTTTATTTCAATAGTGTATGTACTCCTGAGGGGGTAACAGCATGAGCTGAGCAGCAAAGGCTAGCTGCCTTAACTTAGGGCCCAATCCTATCCAATATTCCAGAGTCAGTGCTGCTGTGCCTATAGGATATGCACTGCTTCCTGTTTTGGGGAAGCAGTCTTGGAGGCCTCCTCAAGGTGTGGGTGCATTTGTTCCCTTACCTCCGGGCTGTATTGTGGCTGCCCGGAAGCTGGAAATTTGGATTGGATTGGGCCCTTAGTAAATAGCCTGTTGCTTCCAAGATTTAACCAGCATTGCCCACACATTTTCAAGTACATCTTAGCTACTAGGATAATTTTTTAATGACAAAAATATTATAGGATACAGGTATTCTGCTGTATACAGATATCCTGCTGGATACAGTGTCCAGGACCAAATTCTGTGATTGTTGTCTGTGCTTGCATGGAATTGCATTACACATGCAGCCTTGGCTAAAATAATTGCACTGCATGATGAGCACTGCATTTAAATTGCCTTGTAGAACATCCCTATGCGTGTCTTCTTAGAAGTAAGTCCCACTGAATTCAATGAGACTTACTCCCAGATAAGTGTGAATAAGACTGCAGCCAAGTACAGCTGTTACAGTGCAGCACAGTACAGTACTGTATAGTTGTAAGACACACACCCTGCCTTTGCTGGAGCAGAAACACTACACAAGGAATACTCTAAGCCAGTAGTTCCCAACCTGGGGGTTGCATTCCCCCAGGTTTTGCATTTTAAAAATTGTCCCTCCTTAACAGGAGGGGGTGGCGAAAGGCACTGACTTGCAGCAATAGAACCTTTCACTTTCAGGTTCTCAGACTGTGATGATACAAGGAAGGTAAGGAACATGTTTTAACAGGGCTTCTGACCTCCGTCATCGCTGGCAGTGGTGGTGCAGAGAACCCAGAAGTAACTAGCGCTAGTGCCTATGGGTCCTGAGAAGGTTCCCAACCCTGCCTTAAAGGGGCAGGAGGTTTGGAACCACTGTTCTAAGCTCAAGATCAGGTCCAACATGGCAGCTGGTCTCAAGGTTTGCTAGGTGAGCCACCTTTCCACAGTAGCATGCAGCCCAGCTAGTGTGGCTATATTATATTTTTCTTCAGTTTGTGGAAAATATTTCAACCTTTTCCCCTGCAAGGTGTACAAGCTGTAACTGCTCTCATTATAAAAAGGAGATATGCACAGCGCACTTTGTTACTTAACTAGGGCTACAATCCTATCCACACTTTCCTGGGAGTAAGCCCCTGGGACTATAATGAGACTTACTTCTGAGTAGACATGCACAGGATTGGGCTCTAGGTTGAACAGGCAAGCTATATTTTAAGTCTTTCAACTTATACAAACCTTTCCCACAAAAGAAATGCCAAATAGTCTCTGGCACTTTGGTCCCTGTGAAGATTTTCCAAACATGTTTTCATATCTCCAGACAACTACCAACTCTTTGACTCTTCAATGCATCAATGTCCATGCAAAGAATCTCAACCCAGTCATGACCCCAGGAAAGCGGAAAGACCAGCAACAGTAATAATCAGATAACGAGAAGAAACAACAAAACAATAGTTGCCACTCCTTCCTATCCTGTCCCAGTTCCATGTGAACAAGGTGTACTATAAGCAGTGTGCTGAACTTAGTGATCCTCGCTGTTTAATGCAAGCTCCACTGCTAATACCCAGAATTTAATCTTGGCATCTATCACAAAGGCCTGGCTCAAGAGAACTCGAGAGTGAGCACAAAATATCACAAGAGTCAGGGTCCAATCCTATTGAACTTTCCAGTGCCAATACAGCTGCAATCCAGCCCGACGGTCCTGCTCATCCGGAAGTTCTGAACTCTGGCCTGCCTATCCTGAGAGGGAGGAGCTACCCATCTGGAAGACTAACCCAGACATGGAGATCCCACTGGAGAACAAACATTCTTGTACCTTGAGGAGGCCTCAGTGGCTACTCCCCCTCCACTGCAGGATGCAGCGCATGCCCCATTGGCATGGACGCATCAGCACTGGAAATCTGGATAGGGCTGGACCCTCAATAACATATAGGAAGTGAAATGATAAACTAGAATTACAAAGAATGTTAAACATTTGACAAGCCTACAGTATCAATACCTCCAGGTGAAACACCTGGTCAATAGTTAAGCACTAGAAAAACAAGCAGAGAACTAACATAGTTTATATGACTTATAAAGCACAGGGGGTTGGTATTTGAAGCTTGTATAGCTTATTTGTTGGTTTTGGGTGAGTAAGATTATAGCCTAACTCTTACTGAACACAGTGGGATTACTTCTGACTAAATACCATTTTCACACAACTCTACTTATTTGCAACAGATGATTGGGGCAAAAAAAAAATTGGCATAGATAACTTCCCCTGCCTATGTAGTGAAATGGAAAGAGGATCTGGAGTTAGAACTTGGAAGCAAAATTCTGGCCCAAAACTGGGATTTCATAGCCTCCACCTTCAATTAACACTTTACTAAGTGTTCAACTTAGTAATTCAACTAAGTAATTCAACTAAGACTTTACACACACATGCATGGCTCTATGGTACATTACCCTGTCCTAGCTGAATCACATCAGCAACAATCCAATAATATTCCAAACCTGTGTAAAAAATAATCCAAACCTGTGCTGGTAAGAGCGTGGAGAAGGGAGCTATATGTATTGATGGCGGGAGTGCTAAAAATTAAACAGTACTGGGCACACATTCTACGATTTGGCTGGTCTACACCTGAAGTATCAAGTCCAGTAGAGTATAACCTAGCATTATTGATCACAGAATGCTTGATGGCTATTCTGTATGTCCTCTTTAAAGTATAGGAGGGACCTCGTATTTGCAGATCCCGTATCTGCAGTTTCACTTAACCTTGAATGTGGGAGGGCCCCCTGTATTTGAATTTCATTTGAAACCCAGAGGTAGGGAAATCTCAAACAGTTACATTTAGCTTAAAAATAAAAAGGTGCAAATTGAAAAATCTTGGTTTTTAATCTTGGTTAAGCAGTCATAATGCAATTAAAACATTTTAAATGGCAAGCCGTTGTTAACATTAAATGCCATTTTAAATGGCAAGCCGTTGTTAACATTAAACACAACATGGACAAAGCAAAGACAGTCTTTGATCAAAGAGAGACATTGTGCCATCTTCAATCAACCTTAAGACAGCACATATATTTCAACACTTTTCTTCACAGTTCACTGTAGTGTGTAAAAGGTCTCCCAAATATCTCATTTGCTTACAAAATAAAACTTTAATGTACACATTAAAGAGGTAAGTGATGCTCAGTGAATTTCAACCCTGATTTTAGAACTGGTAAATGTGTTTTTAAAAAAGAACATGGCAAATAACCCCTCTATCATACATACTGTGGTGTGCACATTAAGATTGCCCCTACTGAACAATTCCATCTGCAAAGATGCCCACCATATGCCAGTTTTCAGCTATGATTAACTGTACCAAAACAGCTAAAAATAATATTTTCCTGTGCGGAATGTGCAAAATATTTACCAAATGCAAGCCATGAAAGTGCAGAAGTGTTTCAATTAACCATATCAATAACCACTGCCAAGGAAAACAGCAATGTGTTAAACTATACAGTCCATCATTCGAGATAATGTATCATGCAAGTTTTTTGTTTCTATTTTTAACTGTGAGAAAAACCCCAATCCACTTAATTAAAACCTTAGCCTACAAATTTGTTTACTCGGTAAAGTGAAGCTCAATGTATCCCATTTAAACCACATGAGATGACTTGCTAAAAGAGCAATTCCCTTGACAATCCCTCTCTCCAGAGGTTTCTTGTAACCACAGGCCAACTATCAGTAGAACAGCAAGCATACAACACACTAAACTGGCCAGGGGGTTTCTGTCTAAACATAGGTACTTTTAAATAATGCAGCACAAGTTAATAAAGCATTCATGAATAATGTACTAAAGCTTCGCTTGTTAACCAAGTTATATAAATGAAATGAAGAGTTACTACTGTTATGGTTTCCTTTCTCATCAGATAAAGCAATAAAGGATGCCATACAGATAAAATAATTACCCGGATGTTATCAAACATTTCTATGTAGAGTGACAAAAATGAGCTCCCTGACACAAACATTTATAAACACACTTCACTTTAATCACATAATGGTGTACATAAATATTTTTGATGTGTTATCCAATTATTCTGAATAGTCAGAATAAATATATTTATACAATCTCATTTTTACCCCTGCTTCTTCCATGCACACGTTCTCTGCAGTCAGGAACAACCCTGCCATGAGGTGAGGTGAAACAGAAGGCAAGGGAAGGGAGACACTTTGCCCTTGCCACTACAAGGGCTATTTCACCTGCTTGTTTGCCTACTGTCACCCCCACCCATACCCGTCACCTCTTGGATTCACTGACTCCTGCCTTCTTCCTCCCACCTTCTCTTCTCCTGCTACTCACACCTGCTACCTCCCTAGCCATTGGCTCCCACGCCTTCTCTCTTTCTTCTCTCCCCCCCACCCCACTTTCTGCAATGCTGTGGGACACTAAAAAAACAAGCACCTGTCAGCTGTTCAGACTGGTGGGATTGTTGCCTCTGAGAGCTCTGCCTGCGCTGTCCACACATGTGTGCTGTCAGCAGCAGTCTGAACATGTGCTTGTGGAGCTAGGTGATAGAATTAAGAAGGTACATGCGAATGGATTGGTTTGCTGTGGGACCTGCATCACTCTCTGTTTTTCTTTTCTTCACTGATGGGTGGAGTTTTATCTGCCTCCACTTCCCCCCATAACTGGGCCCAACGATGGTGGTGACGACCGAGGCACTGTAGAAGCAATTTCCCTGTTCCCAGCTTAATGTGCCATAGGCCAGTTACCTCACCCAACAGAGCAAGTTTCATCTTCAGAAGCAGCCCTTGGTAAACAATAATTCTTAAGGGGAGGAAATTCTTCTTGCTCTCTGTTCAGTTCACAAAAGAGCTGGGATGAAAAATACATACAGTAGATACATATACCCCATCACTGCTATGCTTGCCAAAACCAGTCTACATGGTACCCAGGAAAACAGAGGACAAATCTTTAATGTTTCTAGGCACATCTATTCCTACTGTCTTTTTCTAGCAACTTTAAAGTGAAATTGTGAATAGGTTTGGGCTGAATTGTACATCTACAGACTAGAAAAGTCTCATGTACCTTTAGGGGCAGTAAGAATTGCTTGATCTTTTTTGAATATACAAGTAGTGAGAAACCTGCAGATTGTTCAGGTTGGTAGAAACCTGAGCAGACTGTGATAGGCTCCAAGAAGATCATTCCAGATGAGATGAATGGGCATTTAAATAGCAAGTGTGGTTCAATGACAATAAGAGTAAAGTGATGCATAGCGGGGCAAAAAGTCCCAGCTTCACATATACACTTAAGGGGCACTTGATGGAGACTTATAAAATTATGCATGGTGTACAATGCCACACATCCTTCTTTCACAATACTCGAACCAGAGGTCAACTAATAAAACTAATTGGTAGAAGATTTATGACAAAGAAAGAGACCCCTTCACGCAGCACATAATTAGGCTGTGGAACTCATTCACAGGATGCTAAATTAACTGGATCTTTTATTTGATCCAGCATGGCTTTTCTTGTGGTTTTCAAAGAGAGCAAGCAACCTCTTCCATGTACCCATTCCTTTTCAAATCATTCATTGTTTTCTAACGTTGTGGGTTAGAACAAGTTTTTTTTCCTCCTAGAGTTATCCAAAAGTATAGCTACGGAAGCTTGCATGAAAAGGCCAGCCTAGTTGGAAGTTCTGCTGCAAAAGCTTCATTACTGTGCTTCTGCACTGCTCCAATTCATTTCAGTGAGGATTCAACAGGAGACATGTGGACCTGCATTATCTTTGGATTCGGAACCTGCAGATTTCATCATCTGCAGGTTCCAAACCTGCAGGGGGGCACCTGGACCCTATGAAAGCAACCCAAAGAGGTTGCAATATCTATTTTGAGTCATTCTGAGGCTTGGGGAGCCCTGTGAAAGCATCCGCAAGTTCCCCACACACACAGCCCCAGAGGCCGGTGCTGCGGAGAGCAAGATTTTTTAAAAAAAACAAAAACCTTTCTTCTCCAGCAGCGACGTGATCCTGGCGATCATATTGCTGCCTTTACTCCTTTTATTATACACCTTCCCTGCAACTACTTAATTAAAATTTAATCAAAATTAAAAGCACACATATAAGATATGGGATACTTCGTGTTGGCATCCTTCAGTCTCAGAAGACTATGGTGTCACGCTCTGAATGGTGGTTCTGGAACAGAGTGTCCTCTCCAGTGCGCGAAGCCTGGGTAAAGTAGGTATGGAGGATAGCCTATTACCCATGCAGCAAATCCCCCCTCTCCACGTCACTGAAATGGTCCAATGGAAAGGCACAAGCCAATACGGTTGGTTCCAGCAGCGTCGCAGGAGTTGCCAGAACGTGACTGTGTTCAGCCATGAACTGCCTTAGGGACTCCGGCTCCGGATTTTGCCTCGAGGTTGACTCCTGAAGCCTTTTCCATAACTGGATGTAGCCACAAGGCTGTGGAGGTTTGGGATCAGAGTTTTCCTTCTCTCAGATGAGCTGCCTTCCCAGGCTGACGAGTCCCATCTACCCGGGATGGGATACTTACCTTAACAATAAATATGTGTGAAAAAAGATCTAAGCATTTTATTAGATGACAAGCAAAACAGGAGCCAGCAGTGTAACGCATCAGCCAAAAAAAAAAAAGGCTAATGCAATTCTAGATTGCATCAACGGAAGTATAGCATCAAGATTATGAGAAGTACTGCTGTATTCTGCTTTAATCAGATCCCACCTGGAATACTGGGTCCAGTTCTGGGCACTGCAGTTTAAGAAGGATGTTGATAAATTGGTGCAGGTCCAGAGGAAGGCAACTAGGCCAGTGAAGGGGCTGGAGTTAGAACAATCTGAGGAGCTGCTGTGGAAGATGGAGTGGATTTGTTTTCTGTTGCTCCAAAGAAGAGAATCAGGACAAATGGTTTTCAATTAAGGAAATTAAAACAAAGGAGATACTGATTAAATGTTAGGAAGAATATCTTGAAGGTAAAAACCATTCAGCAGCACAACAGCCTGCCTCTGCAAGTACTGACTCTCCATTATTGGAGGCATTTAAACAGAGGCTGGGTAGCCATCTATCAGTTGTGGACTGCCAGTGCAGGCAGGGACCTTTCCCACTATGAATCTACTTTTTTCCCAAACAAACCTATGTGGCTCACTTGGACTCTCGCTCTCGCTCAGTTATAACAGTGCAAGGTAAGAAATACAATTGAAACCACATCTTATGCGCACTTTGCTTGCACATAAGATGTGGTATATATGCTCAAAGAGAGAGATTCAGGTATATATGCTTGAATCTCTCATATACATGAGAGAAACAAGAGAGAAACAATAGCTTAAATAGTCCAGACAAATTCTCTCCACCATTCCACTTAACTCTGACTATGTCCCAACAAGCAAGCCTAAAATCGAAGAATGAAGCTGTGAGTCCCTCAGCCATCTCAGTTTCTGCATGTCTCTCATACTACTAGTACAGTTTTCAAAAGGACAGTATATTTTTAAAAAACTAAGGTAGTTTCGACTATACATAATTTGTGCTTTATGCACCAACCTTGGAACATTGAGGAACATTGCATACAATGAGGCCCACAGCAATGACTGTGCTCTTAAATTTTCTATATCACTATGCACGAACCACAATGGTGCTGGTCAAGCACAATATCACTTCATTCCTTGCTTTTTGGCACAATCTTTACTGTATAAAAATAAGGCAGGAATTGCAATTAACAGATATTCTAACCTAAGTACAACATCATTATCACCACCTTATCTGGAAGCCTTCCCAAGATCATCAGAACCACAGTCAGAAGTTGTCGCAGAGTACATGCAAAGTTGCCTAAGGTCACTGCAACACAGCTACACACAGAGTAACCTCATCTTGGACTTGATGCTTTTACAGGTGGCACCTTGGTATCAACAAGCGATCTCAGAACAGATCTCCTTGGGCCTCAGAATGACTTAGAAGGCATTAAAATATCACTTCTGGTTTCCCAAGGTAAACCAGAAGTCACGTTTTTCAACCTGAAACAGCCATTCTGAAGCCTGCAGACACTGTGGTCAGATGCGTGCAATCTCCGCAGGCTTCAGAAAGCCCCCGGAGGGTTCTGAAGGATTCAGGTTGGGCCAAGTCTGGCTCAACGCAGGTCCAGGCAATGCATTGAGCCAGATCAGCGGATAAATAGGCTCTCTTTATTCAGCGGAACATACAAAGCTGCCTTATTCAAAGTCTGACCATTGGTCCATCTAGCGCAGTACAGTGTAGGCTTACTGGCTGCATCTCTCCAGGTTTCAGGCAGGGATCTTTCCCAGCTCTACCTGCAAATGCTAGCGATTTAACCTGTTATGTTTAGGTTTTTTATCAGCTGGGGGGGAAAAGGAACTGGGGGGATTATAATTTCTTAAAATTAGAAATATGTTTTTGCTTTTTAATTTGAGGGGGAGAAATATCCTAAATCTTAAAAGGCAGAAATATGAGAAGATATGCATTGGCAATTTTAATTTGCTAGCTGTAACAAAAAGCTATTGCAATAATAATAAAGGGCAGAAGCCCACCAACCCAGCAGCCTTAGAACCAGTAAAGCTTTTACTGGATAGCATCGTTGTAAACTAGGGCAGAGCTACATATTGAATATTTCCTCCCTCAAACTCACTGCAGACAAAAGGAAGAGCTCCCTCTGCACACAGAAATACAGTACGTCAGGGCAGGGCAGCTGCTGTGTTAAACCGTTCTCTGACATGCTACTTTTCTGTGTGAGGAAGAATACTATTCTATACAGGAGGCACATTTAGTAGTGCAGTCCAGGAAGAGTTGCTACTCAATTCTGTTGTGCGACTGGCCCTCTGAATGTGTGGCATGGAGTAAGACTCTCACTTAACCTCACCTCACGCAGCAATGTGTCTTGGGGTAACCACGTCCACTGTCTTCGTGTGCAGTTAGTAGAGATGTTTATTTCCAAGAGGCTGCCACAGAACTCAGTCAAACACTGTCAGCAATTTGCTCACCACCCTGACGCCACATCATAGCTGAACGGCCAATGCCCCTCAGCCACACTTTTAATCCAATCAACCAACAGAACTGCCAGCCGACACTCTGCTGTTCAGGGTTGATTGATTTAACTAATGGACTTAAATGATCAAGAAAAGGGGTTGAATTAAATCAAGTTTCCACTGGCTGATTATTCTGAACAAGTATACCATATATCACTGTTTCTCAAACTGTGGGTCGGGACCCACTAGGTGGGTTGCGAAACAATTTCAGGTGGGTCCCCATTCATTTCAATATTTTATTTTTAGTATTAGATTTGATGCTATTACGGTATGTGACTGTATTTGGGGAAATGTTACAGACTTGTACTTTTAACAAGCTACTCTGTATATTCTTTTAACAATGATAGTCAATGGGACTTACTCCTGGGTAAGCGTAGGTAGGATTGCAGCCTAGGACTATTAAAAATTTTCTTGCCTGATGATGTCACTTCCGGTCATGACATCACTTCTGATGGGTACTGACAGATTCTCATTCTAAAAAGTGGGTCCTGGTGCTAAATGTGTGAAAACGATTGCCATATATACTAAAACGACTGTTATAGCAAGGATGGGTCTGGGCCTCGGGCTGCCACAAAGCGCTTTACGGCATTCTGCTGGTGCAAGCCCTCAATAGGATTGGGCTGAAAGTGTGGACTCTAATATGCTTGCTGTATTGCATTCAGATAAAGTTTTAAAGTAGGTTAGTTTTTAATGGGCAATTAATACAACTTAAATTTTAGAGTAAAGAGCTTATCTGGATGCCAGAAATTTCATTTAAATGTTTTAAAAGCCAATTATTGTTACTTTTTAAAATGAGTTATTTTAATCCACTCTGGTAATACTAATCTACACAGCTTCTTAAAATGCCAAGGCTAGAATCCAAAAAGTATAATATATTCTGCAAGTGAAAAGTAGAGGAGTGGGATGAGAAAAGAGTGACCGACTTTCCTTCCCAGCGGCTGCCCCCGTCAGTGCATCTTTAAAAGGGTCCACCAAATGTTAGCAGCAACTCAGGGAGAGGGCCAGGAAGAAACACACAAGGAGCTTTGGCTAGAAAAGCCATGGTGATCATACAAAATATGACATCCAGTCATCGATATCCCAGTCAAAGTAGTTTTAAAAATGCAAATATGGTGGTATTCTCATTTTTCAAATGGGCAGACAAAGCTAAAAGGTAGTGCTGGGGTGAATATGGACAGCTGCCCTCCCCCTTGCTAAATTGAAGAGATTGATCATTTTAAAAAGGTGCCTCTTGCTGCAGTTAGCCTTATACTAATCGTGCTAGGATTTCTGCATGTCATCAGAAAATTATATTCCCATTTCCAACAACATTTGTATTTACAAGTGTGCCTCCTTATTCATAGGAGGGGGTTCCATTCCAGAACCCGCCCTCCCCGCGGATAGCCAAAACAGCAGATACAAGTGAACGCCCATCCTCGTGGGCTAGACACCCCAGAGGCTTCCGGCTCCCCTCCAGAGCAGCTTCTGAGTTCAGCAGAGGCCGCAAACGTCCGTATGCTGGGCTCAGACTGAGCTCTGCAACTTAAAACACGTGACTTTTGGTTTCATGGAGAAACCAGAAGTTACATTTTCAATGCCTTGCCAGTGGTTCTCACATATTAAGCACCAGGACCCACTTTTTAGAATGAGAAACAGTCAGGACCCACCAGAAGTGATGTCATGACTGGAAGCAACATCATCAAGCAGGAAAATTTTTAACAATCCTAGGCTACATTCCTACCCACATTTACCCAGGAGAAGTTACCATTTACTATCATTGTTAAAAGAACATACATACTAGTTTGTTAAAAGTACAGGTCTGCAACATTTCCCCAAATGCAGTCATATACCATGGTAGCATCAAATCTAACATAATAAGAATAAAATATTTAAATGAATGGAGACCCACCTGAAATTGGCTCATAACCCACAGTTTAAGAAACACTGCCTTAAGGCATTGGGAGGCCCAGAACAGACATGCCTCTGGAGACATGCCTCGGGAGGGAGTACGCATGTGGGATGTGCTGGGGAAGCCACAGACCTGATCTGCAGATAACTGAATCCATGGATAGGGGATCCGCGAATATGGGGGCCTCCTCTGTATTTTGTTTCTGCACATGACATGGGGTTTCAAGGGACCTTGAATCCCCTTCAGTGTGAGAAGAAGGTGGGATAAAAAATACTGCAAATAAATAAAGGGTTAGAATCACAAATTAGTAATAGGAGTGTCCTGATGAAGAGAGTCCTGTTGGATCACACCCGAGACCTATCTAGTCTTGCAGTCTGTTTCCCACAGTGACCAAGCAAATGCCTAGAAACTCATATGCACGTCCCTCTTCTATCATTGTTCATATGCTGTCTCCAAACCCAGAAGTCACCATAACTCATATCCATCAACAGACCTGTTGATCATGAATTTGTCTAATCCCCTTTTAAAGTCACCATCATCTAAGTCAGAGTCACCACAATTTATGGGACCAATTCCATAAAGTAATTATGCATTGTGTGAAATAGTACTTCCTTTCATTGGTCCTAAATCTGCCACTAATCAGTTTGCTTGAATGACCTTTTGTCCTAGAGTTGTAAGAGAAGGAGAAAACATTTTCTCTCTCTCTTGTACAACGCCTCAATCTTGTCTCCCTTTAGCTGCTTTTTTTCTAAACTCAGAAGCCACAAACATAGCCTTTCCTGGTGGGGAATGTGCTCCAGCCCCCTGATCATGTTCACTGATACCTTCTGCACTTTTATCGTATTTCCAACACCCTTTTATGAAGGGGTAGCCTTAGTGCAGGGCCTAGGAGAGGGGGGTAAAGGAGGTAATTTGTACCCGGGCCCAGGGTCAAAAAGGGGGCCCAGGAGCCGAAGGAGGGGGCCCAGAAATTTCCTCGAATCTTATATTTTCCAATCTCACCCAGACTCTCTACCCACATGGGATGCTGGGGGCATTAACATGGCACATGGCCGTGTACTGTCACAAGCCATACACACCAGGACCAGGAATGCAAACATTCCTTAACAGTGTCACATCTGGGAAGAAACAGACCTGCCCTTGGGGAAACCATTTTTTCCTTCTCTACACTGTAAAAAATGCCCACTTTGCTTCCTGTTCTTTAAACAGCTACCAGTCCTCTTATCCCTTAACTGCTAAGTTTTCTCAAGAGCCTTTGGCTAGGCTCTTCAAAATTACAAGCTTTTTGAAATTCCAAGTAATGTGTTCAATATTGACCGCGGATCACCTTCATCCACAAACCTGCTGGTACTCTCAATTAGAAGATTAGAAGATTAGTGTGGCAGAAACCACACTTTTGCAGAAACCTGAAGAGAAAATGTCCATAAGATACAAAATAGCTACTCAATCGCTATCACTCAGATAGACCGAGTGCCAGCTCCATCTTTTTGCCTGGAACACTAATACAGAATATTACTAGTATTCTAATAGTAGATCAGATCCTAACAGTATCAGGTACATATGCTGCAACCTACCAACAATTTCTTTCAGTTCCACATAGTCCAAAAGGAAAGAAATGTCTCTACATAAGAGAGTAAACCACCCCAGTAGAAATGAAGAAAATTTAGAATACAATGCAACATACAAAAATAAGTAGAGGCACATTTAAATCTCCCTGAACTTTCTTCCTGATCTTGAAATATCTGAATAAACTAATTTAAGAGGCAGCTGGAATTTGAACACACAGAATTTATACTTAAATTTATATTAATTTAAGAAATGGCTGTCTTTCAAAAACTATTGTCTTCTGTTTGGTATTACAGCATTTGTTTATCATTTATTCTTGTTCCGATGAATGCATTTGTTAATTAATTACTCTAACAAATCAAACGCATTACACTAAAATACATTCATATTATGCATTTTATTCATATTTCAATTCACAGCTATTGTCTGCATTCCTGTAACAATATTACTATTAAGAAAAGCGTGCTGGATCAGACCAAGGACCCGAACATTTTTAACAGTGCAGAGCCAAATGCCTCCAGAAAATCTATAGGCAAGACACAAAGGCAACACCTCTCTTCTGCTGTTTGCTCCCCATCAACTGATATTAAAGATACACTACCTCTGAACATGGAGGTTCCATCCTCTCTGATAAAGAATCTGAAGGAGGGATGAGAAGACTAATTAAAGAAATAATGGGATTCGCTTCACAGGGTGTAACTCCAAAATGGGATCAGAAGATCCATTGCTTAAGCAGAGGCTCATCAGGCATTTTTTACTCTAAAGAAGATATTTCTGATTCCAGTAGGAAGCTGGACTAGATGGCTCTGAATGCCCCTCCAATTCTATGAAAGTTGGGAACAAAATGAGAAAATCTGTAATTTTTTGCTGGTCCCATGGTCTAAAGTCAGATTGCTTAATTTGTTAATAGCTCTATCTTAACAAATAAATTCAAAAGAAGAATGTGTTGCAATTTAAATTACTGATTACTACATTTCCAGAGAATTGAAAAATTTGAGATATTCTGAATCATTAACAGTGGTTAAAGTTTCAGACACAAGGAAGTATATCTGAAGTTCCTGTAACTTGAAAATAAATCTATCAATGCATTCTTATCATTCACCTTCACTTATGTTATTTTGTTTAGACACAGATGATCTGATTCTGTACCAGTGGAGAGTAAGAGTAGATTACCTTGTAGTAGTTAGCATTTTTAATATTGTTTGCCATTTTGTGATGGATATTTTTCAGTCAGAGTACTGTATATGATAGGCTTGGGCTTTTGAAAGTATTCATTAAAAAATGTTCCCATATATAAATATGTACAATCCCTTTTAACATTATATTCCACCTTCTCTTTCCCCTTTGTCCATTCTAATTAAGAGACCTCTTTTACTCACTACTGCAAAAAAAATCTATAGAAGCTACTAGCCCACATGCATTTTTGCTGACCCACCTGCATCTTGGTTAGCAATCTATAGCCTAAAAGATGACAAAAAATGAGTAAACCTCTGTCAACTTGCTCAAAGGCAATCACAACTAGTGAGTGAACATCTGCTTACAAGCCTACTCTAAGGTGCCACAACATACTTGTAGTGACACAGAAAAAGGTTCCTGCATCTCTCACCACATCTATCATAGCCTACATTGGGCAGAAAACGCAATTTGTGTTCCCCAAATTACAACAGCAATATGTACATAAGCATGTAGCTAGGACAAGAAAACCTTAAAGGTGCTTTCTGTGTCAAGTGAAAATGAACCCTCCCCCCTCACACACACTTTTACAATATGCTGAAGATATAATAAAGAGGAAATATAAAGGCAATTTCTAAGTGATCTAACAATAAAATTAATATACTGCCAAAATTTGTGTGGACACAACTATACCAGTTGCAGCATCCAAGCACATAGAATGTGTTACAGTAATTCAATCTTGATGTGACTAGGGCTTATATAACATGGGGAAAATCTACCTTCAACAGGAAGGTGTGCAACTAGCACATCAAGCTGTGCAAAGACACTCCTGACCATCCTGGAGCAAGGCCATGTCCAGGAATACTATCAAATTTCAAACCTGATCTTTCTTAATGGGGCAGACGATGTACATCAAACTCCAATTCAGCTGTCCTACTGACCAGCAACACCTCTGTCTTGGATTAAACGTCAACTAGTTTGCCCATGTCCACTCCATCACTGAGCTTTCATACTGGTTCAGGGCTTCTACTACTTCCATGGCATCAGATGAAAGAAAGATAGAGCTGTCATCAACATATTGATGGCACCCCAAGCCCTGAAGTATGTCCCCCCTCCCCAGCCAGTTCATGTAGGTGCTGAAAAGTATGGAAGGCAAAAAGGAACCAAATGCTAAGGGATCGACCAGTATCACCTTCTCCCAGCATCACCTTCTGGACCTACCTCAAGCAAGGTAGCTCAGAGGGATACCATGGTCAATAGTATCAAAGCCACTGAAAGGTTCAGCAGAACCAACAAGGATATACTTCCCCTGTCCGTCCATCCATCATGGCATCGGAAGCAGTTTCATTTCCAGAACTTGGTTGGAACACTAACTGATAAGGATCAAGATAACCAGTATCATCCAAGAAAGCATGGAATTGGGTTGTCACCATCTGCTCACACACCTTGCTCAAAAAAGTCAGGCTGAAAATTAGACTGATAATTATATGGGATGGCTGGATCCAGGGAGGCCTTTTTAAGCAGAGCTTCTACAACCACTTACTTTAAAAAGCCTACTTTACCCTGTTTTGAAATCCACTTCATTATTTCAGCCACTCAAATATTCACACCTTCTTTGGCCTCCTTAAATAATTTGGAGTGGGTTCCTGGAAACATCCAGGCAACCTGCCCATATCGTGCCCCTATACAGGAACCTATTTTACCAACATAGCAGGAGCCTCAGGCACATCATCTCTAGACACACTTGCAAAGCAAAGTCCAACTCATGATGGATGTGAGTGACTTTACCAGCAAAGCATCTTCCAAACATGTCATAACAGGCCACTGAATAGCTCCTCTCCACCAGTCCACAGGAACAGAAAAGCAGAAGGAGTACACAATATAGATAAACAGAGAGCCAGCCCGTGCATAAGGCAAGGTGAAGTGGGTTGCTTCAGTCACTTCACCTTACCCACACATACCTTATTCTCTGTCTTCATTTTGCCACTCTGTTTTCAAACAGAACAACAGAGTGAGCCAGAAGAAGGAAGTCAGGAAAAGGATTTCCAAAGCTGGAACACTGGATGGGCTGCCTCCTGTATCACTACCAAAGACTGTAGCAGTGGCCTGGAGGAAGTGGGAGAAGGTTGCGACAGCACTCGTGGCAGAGTCACAATGTCCATCCCACTGCCACCTTGTGCCCTCCTGACCGGGGGTGGGGGGGTGGAGGTGGTGGTGATGGCAGTGGCAAGCGCATGCTCACACACACACCTATAAAATTAAAACAAAAAGGAGGGCAATTTTGTATGGGAGAGTGCTGTGTATGCTGCTGCCTGGAAGTTTTTTTTTCCTTTTTTGGAAGTGGGGCAGTACTGTACCTCTCTCAACTTTCTGTTTCCATTCTGCTCTGCAGCTCTATTTGAAAACAGGGTGGCAGAGTGAAAATCAGGGAGGCAGAAGGTAAGAAGAGAGGGTGGGCCTGCCTCCAGCACCTGTGACAGCAGAGCTGGAGGAGGTTACCTGTAGTAGTCATAGCAGGGAGTTCCTGCCACCCTTCTGCTGTTGTGGGGCCAGGAGGATCTGTCCAGCTCAGTAGAGGTAGTGCTGGAGGGCACATGCTAATATAAAAAGGGGGCAACTGTGTGTGCATGCTCACTGACTGCTGTCAGTGTGCGGGGGTGCTAGCGCACATGCTGGTGTGCACATGCTGTGGGGGGGACAATTTTGGGTGGGCTGGCACATCTGCCTCTGTTTCACCACTGTAGAAGCACCTGTGCAAAACTATCTCTAGTGCCCTCCCCAGTACTTCAGTGAATGGAAAAGAGCTTCAAGGAAGTAGAGACTCTCAGAAAGCAGGCAGACAGAGATTGTTACACAGGAAAGCAAGCGAAGAACTCTCATGGCTGGCTTGCTCCAACAGATCCAGCTTGCCCTTTCCCCTAGCAAGCTCAACAAGGAAAAAACAAAACAGAAGCCACCAGCAGAGGGGATGAAACCATTCCAGCTGCAACCCTAGCCATACTTTCCTGGGAGTAAGCCCCATTGACTATAATGGGACTGACTTCTGAGTAAGCACGCATAGGATTGGGCTCTGAGGCTACAATCCTAGCCACACTTTCCTGGGACTAAGCCCCAATGACTATAATTGGACTGACTTCTGAGTAGGCATGCATAGGATTGGACTCTGAGGCTACAAGTCTATCCACACTTTCCTGGGAGTAAGCCCCATTGACTCTAATGGGACTTGCATCTGAGTAGACATGCATAGAATTGGGCTCTCACACAGCGAACACTTTTCCTCCTGGAGCAGGAGCGACCAAGCTCCAGCCACTCCGCAACACGGGGAGGGGGGAGGAAGAGACAGATGTGCCTGCAGCTGGAAGGAGGAGGATGGAGAGCGGAAGAGATCCAAGGCTCTCACTCCCACCCGGGCCAGGAAGGAAAGGGCTGCGGGCTGCCCTGGACAGGGATGATCATCAAGGACCCTCCCGCCCCTCTCTCCACTAAGGACGCAAAGGCATTCAAAGAACCGATGTTCACCCTCTCGTTGCAACTCCTGCGAGTAGGTTGCGGGTGCTTCTACTCACCGCCTACTCACTTGGCGGTGGCATCTCCGGACCATCCCCACGCACAACAACTCAACACACCCCACCCCGCTCCTGCTGCCTGCCCCGGGGTAGAAACCCTCCCACCCGGCGCTACCACCCGCCCACCCACCTTGCTCCGGATCTGGCCCGAGGTGGACACTTTGCGGATGAGTTTCTGGGGCCCCTCGTGCTCCCCTTCGCTGTCCGACGACTCCTCCCCGGGCCCCGGGGCTGGCGTGCCGGCGCCCGGCTCCCCGGACTGCGCCTGGGTCCCAGTTCCGCTCTGCCCCGCCTCGGCCATCTTCCCCGGCGCCTGCAGAGAAGCACGGAGCGGAGAAGGAAAAACAAGGAGCACGCGAATCCGGCTCCAGTCCCGGCGGGCGGTGGCAGCGGCAGCCCTCCCTCCGTCCCTTGCCTCCTCCTCGCTCTGCCGGGGCGGAGATGGAGGCGGTGCACAGATCAAAGGGGGGAGGAGCATCCCAGTCCCGCCCCGCCTCGCCTGTCGCCATCTTCCACTTTCAGGGGCACGGTACACCTAGGAGTAAGGAGCCTGAGAAGCGTCCTCCACAGTTAGCTGGGGGCGGCAGGGAAAGGTGGGAGCAAGGAAAAATTAACCTTCAAGAAGCAAATGCGTGAGAAGCAACTCACACTTAAAGTGTGGGGTGGGAGGAGTAACTCCCAGGAGTACTGAGTTTGAAAGAAAGACATTGGAATCAGTGAGACTTCGCCACCCAAATAAATATGTGCAGTGATTGGTACTGTACCTTAAAAAGTAAACTCAAAAAATGTGCTGAGAGAGAGGAGAACTTAACATTTCCAGAGGAGCAGATGCACACCTATCATTATTGAAGTGTTTCAATCATTTGGGATTGTTTAACCTGGAATAACTGCTTTTCCGTAATCATTAAGCCATTTCTGCCCAACGCTGCATATATGCAACAGGGATCAAATGTGTACACCTGTGGGCTGGGCAGAAATGGGTTAATACCTCTTAGAATCCATACAGCATGCACACACAGGAAAAGGCTGCAAAAGGGTATTCTTTGATAGTGCAAGCCTAGGCATGTCTACTCAGAAGTAAGCCCCACTGAGTTCAACAGAATTTATTCCTAGGTACAAATGGATAAAATTGCAGGCTTCTTGAACCAAAGGGGGGGGTCACGAACACCTTTCTTATCCAGTATTGTCAATGGAGAGGTGCGTGTCAGTATCCGTTAGTTAGAGGGAAGATAAATACTTTGCTGAAATAGCAAGACATCTTGCTATGAGGCACTGTGCTGGCACTGACCATTCATTTCATGTCCCTGAAATCCAAACTGAATAGACCAATTTGGTTTTGGTGCCAAGATAATGGGGCACTTCATTGCCACTTGCTCTCAGAGAGTCTGACAATTCCATGATCCTGGACTTTTTGAATGTTATTATCCCATATTTTTCTTGATATTGGTTGCCAGGGAGTCCACACCTGAGGGCACCGCGTAGTAGAGGACTTCTGTGTGTCCTGATATTTTGGAAAATAGGATAGAAATTGCGTATCCAGGATTTGTACTTGTACCATTTGGTGAATCTGTCAGTCCATGACTTATGGAGGACTGGCACGTATGGTGAGAGCATCAGTGCTCCACCTGGACTCATAGTCATCTGAATTGATAATCAGCCCCATCAGGACAAAATCTCCCTGCCTGTGAGGCTTATGCCAGGCTTTGAGGTGATTAACATGGATTCAGTGTCTCTGAGTCCACTTGGTTCCACAAGGACCTCACACATCCAGGGCCTCAGTGTTATTTGGAAGGGACATACTAGGGATCTGTGTGTTGCTGGAGGAATAAAGTGCTAAGACATACTAAGACATCATCACCCTCCTTCAATTGCTGCCTCTGGGTAACTTTTTCATATAGGCCTTTTATTGTTCTTGTGCAAGTCTTATATAACAACTGGTGACATTTTGGGTAGTCTCCAGCTGGGCCCATAATTGCTGTAGGTAAACATGATGTAGTGGTTCATCTGAAACAGTCCTGATCTCCTCCGAAAGAGATAGCATTCCCAAAGCTATCTCTTTCGGAGGAGATCAGGACTATTTCAGATGTCTAGCATTCCCAAAGGCTTTCAGCCACACAGCTACATGAACAACATATTCCTCCTTGACATCTGTGGGGCCTCTCAGATGGCAAATAATATAGATTCTACATACAGGTCCCACTGAACAGGATGATTTTGTCCTAAATTCTGAATAATGGCTTTTATTGTCTGATAAGCTGTCAGACAACCATCGCTGAATGAAGATAAACCTAAATTTCTGGGTTATTCCCATTGCCTGTAATTATTGCAGCAAAGAGACTGTGAATGCAATAGAAACACAACTTGATTATGGGTAGGGGACACAGGTTGAGTGGAGCTTGTGTGGGTAATAGGAATTGACCCTATGACATAGTGAACAGGATCTTGTAGTGGGCTTCCATGTTTGTAACTTCAGAAGGACAAAATAGTCCACTGAGCGAGTGTCTTCTGATGTCCTTCGTGTCCCATCCCAGTAAACTGTGTGTATAAGGTAATACCTATGCTCTAGGGCGGGGGGGGGGATCAAAGTTTTTAGCAGGAGGGCCACATCAACTCTCTGACACTGAAGAATTAATTTACATTTTAAAATTTGAATAAATTTACATAAGTTTACATAAATTAATATACTAGAGGTGGAACTTATATGAATGAATGAAGGTCTTGCAATAGCTCTAGGCCTATAAAAGGCCTTGCACAAAGCAAGGCTGGCCTTTGCTGCCGCTACTGTATCACAGGTGTGAAACAGCAAGCAGTGGAGGGAGCCCTCATCCCACAGCTAACACAGCTAAGATGTCAAGTCGCCCTCACGCTGAGAGCAGTTGCGTTGGGCCAGTGCTGGTTCCAGCAAGTTTCTGGAGGGCCAGAGGCTCATTGGAGACTGGGGTGACCCTGAGGGCCACATTGGGAGTCCTCGAGGGCCAGGGTTTGGGCACCCCTGCTCTAGGGTGCCAGTACCAGGAGGTAGACTATCATCAACTAGCATACTTCAGCAGCATACCTCCACCATGCCCCTTGAACCTACTCCATCCAGATAAGGGACATCCTCTGAGGGTCTAATGCAGGGGTGTCCAAACATTTTGGCAGGAGGGCCACATCATCTCTCTGACACTGTGTTGGGGGCTGGGGGAGGGAAGAATTAATTTACCATTTAAAATTTGAATAAATTTACATAAATAAATATATTAGAGATGGAACTTATATGAATGAATGAAGGTCTTGCAGTAGCTCAAGGCCTATAAAAGGCCTTGCACCAAGCAAGGCCAGCCTTTCCTTTGCTGCCATTGCTACACCACAGATGTGAAATAGCAAGTATTGGTGGGAGCCCTTGTCCCAAAGCTCATGCAAGAGGTCGAACAGTCATCCTCATGCTGAGAGCAGTTGTGTCGGGCCAGCACAGGCTCCAGCAAGTCTCTGAAGGGCCAGAGGCTCATTGGAGACTGGGAGCTCTCTGAGGGCCAGATTGAGATCCCCCAAGGGCCACAAGTGGCCCCTGGGCCAGGGTTTGGGCACCCCTGGTCTAATGCATCTCCCTCCCTCACTACTGTTTCATCAGTCAGGTTCTCCAGTGGTGTATCTTTGGCCTGCACTTTTACAAAAGTGTAGTCTACATAAGGGAAGGCCCTGGAAGTTACAAGTTGTATGTAGCCATTATGCTGAACCAAAATATTTTAGATTCAAATACATCTCACAAAGAAGACTCATGAGAAAGAGCATTTGGGATATCAGAATTTATATCAATCAAATGTTATGTTAGAAATATGTATGTTAGCATGTTCACAAGCACAGTTGCCAAGAAGAGTTTAGATCCATTTTACCCAGAAGCCTTAGAGGAAGGACTACGAGCTGGGAGTTCTCAAGGGAAAAGTCTGTTAGGAAGGAATCAAGGATACTTCCCCAAATTGCTCTTTTATAAGAACAAAATTAAAGGAGAAGTATAATAAGTAGAGGAAATGGGTAAATAAGTTTGGAAATAGAGAATAGGGAATATCAAATGAACTCTGTGTCACCCTTCTGAGTCAGAGCTGGGTTAACGAAATACTAGCAAACACAGAGAGGTCCCAGATAGCCAACAGAGGTAGTTAATTGCTTAAGCAATAAACCAATTTGACACAATCAAGATAACAGCTATTAGTTGTCAAGCTAACTAGTAAAATTTATAGAGTCAAGCTGAAGCTTCAAAGAATCCCCCTTGACAGATTTATGACATCTCAGCTCTAACTGCTTGCTGCTGGAATCCCCCCCTCTTCATCTGCAATTCCAGACAGTATTAAGCAGAGAAGGGGAAAACACACAGAAGAGCATATTGGATTATTTTAAAGCCAAAAGACATTGTTAAACCAGGATAAAGTTTTAAAATAATATATTTACAGAGAAGCAGTGTAACATCTAAGAGTTAGGCTGCAGACTGAAAGGCCTACATTTAGACAGAGAGAGCCTTCTATGATCTCTAAAACAGTAGCAAATTAGCCAGAGCAATAAAAGTAGATAGAGAGTGACAGATTCTGCTACCAGCAGAGTGTTTTGTTTGGGTAAAAGTTGTAAAATAATTAGTAGAATAGATTAGAGGTCAACAGAAGCCACATGGTCCACAAATGAAAATGCCAGCTTCTGAACAGTTTGATTCAGAAGCTCAAGCACCAAATAGGAACCTTAAAAGCTGTTCTGAAGTCATTTAAAAGGAAAGTAGCACATAGAATGTTACAAAATTTATTGTTTGTAAACTCAGAAGTAAGCAAGTATATTCTTTGCTGAATATTAGTTAAATTAATAAGGGAAAACAAAGTTAAAAGTATTTAAGTCTGCCTTAGAGTGAGGCTTGCAAAATTAGATGCTGTACAGCTAATTTGGAATGTGGAATTCTTATCTAGGCAGGAATATTTCAAATTTGACAACTAACTAAAATGCCCAGACTTTCCTAGGCGCCAGAATGAGAATAATTAATCTTGGTAGACGTGAACTCATTAGCAGAAAGTCTGTTCAAATTCAAAATTGGCAGAATCCGATAAGGAAGATGCCTCAGGAATGTGGGAGAGAGGCCTCCAGCTAGAGATTTATCTTGAAAATGCAACTTATATCAGAGCAGAACTGAGATTTTATAGAAATCAGAAATCACTTTATAACTTTTTGTGGGAAAAAGATATAAAATATTTTAAATTAGATTGGAAAAGAGGATAAAATGATGATTAAAATAAGTATAAACACAAATTAAAATAAATGGATTATTACCAGATTAGTGTAATTAGGAAAATTAAGATGGATGCACACTGCCCCCTTTTGGAATAGTATTGACATTATAGAAAGGGGAGGAGTTCTCCAAAATGGCGAATACAGGAACCTGAGATATTTAAATGTATGCTCCAGATATGGCAATAGCCAATGAAAAATCCCCATTTCTGACATCATGGGCTCTAACGAATATGATTGGGATTTTCTCAAGACAAAGACTCTACAGGTATATAAGGTCACACCCAGCAGGGAATGTTGCTTTTTCTCTGGGACACTGAGAGACCACAGCTCTCTGTGTTCCCCATTTTGAACCACTGAGAGAAGCCCATTGCTGGCAATGAATAAAGACTTGGAAATCACCACAATTTCAGTCTGCTGAGTTTGTTTTGAACCCTGAAGACACTGTGCAACATACAGACCAATTTTACAGGGTGAGTGTAACTCAGAGCCAGTTGGTGAATCTCCTGTAGTCTCATGCCTGTCTTCTATCCATATCAAAGGCATTGTACTGTTGGTTGCTGTAGCTTACTGAAGCAGCTCTTAAAATCCAGGAGCATTATGCCCCAACAAGACTGGGTAGAATAGACTTGGACTGCTGTTTGAGAAACACTGTTGTACATCAAGGTGGTCATTATGTCAGACTGTTGCTGCTTATGTTTGTGAACTCGGGCCATAGCTGCTTGTCGTCTGAGGAACAGATCACAGTAGATAGCTAGCAGGTGGTGGGCCAGCCCAGGTACCACTCAGAGCATCACATGAGGGGGTGCCACATGAGGCCAGTCAAGATGGTATCTGCCACTTGGGAAGCAGCTCCCTGCACACCTCCAAGCACAGCATTGTGCCCAGAGGTTTGAAACTGTTGGATGGAAAGCTGCAAGCCTCTGAGCACAGCAGAAACTCTTTAAAACTCTTTTAAACTGTTGGCAGCTGCTGGGGGAAGGGGGAACCTAGCAAGGTGGAGAAGCAGCAAAGCAAGGTGTTTTTTGCAAGAAGCAGCAGGTGCCGCAGTCACCACTTGCTGTCTCGGCCTTCTGTCTTCCCATGCCATCTGCTACTTGTTTGGCTCCAGGAGCTATGCTGTGTATCTTTGTATTGGCTGTTTGGAGCACATGAGCAGAGCCCCAGGCTCAAGCAAACAAGCCCAGGTGTCTAAGATGGTCAGATGGTCTAAGAAGCATCCTATCAGCCTGCATGCTAGGCTGCAGAGTACGGGTTGGATGAGGATTAGAAGTGCCTGTTGTTTTTCAATATCTTCCCCCACAGCAATATGCAGCAAAGACCTTTCCTTTTACCTCCACAACCCACTGCTTTGGAAGGGCAGACTGCATCTCATAATGACGAGATACACAGACCATGCAAACCATGTGTAGAGCTGTTGATGTTCTGCAAGCCTGCCAAGTGCATGCAGGCTTACAAATCACCTTGCAGCCTTGCAAAGCAAGCTTGTAAAGTCTGTGCACCTCAAAATGATGTGGTGCTTCAGCAAGAGGTCTTGCTCTTTCCCAGAAGGCATGGTTTGCACCACAAGCCTGCCAAGTCTGTGCACTTCAAAATGGTGAGATGCTTTAGCAAGAGGTGTTGCTTCATCTTGGAAGGCATGGTTTGCAATGCAAACCATACCAACTGTCATCCCTGTTGATTCACAAAAAGAAATTGAAAAGAAGGAAATGTTCTCAATTTGCAAAGACCTTCAGCAGTAAATCAAAACTTAGAACACAACAAAGAATCCACACAAGGGAGAAGCCATATCAATGCTTGGAGTGTGGAAAGAGCTTCAGCAGGAGCTCACACCTGACTGGACATTAAAGAACCCACACAGGGATTGTGAAGAAGTGTTGTGAAGTAGATGTTGTAAATCCCTTCTGGGATGGAGGCAGCCTCCCCATTCCCCAACCCTTGAGGGGGCAAAGTCCAGGGCTCTCAGGCTGGGGTGTTGTGATGCCCCAGTTTGAGAACCACTGCCTTAGGGTCTTTTTGTATCCCACTAAAGGAGCACTGTGGGCTAAATCCTTCTATCCAGTATGCCTAAGTAGAGGTAATAGAAGGAAGAGGATTATACGATACCTGCTTCTTCTTCCTCCTCTGCAGGATTGCCTCCTTGGACCCCTTGCTCTTGTGTGTTCAGCCAAAATTGGCTGAACACCTGCCTTATCGTGGGCACTGACCAGGACTGTTAAACTCCTCCAGTGCATGCCACACAAGTCAGTTTTCCTATACCCATATTAGGCATCTCCATTCCCAAAGACCATGGAAAAGCTCAAGTGAGGAGTATCTTGACAGGTCTGGCTTGTCAGCTCAGTCTCCTGATGCAGCATCTTGGCTGGTGGCCTCTTCTCCCATCATCTTCAAGACAGGGCCAAGCCAACTCCGGTGATTATCAGACCATCAGGCTCAGCTGCTACGGCTTTTTCAGTCTATGGCCAAACAGCAGAGGTGGGAACTGTGACCACAATGGCAGCTGAGCTCACAGTTGCAAGGGCTGCAGTAGAAATGGAAGTGCCACCACTGAACACTTGATGTGATAAATGACCCTTGGACCACAGCTCTGCCTTGCCAGTGTGCCTGGCATTTGACAAAAGAATAACTGTTGAAGGCCTTCCTTAATGGGATATCTATCTGAAAGGTGGAAAAGATATCCAGTAGAGGAAGAGAACAAGGGTGACTCATCCTTCATCCCACCCCCAAGAGGAGGATATAGAAACAGGTTCTGGGTGAGATGTTAGGGAAGGAAAGAGGCAGACAGAGATAATGCCAAGAGAGCCTCAGATAAAAGTTGGAGCATCTTTAGGGTCCTAAGCTGCCTCTTTGGAAAAGTGATGTAATCTGGTTGAAATATCACTCCTCCCCCCCCATCCTTGGGCAGTGTAGTGTGAAGAAGGAGGTAGTTTTGGAGTAAGAAGAACAGATAAGATTTGATGAGGCAGAAACAAGACAGACTAGAATGGAGAAGCTGAGTGAGAGGAGGCCAAGAGCCAAAGCTCTGGAGGTGCAGAAATGCATGTAGAACTGATGTAGCCTGTGATTGCTTGTAAGGAATGTTCTGCTGTGTACTCCCATCCAATACTCAACTGGCATATTTGTAAATAAAGCAAATGGTATAAAGATTTTGTAAGCTTTCAGTGATCCCTTCTCCAAAAGAAGTCAGAATGCAGTCAGCACTGCCCTGGAACTATATATTTTCCAAGCCAGGATGGTGTAGTAGTTCTGGAGTTAAACTCAGACATGGAAGATCCAGGTTCAAATACCAGCTCAGTCATGAAGCTTCCTGGGGTCACCTTGGGCCAGTCACTCTCAACCTAATCTACCTCATAGGATTGTTGTGAGGACAAAAGAAGGAGAGGAATTATGTATACTACCCAGAGCTCCTTGAAGGAAGGGTGGTATAAACATGTGAAAAATAAATAAAATAATAAAAATATTTGCTTAAAATGTTGCTTGTCCTTAGGCAGTCCCTGTTGACACTCTGGTGCACACAAAAGGATACAACAAAGAATTTTATCTGTGACTATATTTTATAAATGTGTTTTGATGCTCTGAAAATGAGGTTCTTTAATACCAGCAGAAAGACATCCATAGTCATTTATTTATTGAAGGAAGCTGTCTCAGCTATTGACTCTCTTTTGGGCAAGTCACTGTTTTTCCACCTTAACATCCCAGTTGAATACTGTAATAGGAATAACAGATTACACTGTGAGGCACTTCAGAAATTCTGTATAAATTATTGACTTATAACAGATATTCTAAATCAGCAATAGCTTTAAAAAATAGTAGTCGTCTGGGATGTCTAAATGGCAGGATTTTCCCCTCTAATTTCAGAAAATTGATTTTTTTCAAGGCACTTAATTAGATTGTGTATAATTACTTGCTGTATAATCTGATGATGAAAGTTACAGTGCTGAAGAAGGCATTGTAAGTGCTGTAATCATCACTACCATTATTAGCATTTGTTATGTGTAATGGACTATGATGTTAGAAGCACTTTTGTAGAAATAGCTATTGTACCTTTGGTATAAAGTTAGCTTTTACAAGTAGAGGCATGCCCTGGTATCTGTGGGGGTTCCATTCCAGATCCCCCCATGGTTGACCGAAACCACAGATACTGGCAAATGCTCCTCCCCACTGCTCTCCTTGCCTCCAGAAGGTCCTCTGAGCCCTAGAATGAAAAGAAATGTCACTTCGTAAAACCAGAAGAATTAATGAAAAGAAATGTTTGTTCGTAAAACCAGAAGTGACGATATAAGTGTAATGTCTTATAAGATATTAAAAACATCACTTCCTGTTTTATGAAAAAAGGGAAGTGATTTTTTTTTTTTAATACTAGGGGTCAGAGGACACTCTGAGGTGAGGAGACTAGAGCTCTCCTCGCCTCTTGTACCTGGGCGCCTGCAGCGGTGCCCACAGATCTGATCCATAGATATGTGAATCTGGATATGGAGCCTCTCCCTGTACTTTAAAACCTTCACTGGTTTACAGCTCAGTCCTAACCAGGCTGCCCACCAGTAGCACTGAAATGGCCACTGTTGTATCTTATGGGGCCAGTGGGGCCAGGGAGGCAGCTGGAGGTCTCTGTAGGGTAAGGGAAAATCAGTTCCCTTACCCTGTGTCAGGTCTTGGAAGCCCCCATGAGTCTACTTAGAACTGCACTAGCTCAATTGCTGGTGCAGAACTAAGAAGACCGATGTAGGGTTTTGAAGCACAGGGGGGATGCAGCTGCAGCCTATCATATCAAGTCTCACATATTTACATTTTAAAAATTATATAAAATGCTTCAGAAAAGTTTCCAGAAAGACCAGATACAGAGACAACCTGTTTAAATAGTGATTCAGGCCCAGCCTTGGCCATGCAGTTTATCTTCCTTTTTTCCCTCTGTCGTGGATTTTGCTGGCCTAAAATAAATGTAAAACTCTGAAAGTGTCCCTGTTCACCCCTAGCATGGAGTCTTTTCCAGTGGCTGTTGCTGGTGTCTCTTCTGCATCTTATTTTATTTTTTAAGATTGTGAGCCACTTGAATAGGGAACTATTTATTTTGCTACCTAAACTGCTTTGGTGAACTACCTTTTGTTGAAAAGCAATATATAAATATTCTTAATAATAATAAAAACAAACTTCCAGTCTTCCACACAATGTATAAAGAAAATATTTTATTTACCCAGCATGTAATTAGTCTGTGGAACTCCTTGCCACAGGAAGTGGTGATGGCATCTCTCCTGGATGCCTTTAAGAAGGGATTGGACAAATTTCTGGAAGAAAAGTCCATCACAGGTTGCAAGTCATGATAGGTTTATGCAAGCTCCTGATTTTTAGAAGTAGGCTACCTCAGAATGCCAGATGCAGGGGAGGGCACCAGGACACAGGTTGTTGCCTTGTGTGCTACCTGAAGCACTTGGTGAACCACTGTGAGATACAGGAAACTGGACTAGATGGGCCTTTGGCCTGATCCAGCAAGGAGGCTCTTCTTATGTTCTTATTCAGTGTTTCTCAAATGGTGGGTCAGGAGCCACTAGGTGGGTTGTGAGCCAATTTCAGGTGGGTCCCATTCATTTCAATTTTTTTAAAAAAATATATTTGTCCTCCCATTGTATGTGACTGCATTTGGGGAAATGTTACAGAGCTGTACTTTGAACAGGCTACTCTGTATATGCTTTTAACAATGATAGTCAGTAGGGCTTATTCCTGGGTAAGTGTGGGTAGAACTGCAGCATAGGATTGTTAAAAATCTTCCTGCTTGATGATGTCATTTCCAGCTATGACACTGCTTTCATATTAATGACAACACTTTAATGACAACAGATTGTCATTCTAAAAAGTGGGTCCTGGGCTAAAAAGTTTAAGAACCACTGTTTATGTATTTGAAGATGAATAACTGTTCCCTCTTTGACTGTCTTTCCAGCCCTGGTTTTGGACAGCTGGGCTTTTGCAAAATGTTGAAACTTAAAAACATATTTGCATATTAGATCAAATATACATTTTTATTTTATTTTTTCATGCAATAACTGACATATCATGAATAATTAGAAACAACAATATTTATTGATTTTAAAACTGTAATGGCATTCAAGCACAGGGACTTTGATAAATTAATGGCTGGTTGGAAGATGCAAGGCTTATCTCATCAGTCCCTAAGCACTTGGAATTGCTTGACCTCAAGACCATTCTTTCACTCACATACGCGATGGAATTTTTGAAAGATGCAAAACAATGAGTGAGTGATGTGTGGAGAGGAAGCATCACAGCTGGATGTAATGGGCTAAACAGGAAGTATTACACCAGTGTCAAACCAGAAAGCAGTAATGGCCTTCAAAGGAACCTTCTCTTGTAGTAGACTGTAGATGCAGAACTTCCATCTTTATTACTTATACTGGAATTATGAAAAACAGATGTGCAAATCAATCACACATCTGTTGTCATCACTTAATTGTAACATCAGAAGCCACTCTGGTTCAGAGATTAGCAGGCTATATCCAGAACCCTGATCAAGTCAGAGGCTGGATCAAGTCCCGAGACTTGAAGCAACTTAAGGGAATGCTCTTTCAGAAAGGAGGCTTGTCTTAACATTGTAGCACAGTGGAATGAGACAAGGTACACAGAATGATCGTAACAAAATTCAGAGTTTAATGCTACTTCTTTCTCTGTGGATAGCCACAGACTGCTGTCCATTCCTTTTGAATCCTCATTGCCCCTCCAGGAATCAACTGGAGCAGCCAAATTCTATCCAATGCTGGCGCAATGGGGCCACCAAACCCATGCTGTATTCAGTGTTGCATTTGCACAGGTGGGAGGTCTTCTCAGGGCAAGGTAAGTGTAGCTCAAAGTGTAGCCCAGTCTGCTCAAAGGGACTACTCAGATCTGTGTTAGCTATTTTGCTGGCACAGTAGTCCCATGTAAGGCTTTCAGGTTTGGGATGGGAATTAAGGTGTGGCAGAGGCCTGCTCTTCTGTACCCTCCGGGCTCTTTGCCCTCCCCCACCCCAAAACCTCTCCACCCCACCCTCTCCACCTCTGGAATGCCCACCACCCTTCCTCTGCCACCTGGCACAACTCTTACCTGTCCTGGCAGCCATTATGCGGGATGCAGGGCCCACGAGATGGTGCGAGCCTTTCCACCAGCGCCACTTACTCTCTGGGTGTTGAAAAGTGCTTTTTGGTTCTTTTACGACACTCAGCGCCTGTACTGTTTCCAGTGCTTGCCCATCACTGAAGATGGGCTCTTAGTCTTTGACTATCCCAGGACATTCTAGATACTGACCTGGATTAAGGAATGGCTTAATTCCAAAACATAACATCCCTCCTTTTCATATCCTTCAATATGAAACTATAGCGTGACATATAAACACAGTCCTACAGCTATAAATACAACTAAAAATAGCATAAACAGAAAAACAAAAATTGGTCCATAATTCATAAGAACAGTTTCCTGCAAGTAACCATCCTGCAAATAGCTTGAAGCATGAGGGCTGGTCTTGAATTACAATTGATAGTTCATCTCTGGAGCATGTGCAGTTGCTCACTGCAACAGAAGTGTTAGATGTGATGATATGACTGTGTATGAAATCATCATCATCTTGTCTTGGGATTGGAGAGGCACATACTGAAGTGCTTAATAGTGAGACACATTCCTCATGACTTTATGGTACCCTCTCTGTACCATGATCATAAGTGCCCTTTATCATTGTGATTTGATGTGGTGAAGGATAAGGGACCTTGAGAGTTTCTTCCAAGTTGGAGATTTTTAATAAGAACCATGTATTCCATTTTGAATTGTACTGTTGTGATTCACCTGCAGTGGTGCCCATGCTATTTCATTGCAAGTTTTGTCTTTTCATCATAATGGTGCAGAAGTCGATCCTTATGTAGGACATTTGAGGTAATTTTGTCCATACTTGGCTGCCAAATGTGAGGGTAGCAGGTACAATTAGAGAGGAATACTTGCCTATATTCAAGCACGTGCCCAACTGCAGGCGGGGTCATTAGAAATAAATTCTGCTCTGATATTATAAATGTGCAGATTTAGCTAATATTAAAACACTGATGCACTTACAGACAGTAAGCTATTCCCAGCTCCTACACCTTCATGCCTTTTAAAAAAATAAGTATTCCAACTAGATACCTGTTTTTATCTGTCCCTATTGCAAATAGATCAGAGTTAACTACACTGCAGGAAATTGCAGGGACAATTCTAGGAAACGTTAGGTCAGCTGGCTTAACATTTGTTCTGGGTAAATTGCTGGAAAGCATTACTAAGTATAAAACTACCAAGTATATGGAAAAACAAGCCTGGCTGAAGAATCAGCATGGTTTAATTACTGTAAAAGGAAAGTCCTCCCTCACCAAGCTTTGAGAGTTCAGCAAGAGTGACAGCACTCATGTGGCTAAGGTGATCTAGTAAAAAGTACAGTGTATACATGAACTTTCAAAAAGTTTTGACAGGCAGCCCAATCCTACATAACGCCACCAGCAGGCTGTGAGCTGTATCTCATGGGGGAATTTCAAAGCCCTGGAGGCTCCCTCAGGGTAAGGGAATATTTGTTCCCTTGTCTTAGGGTAAGCCTTGTTTCAGCCCTCTGGGTCTACTCAGACCTTCACCAACAATAGCTGGCATAAGTCTGAGTGGACTCAGGTCAAGGGATTGAGGCAGACCACTTCAGTTGCCTCTCTGGAACTTTTTACCATTGAGGGAAGTGGGATACAGGGCACAATCCTATGCATGTCTTCTCAGAAGAAAATCCTAAGGAGTTTAATGGGGCTTACTCCCAGGAAAGTGTGTATAGGATTGCAGCCACAAGCTTATAACAATATCCTCACATATACGATGATGGGGCAGTGTGACCTAGAATACCACTCAGTGCTGCTCGGATCTGCTGCCTCAGGTCTGCCACCTCTACATAGTTAGAATTTAAAAAGCCCCTTACTGTGCTCCTCACACTGTTTCTTCAACTACAGAAGTGCAGGACGACCAGTTTGATTGACAGGGGCAGCATGAATCAAGGCGCTCCTTTATCTGCATGATTCCCGTGAATAAAACCAAAAGCCCTGTGTTTGAAGAAACCAAGCCAGGAGCTAAGTCAGGAGGCAGATGATCTACTTTTTGCTTGCTTTTAGTTGGCAAAAAACATCAACATGGCTTGTGTCCACAGTATGCTGGAGGGAGAGAGTGATGGTGGCAGACTCAGAGTGGGCACCCCAAATCTACTGCCTTCTCACCAACATTACTGATGCAACCTGCATCACCTTACCTAGTGGATGAACCACTCTTGTACATGGATATATCCTAAGATGGCCAAAAGAGTGATCTTGCAGTTATAGTAAATACATCAGTTAAAATGTGGACACAGTAAATAAAACTGTCAATATCATAATAACCCAATACAAATCTATATTATCACACTAGGAATGCTGTTGTGCATTTCCTGTACTGTATATACATTTCAAAAAGGATACTGTGCAGATAGAAAAAGTGCAGAAAAGGGCGATTATAATGATTAGAACATCTTAACATTTTGTGAAGTGTTTTTAACTTGTTTAAATTGTGTTGTGTTTTTTTTGTATTTTATTTATCGTTGTAAGCTGCCTTGGGTCCCTTTGGGGAGAAAGGTGGGATATAAATGTAGTATATAAATAAATAAAATTCCCTAAAAGGAAAAGCTAAAATGTTTGTGGCTTTTAAGTTTAGCTAAAAGGTGATTTACCTTTGATGATGATAAGGTTTCATAAACGATTTTATGACAAAATTATGCATAGAGTGGGAGAAATAGATAAAGAGAAATTTTCTCCCACTTTATATCAGAACTTAAGATCAGTCAATACACTTGGTTGGCATATGATGCAAGAGAGACTGAAACCCTCTTCAGATATTCACCCCCATCCACTTATGGAGAGGCAGGAGAGTGTGGGCCCAACCCTATTCAATTTTCCAGGGCTGGTGCAACTGTGCCAATGGGCCGCAAACTGCATGCTGTGGTGGGGAGTAAGTCACAAAGGCCTCCTCAAGTTATAGGAACATTTGTTCCCTTCTCCCTGGGCCGTATTGCAGCTGCACCAGTGCTGGAAAATTTGGATAGGATCGCTGTACCACCTAACCCCATCCTCTCCATTATGAGTGATATCATGATGAACCCCCACCCCACTCCCCCCATGATCAATGTTCATTACAGGGTAGCAGTCTTGGAGAGGATATCATGATCAGCATTTGTCAGAGATAATTTGAAGGACACAGCTTCATAGTGATATCAGAGGAACATATGAAGGAAAACATCTGAAGAGAACTGAAAAAGTACTTACACACAATGTATAATTAATGTATGGAATTCACTGCTGCAAGGGATGGTGATGGTCATTAGCACAGGTGGGCCTCAAATGAGCTTATTCACATTTGCATAGAAGGTTTGTCATTAGTCAAGGTTGCTAATTAAATCCATGTCCTGTGTCATATTCCTCCAGGCTTCCATGTTCAAAGACCATTGAATACCAGTTGCAGAGGATCAGAATAGCTCTATTCTGCTTATATTCTGCTTGTGGGCTTCCCTGAGGCACCTGGCTGGCCATCGTGGAACTAGGATGCTGGACCGATAGCCCTTTGGCCCAATCCAGCAGGCTCTTCCTGTGTTCTTAAGTGACCTGGGGGAAAACGGCTTCACGCTATCCCATATTCCATTAATCATCTTTGATTAGCCCAGAAAAGAGGTTCCAGCATGCCCTGGAGAGAGAACAGTTTCTCCACTTTGTACAGCAGCACATAATGGTGATAACATTACAGAGGCTGCAGAGCAGTTTTCTAATGTAATGAAGTCTGTTGTTGCATAGCTCATTTGGAGGCAGAGTGCCATGTAAGCTATTTGCCCATCAATTTCTTTCTCAACTAAGTTTTTCCCACTGCTCAGAAAACACTTATCTTCTAATGATCTAATCTCTGCTAATGGAGCAGCAGACCAGAAGCCACTTATCTACCAATAGCTCATGCTGCTTCAGATTTCAGACAGAGACATGTGTTTAAACAACATGAGCATATAATGCTTTGCTTTGGGCTTTCACAAAGATTAGATTTTTCAAAGCTACACAGTTACATGCACCCAAGACAGCAGTTACACACATGAATCATATAGTTATTTGTGGTAGTTCTATGGGGTTACTACTGGTAAGGGAGGGCACCAGGATGAGGTCTCTTGTTATCTGGTGTGCTCCCTGGGGCATTTGGTGGGCCGCTGTGAGATACAGGAAGCTGGACTAGATGGGCCTATGGCCTGATCCAGTGGGGCTGTTCTTATGTTCTTATGGTATTAATAAAGAAAGAATTTAAGCTGTAGGGATGGTATGGTCCATTCTATGGTCCAGCTAAAATGGACCACCACTGCTCCAAGTTCACATCTTCCCCACTGCCAAGATACATTTTGCATTGACAGTGTGAGGAATTCTATATCATCACAAGGTTCCTGAATGTGATATGACTTGTTGATGACACCCATCTGCGTATAGCCCCCACGTGAAATGTCAGGGATGCACTATAACAGGCATTACAAGCACATCCTGACTATTCAGGTGAGCTGTAATGCACAGTCATTCTTCATCAGCATGAATGCAGGGTTTTCAGGCAGCAGCCATGATACCCAGGTGTTTCATGCAGCAGGACACAAACTTACTCTGGCCTGATGCCCAGAGAAAGAAGGCTAACTCCCAGGTGGGGAATGGGCTAGGGAGACATGAGAGCCTATGTGGGATAGTGAGTGACATGCCGCTTTTCTGACTCGAAGGGAACTGTGGTTATCCCTTCCACTCATTCTTGTTCACTGGACCTCCCAGGACCTGCTGCCAGGTACAACTTGGTGCACCAGGGGACACAAATGATTGTAGAGTGCACTTTTGGGATGCTGGAGATACATTTTTGACGCCTATGCCTTTCTGGGGACCATCTAATGAGGACACAAGACAAGACTGTGATGGCGTCCATTGTCTGTGTCATACTGCATAGTATGGCTCTGCAGAGGAGGTTGTCCATTTAGGTGGCAGAAGCAGGTGTGGAAACTGTGCCAGTCCCACCGACCAATGTGGAGGGGTCAGTCTGACAGCAGGGGTAGGAGCATCACAGTCTGGGAGAGCATTACCTTAGAGAAGAAACAAGACAACAGATCTACTGCTAGTTGCAGCACAAACTCCCTCCCAATGTCTCCTTCCCAAATCCAATGACCTTGTCATGTACAAGAAGTATGTCACAAGAACATAAGAAGAGCCTTGCTGGATCGGGCCAAGGACCCATCTATTCTACTACACCATTTTGCTCACCCTGCCGATTTACTAACGTCAGCAGGCTCATCTTTGCTGCCACCACACAGGTGGCGGAATCCTCCTTGCTATCTGTGATGGTGGCCCAGAAGCAGCAGCTTTGTGGAACACTCGTTCCAGCAGCAGTAGCACCAATAGGACTGGGCCAGAAGTCTCAATCTCATACCCCATTCCATTCTGCGTTCTCCTTTGATAGCATTCTATAGCATGGTTTGTATATACTTGAATTATATTGTTGATAGAAAATGGAAAAGAGCTAAAAATGGTTGGTTGGAAGGCATAGATAGGTGAAATAAGGAGGGGAATGGTCTATTAAAGACACGTATAAACTTGATCCTTGCAGCACCAGCAAATCACAGATTTTACTCTTGCTAGCCAGCTCACTTCCACAAAGGAATTGTCACACTTTGCTCATCTAGCATAGGCAGTATTCACAATATCATCTATCCATTTTTTACTCTTGTACCATTAATTAACAGGGGAAAATGTGTAATGAGAACTGCAAACCAGTGCAGTGACTCCTGTGTGGACCACTGTTAGTGCTCTCCTTCCACCTTTTTTTTTTTTTTTTTAAAAGCTGCCTGTCAAATACTACTGACCTGAGGAGAAACAGGAAAGGGGAAAGTCTTCTATTATGTCTGCCATTGGAAACTAATTGCAATTCCACATTACAAGCAGAAAAGTAGCAACTGGCTAGCTGGTGCCTCAAAGAACCAGTCTGAAAGTGCCTATAGCAATCATGTGCAGAATTGCAACAATACTTCCACACTGCAGTTGTAGGGTACACTTGTATTGCGCTATGCCCTGTACACATTTATGGACGATGTAGTATACAGTATCTATATAAGCATCATATATACTATATGGGGCATAGACACTATACTGGGGCATAGACAATCAACCCTCTCACTTTTACTAAGGGTGCAGTCCTAACCAACTTTCCAACACAGGGGTAAGGCAAAGCAGCTCCAAGGTAAGGGAACAAACATTCTGTTACTTTGAGGAGGTCTTTGTGACTACCGCCCAACTACAGGTAGCAGCACAGGTCCCATTTGGCATGGCTATGCCAGTGCTGGAAAGTTGGTTAGGATTTGGGCCTAAGTTTCTCAAAAAGACAGTAGTTCTAACACAGATGACATGTGCAGAAATTTCCCTGCTGCATTGTTGCTCTTTAACAAAGAAAGAAAGAAAGAAAGAAAGAAAGAAAGAAAGAAAGAAAGAAAGAAAGAAAGAAAGAAAGAAAGAAAGAAAGAAAATCTGAATTCATAAACACCATGGTGGAAGGGCAGGGAAAACTGAAGTAGAGAGCAAATGGATGATGCACACAATCGAAAAGACGGTCAGTCCAATCCTGAGCTGCCTGGTGCGCGGGGCTGCAGGGGTGCTGAAAACCCAGCACGCTCCAGGCAGCCACCATCTCCTCCTCAGACTTTTGTCCCCTTTTCCCAGGTAAAGCAAGTAGCCTGCAATGGGGGCTACTCGATTCTTTGATGACCCAAAGATCAGCATAGAAAAACGAGTCTCTGGTGGAGCAAAGCTCCACTGGTCCTGCCTCCCTCCTGCCCCACTCCCCGAGCACACCTCCTTCCCACCCTCCCTCTGCCTCCCCCTGACCCAGAACACCTCCTTACCACTTCCCCCCATGCTCCCACCTACCTCTATGCTGCTTGGCGGTCCACGTGACTGCCAAGCGGCAGAGCTCTGGTGCTCCACCGGCACTAGCCGAACGCTGTCCAGCGCTGGGCTAGCACTGGTGGAGCACCGATGAGTGGGCCTACAAACATGCCTTATGGCACGTTTGCAACAGTGCGCACCAGTGGTAAGCCAGCGCATGCTGAGTAGGATTGGAACCTGAGAGAACACAGTGTGCCAGTCTCAGACTAAGGGCCCAATCCTATCCAGTTTTCCTGCACTGATGCAACCATACCAACAGGGTGCGCACTGCATCTTGTGGTTGGGGAACAGTCACACAGGTCTCCCCATGGCAAGGGAATATATATTCCCTTCCCTTGAGACTGCATCAGCACTAGAATGTTGGATAGGATTGGGTCCTAAGTATCCCATCTGGAAATGCACTGTGGTGACAACTTTTTGTATATAATAATAATAATAATAATAATAATGAATAAGACAAACATCTGTTGCACAATACACCAGATATAACTATAGTTGAGAAGAAAGAAAAACAAGTTAAAATCATCAATACAGCACTACCAGGGGATAGCAGAGTAGTAGAAAAAAAGGAACTGGAAAAAAACAAGTAACTCGTATCAAATTTTAAAATTGAAATTGAGAGGCTGTGTCAGAAGAAGACCATAGTGATCCCAGTGGTGACTGGTGCCCTCGGTGCATCCTGAAGAGCCCCTGGATGGCATGGGGGGACAGAAATTACCATCAATGTTACTGGGAACAGCTTACATTTTGCAATGGTGTTTATAGGATAAAAACCAGGCATCCCAAGTCCTTGGGAATGACCTGATGCCTGGAAAAAACAAACCAGTCAATTACACCTACCTATTGGACTGTGCAAAAATATAATAATAATATTAGTTATTTGATTTTTCTTTGTAAACTGCCTTGTAAACTTTTTTTGTTGAAAAGTGGTATATGAATACTGTTAATATTATTATTATTAACAACTTATGTATGGTGACTGTGTTGTTTACACCACTGTAAACCATATATACTGATTTTTTAAAAAAATAAAAGGTTAACAGGAAAGTTACCTATGCCTGCAGCATGTACACAGCCATACATTTCCTGTTAACGTGAGTGACAGCCCACTCCTAGTCACACTTTCCTGGGAGTAAGCCCCATCGACACTAATGGGACTTACTTCTGAGTAGACATGCCTAGGACTGGGCTGTGAGTGAGTGGGAAGGCTCGCCCTGTGGGATTTCTGCGGTGGGAGACTTGCGGGGGTCCCTCCGACTGCCACCCAAGCCAGAGCGCGCCCGCCTCCAGCCAGGCTCTCGCTCCCTGCTGCGGACGGAGCCAGCCTGCGAGCGGCGGGCGCAGTTTCCGGAGGGACGCGGTGCGTCGCCGGGCTCCTTCCTCCTTTCCTGCCCCGGCCCTCCTGCCCGAGTTCGGGGTCATGCAGTCCCGGGTGCTATGGCTGGGCAGCGGCAGCGGCGCCTGCGGGGCCCCCCGGAGGGTCCGGCTTCTCCTGCAGCAGGTGGCGGCGCGGGGCCGGCAGGCGATGCAGTGTCACGCCCGGGCAGCGCACAGCACCAGAGCGGCCGAAGGTAACCTCCGGGCCCGCGCCCCATTCCCCCGACCCCTGGCTGCCTCCTGCTGCGCCTCCTCGGGGGCTTTGGCCCCTGCCCGCCCCAGCACTTGCAACCTGGTCTGCCTCCCCCCAGCCTCGCTTGCCTCCCCCCCCCTCTTATTTGCCCACATTATGCAGAATTAACCTATGGAATTTGCTGCTATACGAAGTAGTGACGGCTACAATCCTATTAACGCTTTCCTGGGAGGAAACCCCATTGACTCGAATGGGACTGACTTCTGAGTAGACATGCATAGGATTGGGCTGTAAGGCTGCACTCCTAGCCACACTTTCCTGGGAGGAAGTCCCATTGACTAGAATGAGGAACAAGGGAAAAACCTGGAGGCTACTTTTCAGTGCAAAATTGGCTAACACTGCAAGGGTTAAGTGGACCCTGTCTACTTCTCACCTTCCATGGCTACATTTTATTCTTATTTTAAGTGGGACTTTCACAATTTTTCCTATAACATGCGATTTGTTCCTATGTCTCGACCAGCAATTTTCAGTCTTTTTCATCTCATGGCACACAGACAAGACACTAAAATTGTCAAGGCTCACCATAGGTTTCTTGACAATTGACAAGGCACACTGCGCTGCTGGTAGGGAGCTCACATCCTCCAATCGCCCATCTAATAAATGCCCCTCCTGCAAACTCTTGAGGGCATACCTGCATACCATTTGTGACACACCAATGTGCTGTGGCTCACTGGTTGAAAATCACTGGTCTAGACAGGGGTGTCAAACTCATTTCATACAAAGGGCCGAAGTTAGCATTCAGGGCTCCTGCTGAGGGCCGGAAGTGATGTCATTATGCAGAAAGTGACATCATTAAGCAGCTAATGGCCAGAAGCCAGACCTTGTTCTCATATAGAAACTCATTAACTGCAAATGACATAAGAGAAATTACACAAATCTTGATCATATTTCAAGATTTGGGAAAGTCCAATTTTCATGTGGGCTGCCGTTTCAGTGGTAACACCTCAGTAGCTGAGAGCCTGAGGGCCGGATAAAAAGCTTCTGGGGGCCACATCCAGCCCCTGGGCCTTATGTTTGACACCCCTGGTCTAGACTATGCAGTATTTGCATTCTTCAACTGAACAAGAAAATGAAAACCATATTCACATTCTGACAGATCAGGAAAAAGGTATTGTAGGGGTGTGCGGTCAGGGCACCCCAGCGAGAGGCCTCAGTCAGGGTAAGGGTAAGGCACTCTGGTCCTCCTCCCTGCTTTGGCTGGTGTGGGCTGAGCAGAAGCTGTTGGCTGCACAACCTCCAATTCTGTCTGTCATCACAGACCTTTTATTTGGCTGCTGCCCTTCCCTTACCCCTCCCTTTCCTGCTGAGAGTGCCTCCCTGTTAAAGAGACTCAACCCTGGAGCCTACCTGACCATGCCTCCCTTGCCCAAAGGCCTGCCATGAGACCCTGGCTATTGGTCTTGGTCCCTCCCCCACCTCTTCGTCTCAGAGACTTGCGTTGCCGGGGGGAGGGGGGGTGTTATCGAGAGGCGCAGTTTCTCTCGGGTCACAGTTTGAGAAACACTGGTATATTATGTTTAACTCTATGTGAGTTAACAGCTAAAATTAACAGCTAAAGTTAACAGCTAAAAAATGCCCACTTCTGATTTTGCAACAAAAACCAGAAGTGGGCATTTTTTACTATTTTGTGCTCTCTCCTGCCCCTTAAGAGGGCAGAGACAGGGCTTTCCTGGCTCGGGCATAGCAGTGCCTCAGTTTGGGAACCTCTGGGCTAGGGGAGTTAAGAACTGCGAGAGGCACAGATGCAGCACCCTACAATCATATGTTCTTTTTACAATTTGGTAAGTTCCCCCACTTTATAGGTGAACAAGGTGGCAGCAAAAAGAAATACATGTCTGCAACCTCCAATTTCCAAGTTTATAGGCCCTTGTTTGTTTCCTGTTTTATAGCCTCAGCAGGATATGTTTTGACCTTTACTCAACTGAAGTGAAAGAACAGAATGTGGACATGGAATTTTTTGTTGCTGTGGCTTCTAGCATGGTGGGCTACTGTTCATATTTGTTCCTCTTTGCCTGGCCCAACTACCATAAATGTTTGTAAAAATGCTTTTATTTCTATAATTGATTTTTGTAAAGTCTTCTAAGTGGTTTATAATAAAAGAAAAGATAAACACAACAATCCAAAAAGTAGTACCAGAGCTGCTAAAATAGGAAATACTCGGGGTTGGGCCCAGCCACCTGCCCCCAATCCCCAACTTACTACTCCAGATGAGCCCAAGGGGGGAGAGGGTGCAGCAGGTTAGCCCAGGGGGTGACAGCAGGTTAGCCCAGGGGGTGACTGGGCAAGCTCCCACACAGGACTGAGGGCCCAGGGAGACTGGCTGCAGGCACAGAACCTCTGGAGTCACAAGGGAATGGGAAAATAGGCTGCAGGCCCCACCCCCTTTTGAGTCTGCCAGGGAGGAAGGGGTGGAGCAGGGTGGGGCAGCCAGGCTTCCTCAAAAGGGAGAGGGCCTGTGATGACAAGGGGGAAACCACCTGAGAGCTGAAAGTGCTGACCCCTGTGCTGAGAAGGAACAGGCCAACCCTCCCCCAGTGGCAGTCTGAGGCCCTGCTCTGCTGGACCAGCCCCAGGAGGGGAACAACAAAGGCAACCCCACCCTGAACCCACCAGACTTTACAGGTGTTTGAATACCCTGCTAACCAGGATGCTTGCTGCTAGCAGACTGCATGACATTAGCAGCATGACACTCAGCTGGCAAATTCAAGCCTGATCAAAAAATTGGGATGAGGCCAAATAAGCTTCCAGGAGGAAGGAGTTCTAGTCTAGGCATCACCACAAAAAAAGTTCTGTTTTAATTTATCAGCAGCCAAGCCCCTGAAAACAGAACAGTGGCCCTGTTGTAGGTCTTATTATGTGGGCAGATTCATGCAGAAGAAGTTGATCCTTAGGAGAGGTGCCATATACCATACATTGGGAAGAGCCTAGGCTTGCCATGGATGTAGAAATGCAGTGCTGGTTCATAGGTGGGTTAAATAAACTGTTTAACCTTGTGTAGGGCTAGTGCTTGAAAATGAGATCATATATAAACTTGGAATCTTAAAATATTTTTTCCAGATCTGCACATCAGTATTTTAAAAGGTCACCTGCATGTGTATCTTATAATTTTCTTTGTATCCAGTCATGCACACTTTAATTATTTCATTTGAGCTAATGTGATACCTGGATGCTTTGGACTCTGAAAGCCATTCTGGGTTGAATGGCAACTTGTGACCAGAACTGTTAGTCTCTTTGTTGGTTTGATGAAGTTCAAGTTTTAGGTACCTTTAAATAAATCAATAGTGTAATTTTCTTTGTACTTACACCTAACCTATTTTACTGTAATAATTCCATCTTGCAGTTGGTTTATTATGGCTGATAAACCTACTCAACTGCCATACAATATGCCTAGCTTTGCTGTACAAATACATGCCCTTCCCTCCCTTTTATAATCCTGAGATCTTTTGACAAACCAGTGACGTTGTTGTCAGTCACTATTTATAGCACACAGCTTTTCTTTTAGTTTGCTATGTTCTTATCCCAGCAACTGTTTTATCATCACTCTCTATTTTTCCTTATGAAAAAAAATCATGTTGCTTTTTTCTGGAAAGTCTGAAGGCTTCACTAAGATGGGTATAGCTCAGTGGGGAAGCAAGCACTGCCACTTGAGTGCATGAAGTAGTTCAGTCCTGAACTATTTGTGACTCACCAAGTCAAACACAGCTACCTGGGGCTCAATAAACATCTTTTTTAAAAATCCCCATCTATAAAATGGCAATAGATAGAGAATTGTTGAGCTCCTGGGAAGCCTATAGTACACATAGGCTACTGGTTGGAGGCCTGGTTGTAGCTTGCAGGATACAGATTTTGCACTGTCTGGTTCTCTTTAGCATTAAAGACAAAATGTATTATTCTGAGTTAAACTGTTTGTTTTATTTGTAAAGAGAAGTTCTGGTTTTTGTATGGCAGCATTTGGTTTTTCAATGTATGTTTTGCTGTAAGGCAGTGGTTCTCAAACTTTTTAGCACCTACACCTACTCCTTGAAATGACACTCTGTTGAGATCCATCAGGCTTTACAAGACTTAAAAAAAGTGATCTACCAAGAAATAATATTTTTATTTATTTACAAGTGATATTTTATTTATTCACAAATTTGATCTGATTCATTTCTCATAATGAGGCAGCCCTATTTAGGGGCTTAGTTATGTGACAGTCTTCACCTGCCCTCACTACCTGTCTTGATGGGGAAAAAAAATACCAGAAAAAAACCCCTCAAATATTTATTTGCCTATATTTACTTAAGCTTGCTGTTTGCAGGGCAACTAGAAGTACAACAAATGCAACATATCTCCCTCTCACTGTCCCCCCCCCCCCAACACAGACTCTGCAGTGCAGCAGAGCAAAGTTCCTAAGCTTGTGTAGGAACAACATTGTATGCGTACACACAACAGTTCCCTTGCTCCATTTACAAATGCACATTGATGTAGCTACTCTTCTGACAGTGATTTCTGTTTTGGGGACTTGATTCCACCAGAGCCACTTCAGTCTCCCAAGAGACATGAGTTGGAAGTGATGTTGATAACTGCAGGTGTAACATGGCAGACAAGGGAGAACCTTTTACATTTGCCTCATTTTAAAAATAATTTTTGAAGCTGTAAAGAAAGGAGTTGGTTTATGGGTGAGGGAAGCAAAAGTACTAGCTTATTGTGTGCAAAGTTTTATTAATGTACCTGTAAAACAGAGGAAAAGGGCTATAATGAAGTTCATAGCTTAACATCTTAGGTGGTGTACTATAGGAAGGCTGTGGATAATTGTACATGTGCCCTGAATGTAGACCTTTCCCTTTTTTGTAACTAGAGTTTGTGTTAGACTTTTTATGTTATAGTTATTTTATGTTCATGAAATGTTATAGTACAGTATTCCTCAACATTTGTCCTCCACTGTACCCCTTCACGTGGCCCACCTAGTCGAGGTACCACTGAAAGTAACTGGCAATGTCATCATTGTCAGTTACTTCTGGGTTGAGAGGCCAGATGTAACAGGGCAAACACTGGTGAGAGGCTCAGGGTGAACAGGAGGGCTCTTTCAAGTACGGAAAAGCATGCTTTGGAGCTCTTCCTGTCAAGCTGTGTCTCCGACTGCTGTTTGTTGTGTCACGTTCCTGGTCTTGCTGCTGGGTGGCAGGGTTCCAGGAGTCCCATGAGTACCACCAGAAACCACCTCCAGTACTGATGGTACCTGTGCCACTGATTCAGAAACACCGTTGTAGATATGTTCACATACAACTATCTGTTGTATGATAGAATAAGTTCACATACAACTATGTGAAAATGGTGCCCTTCCTGCAAAGAGCACTGGTTGGTATACATGAATCCTTTCCCTTTTTTGTCTGTACAACCCTGTAACCTAATTTAGGCTAAGTGATAATGGCAGGCCCAAGGTTGCTCCGTTAGGTTCATGGCTGAACAAGGATTTCAACCTAGGTCTTCTGTCCAAACCCAGTAGGCAATAACCAGTGAAAAGTATTCTTTTGTGTTTCAGGTGATACTGTTACCATTGGTGATGTTTCCTACAAGCTCAAAACTCCAAGGACTCCAGAACTTGTTCCAGTGAACTACAGTAAGATTACATATTCTTCTTGAGTTAAGACCAAAGTTGGCATGCACCCGATCAGATTAATGAATGTGAATAGTCCTTAGTGAATGGAGCGTTGGACTGAAATGGAGGAGGCACAGATTCAAGTCCTCTATAAAACTTACTGGGCGCTCTTGAGCTATTTCTTAGTCTCACAGATTGGTTTTGATGATAAAATGGAGATGCATGCACAGTGGGCCCTTGTCATCCACAGGGATTTGATTCCCAGACCCACCGCGGACGCCAAAATCCACTGATGGTAAAGTCAACTTTAAAAACATTTAAAAGGAAAAAGTTTTTAAAAAAAACTGTGTTCCCTATCTTAACCCTGCAAACCACACTAGCTGCAGGGCAGTTTTTGGCGCTCCCTGAATCCACTTCCGGGTCATGCTGAGTTCCGTAACCTCCTATATTGGCCCTAGTATGCCCCAGAATGCATTGCAGAAGTGTTTCCAAGCAATCCAATAATTTAACATATCTGTGTGAAAAGTAGTTTTCAAACACTTTTACTGTGCATGTCATGCACAAGGGAGGGGATCACAGGCCTCAGCATGACCTGAAAGTAACTTCCGGTAGTGCCAGTGACTGGTCTGCAGTCTCAGAATCCACAAATTTGTGGATGTTGGAATCAATGGATAACGAGACCGCAGATTAGAAAGGGCCACTGGATAGCATCCTGAGCTCCCTGTAGAAAGCATAGGATAGAAATGTAATTAATAGATAAGGCTGTTTACATTCAGTAACATTGCTTGGCTTACAAATCTTTAATCTGCTTAAAATATTAGCAAGGGTTTGTAGCTGGACTAGCCTACCACAACCTAGTAGAGTTTGGTCTTCTAAAATACCTGTGAATTGTCTCCCACAGCTCTTGTCTGTAATCTGGAGTTCCAGACTGGTGGCAAGTACTCCTGTGCAGATAAAAGAGCAGTTTCATTCATTTTTATGACAGGCAGAACACAGGAAAGCCTCCATTCAATAAAATTATTAATCACAATCATTGTGGAGTGTGACTTCTGCCCATTTTCCTGCAAAACATTTAAGTACACAGTCACCTGGGGAAGGAAGCAACTTCGGGTGCCACTGTTTTATTATGTGTATGGATATGACCATGTATGCAAGGTACAAACTTCTAACATTTGATGATATTTCTAGTAGGAAGAGAGACAAAAGTCAAAAAACAGTCTTTCCTGCCAAATGTTGCTACTGCAATTTTTTTGGTAATGGTTCATTAGAAAGCAGAATTTGATTTGAGAGTCTGTTGGACAATGTAGAGAGCCTGTAGGTGACCAACTAGCTAGCTGCCTCAGGATGGAGATGATGGGAAGATGAAGTGAAATAAGATGAATGGAGATATGTGGGAGAAGGAACTGCTGTTCATTTTATTTCCATATTGGCCTGGGGTTCACAAGTATCAGCTTGGCTTAGTAGCTAAGCTTCACTGTCAGTTACATCCTCCCTCACCTCTCTGGCATGTGCAGGTTGCTTCTAGCAAGTATTTTTGTACCAGCTATTTGGAGAAGGTAAGAAAAAGCAGGAATTGTCTGTTCTGCTGGCTTAAAATAAAATCTGCCCTCGGACCGCTCGGGAAGTCACAAGACTGCCTCTCTTCTGAACCCTCAGGGATGAGGGCTTGAGAGAGAGGCTGAGTGTTTTTTACTTGCAAGTGATTTCTCACTTGTGCATAACATAAGAAACAGGGAGAGAAATGCTTGTTGTTTTATTTCTTACTTAAATAAACTTTAGCTTGATTGAGAAAAATCTTCAATTTTCCAAGTGCAAGTTTCCTGTGAACCTTAGCACTAAACAAAGGTTAGAGAGGATACTTTTTTCCCCAAAATGTCCAGAATGGACAGAATCTGGTAGCCTTTATGAACTTTGATAAATGCAGAGCCCCTGATAGTTCAAGCAGTAATTACAGTTTGATTGCTTGGATGCGATTAAGGGTGCAATGCTAACCCCTTATGTCAGTGCTTTCTAGCACTGACATAAGGGCAATGCAGCTCTGAGGTAAGGGAACAAACATTCCCTTACTTTGAGGAGGCCTCCGTGAGTGACACCCAACTGTGGGATGCAGCACATGCCCCATTGGCACCGCTATGCCAGTGCTGGAAAGCACTGACATAAGGGTTAGGATTGCGCCCTAAACCAGTTACCTCCAGAGTCAGAGAAGCCCTTGATAAGTGAATTTGTTTCTTACTCTACTTATGCTAGAGAGGAATTGCATGTGAAGGCCACAACTTCTGAATTGTCATAGCTTATTGTAAGTTATCAGCAGTCACAAAGAGACCCAGAGCTGCAAGCAATATGTGCAGGCTTATTTGTGAATGCCAGCTGAGTAGCATAAAATAAAACGGAAATTTTTCTGCTCCCAGCTGTAAGGGAAATATTTTGTCTCCTTTTAGTCAGTCACTACGTCATTTATGAAGCAGTTGAAGAGGAAGGGAGCCAGAACACATTCCTATTTAATCCATCTTCTGGCTTGCATCATGTTTGTAAGGCTACCTACAGTGTGTGTGTGTCTATATATCTATATTTATATCTTTCTTGTAAAGCTTATTAAAATAAACAACTTTGAATAATCTTAAGGAATTTGTCAAATTTTGCTCACAAAAGTTCTGTCAGTTTTTTAAACAGCTGTTCTTAAATTGACAAATTATTGAGTCGGTATTTACAATTTTAAGTGTTCTTATTAATGACATGAGAGAGAACAAAATGCTTATCTATAGCGGAATAACTTGCCTTACAGCCAGTGTGTTCTTTGCAAAAAAAAAAAAAAAATTTCATCTGCTAATGCTGAGACCTCAAGGTTTGGGAGAAGGCATCTACCATATAATTTGGTTTCAACATTCCAATAGACATATAATCCTATAAACATGCAACATCAGCAGTTATCATAGGAAACACTAAAACTAGCATAATCCTGTGCATGTCTACTTGGAAGAAGGTACCATTGAGTTCAATGTGGCTTACTCCCAGGGACGTATATATAGGGTTCCAGCTGCAGTACTATACATACTTACCTGGGAATAAGTCGCATTTAAATAAATGGGACATTTTGCACAAACATACATAGGACTGCACAATAAATCATTTAAATTTGGGCAGTTTTCTTAGGAGTCCAACATGAAACACCTTATTAAATGTAGCAAATGTAGCTTCCCAGTCAGGATGCAATCCTATACTGTGGACCCTTCACATCCTCAGGGGTTTGGTTCTGGAACTCTGCGTGGTTACCAAAATCCAAGGGCTGACCACATGGGAACTAGGGAAGCAAAGAGGAGAGTGGCATTAGCATGTGGCACTTCTGCCCTTTCCTCGACAATGCTCCAATGAGACTTACCAGTTTCTAGCTGGATTGGGCATCCACCACCATCCTGAGGAGGAGAAGGCCCATCAAGCACGTGCGCAGGAAGGTGGAAGGTGCCAGCAAGGGAGCAGGGGACTTCATTCCTGCATTCACTGCTCTCTGCCTGCTCTTCGCTTTTCCTTTATGGAGGGCAGCTGAGGTAGCACTGCCAACCCCTCTGTATACAGAGGTGCTGCGCCTCATCCCAGTTGGCTGCAGAGCTTCCCACCAGAGGAGGGGATGGCAAGGCGAAGGCAGTGTTGCCTCTGCTCCTGTCCTTGCCCCGCAGACCAAAAAAAACTTCACTGTATTAACAAAAAAAAAATTCATCTGACTCTGTAAAGGGAATGCAAAGACTAGAGCAAACAGAGTTGGAATAAATTTTTTTTTCCAAATACAGTACAGTCTTTTTTGATTTGCAGTTGGTCAAATCAGTGGATGCTAATCCTGTGGTCAGGGTAGGCCCAGTGGGTAGACTTATTCATGAGTTCCATTAATAGAGCTTACCTCTGAGTAGACATATACAGGATTGCATGGATAGAAACATTAATCCCAGAGCATTACAATAGCCACAATACTCCTCAGTTCCAAAAATTCTTATTGTCTTTGACTTATATAACTATATTATAGTAGTTTTTGAAACGAGCACTTTTTAGTTTTCACTAGGGATTTCTATTCCCTATTAAGATTAACAACAGTTTGCACAACAGATGGAATGTTTTCTAATTTTAGCAACTGTGGCTATCTCCAGGGTAGTGTTAAGAAGGACCAGCAAACCCACTGGAAAATATGATATTTCTCCCACCCTGAGAATATGTCAAATCCAATAGATCACTGGCACCAGAAATGTGGAGTCAGGGTCACATTACCATCCCTTCCCCAAGCTGGGAATCTGTCTTTTCACTGATAGCTCTCACTCCGAGTTAGCTAAGGAGAGAGATGGACAAGGGGTGTCTTCACCAACCTCCTTGCTTTGCTTCTCTCATCCATGCATCACTACACAATCATACACACTTTCAGGCCTTCTTTGAATACTGTGCAAGGCTGAGCAAAGCATTAGAAATTGAAGGTCTGTTGCTCTTTGGGTTAAAGTACTAGGCAGGTTGGTTTTAATCCATCAAGGAAAATATTTATTGGGGATTAAAATGGAACAAGGAAAAAAACAGTCAGTCAAATTCTATGTGTGAGATCAAGACACTAAGTTCAAAATAAAGTTGAATATGTTTTTACTTTATCTCCCTGACTTAGCCTTCTGGTATCCTACTGGGAAGGGAAAGATCTTCTTGAGAGCTAACTGTTTCTAGTTGGACAGCATCATGGCTTTCATCTTCGCTTGGCTGCATCTTGCAAGGCACCTCTTACATCTTGCATCTCACACGCATCTTGCTTTCTCAGCCCAGCCAGGCAGCTCTCTTATCACATTCAGAGAGCATAGCCTCCCCAATCTGAGCTACCTGACAATATAGTCAACTGTGGTCCTGATCCTAGCAAGTTATCTGATCAGCATTAGTAGTTGCAATCTAGGAGAGCTGGGACTAAAGTATTTCAATTCAGTATTTAAATTTTGTCTTCCAAAGCCTTTGAGTCCAAGACTAATTTGCTTCCCAGTAAATATGGGGTGTGTGTGTGTCTGTCACTGTGAGATGACCTATTATTTCAACATTTTGTTTTAATCTTGTAGATGAGTCTGCATCCTTAAATTTAGGGAAGCCCTTTGCTTGTTTTCAGGGCTGTGGGCCCATGTCCATCAGAGGACTCAGCTGGGAGGCCAATTCCTATAACCCCAGTGGTCAGTAGTGCTGCCCAATGTGCTATTGGGGCAGATGAATATACCATGGGTAGGCCTAGTGCAAGATGTGTTAGTGCTGCTTGCTTGCAAAAACTATAGTTCAGTGCAGTTTTATTAAGCCCATCAGAATGCTAACACAATAACTTCTCCTATTAATATGTAAACTCCAGGCTAAAAATAAGTAAAGCAATCACATTTCCAACCCAACAGTAATATTATCGATGGTACTGTACTTTTACTATTTCCCTTGCCACAGTTAGGTATCAAAAACATAGCATAAGCAGTGTGAAAAGGAGACTAGAAACTCAGCATATCCACTCTTACTGCAAACAATCTCAAATGTGGGGAGGGATGCCTTTTGATGTTCATTTTTTCTTTTCTGCCAAAGCAAACAATAGCTTCCAACATGATGGTGGTGGGCATTTAGATGAACAGGCAACTCTGGGTGAAGATGCCCTGGATAATAACACAGGCCTACAAAATTGAGGGTCAGAAAAGTTTTTCCCAAACTTTATGGTGGTTTGATATGAATTTGGGGTGCCAATTCCAAAAATGGCATCCATTTTGCCCTATTACATCTAGTTTTGGAGATATAGTGTAGCCTCATTAGTGAATGGTTCAAGCAGCTTCCTCATGTCTCCAAAACTAGACGTGAGAGGGCAAAACGGATGCCATTTTTTGAATCAGCACCCCTGATATACAAAGGAATTGGTGTAACGTTTAAGGAAGCAAAGTGTGTGTTGGCCTGTGTAATTAGTCACAGAAGCAAGCTGTTTTTGTAGGCTGTGGCAGAAAGTGTAGAAGAAAGCAGGCAAATTGAGGTAAAGTATCTTGAGATGGTGAAGGTTGCCTTCAGTCATAATCAGTGAACTAGTTCAGTGGTTCTCAAACTGGTGGGTCGTGACCCACCAGTTTGTGTATAGGTTCCCCTGTCCCTTTAAGGGGCTGGGGAAAGAGAGGCATGGAAGCGATCCCCAGGGTCATGTCCATATGGGGAGGTGAGGGAGGATGCTTCTGACTTAAGTTATGTAGGCAGGGCTGCAGGAGGCTGCAGGAGCTGTGGGGAGCGCTGCACAGTTCTCCGCAGCGCTCAGGGAGGCTCAGAACATCACTGCGCTAGCCCCTCCCCCACAAAGAATTGCTTAGGGAGTAAAACTCCCTCAGAGTTTGAGAACCACTGAACTAGTTGAAAATATCAAGCTGAACTTTTAAATTGTGAGCCCTTTTGGGACAGGGAGCCATTTAGTTATTTGATTTTTCTCTGTAAATCGCTTTGTGAACTTTTAGTTGAAAAGCAGTATATAAATACTGTTAATAATAATAATAATAATAATGCTAGTAACTTGAAACTGTACAGTCAATTTAAACGTGTTTACCAACTTGAACCTTCAAGCCTATGTTCTCATTGCTCCAGCTAAAGGAAATTGTAACAATTTGGGGAAACTGAATAAAAGTATTAAAATACTTGGGGTGGGGAGCTGTTTAGTAGGACATGAAGACATGTGCATTTCAATGCACTTATATCCAGAGGGCAGAGTCCCTGAGGCTTTGGAGTATTCTTGTATGCTGTGTAGCATCTATGATTTCTTTACATGACAGCTTGTTTTGCATTCTTGAATTTTGTTTCTATTTTTGGCATTTCTTAAGCTTGATCCAACTTTCTTTTCTTGAAGTCATTACTAAAAATAGAAGGAGCTGAACTTATTAATGCAAAATGTAGCAGCAGCATTTGGTTCCAAAGCGAGAAAGCTATGCTTGAACTTCTAATACTATGGTTGATTGCATATGTTCTGCCAGGCTTGTATCACTGCAAAGTGTGCTTCCCAAGAAGAGCTAAAAGAACAAGAAGAACAAACACTCACACCAGTTATCATTGTATTTCTAACAACTACACCATCTAGTCATTGGTTCTTATATTGGTTCCAAGCACTCTCCATAGCAAGGGAAAAACCAGTGTACAGTGCACATTTATCTGCGTTTGTTCCATTCCATGACTCTGTGTGATTAACAAAAAACGCGTTGTGCTAAATCCCATAGAGTTATGCAAATATGCTGCAGCCGAATAGAAGGAAACTAAGGCAGCTGTTATCAATCCCCTCCCCTCCGATCCATACTCAGCCCTCCTGCTTCTGTCCCGCTTCTTTCACAGGTGGGATGCTGACTTTAAGAGTTCAGTCCTATGTCTACCTACTCAGAAGTAAGCCCCATTGTAGTCAATGGGGCTTACTCCCAGGAAAGTGTGGATCATTTTGTTTGTGTCGGCTGGAGCAGGAGAGCCTGCACCATCTGGGGGTGGGGATTTGGCAAACACTCCCTGGGTTTTTTTAAGCAATCCCCTCCCCCTCCTGCCTCCCCGTTGCCAGCTGTTCCTGCTTCTTTCACAGGTGGGATGCTGACCTTTTGAGAGTCCAGTCCTATGTGTTTCTACTCAGAAGTAAGTTCCATTCTAATCAATGGGGCTTACTCCCAGGAAACTGTGGAGAGGATTGTAGCCTTGCTGGGCTGTTTTGTTTCCTTAGGCTGGAGCAGGAGAGCCTGTACCATGGGGGGGGGGGATTTGGCAAACACTCCCTGGGTTTTTTTAAAGCAATTCCCTCTGAAGCTGCCCCTGTGTGTGTGTGAGAGAGAGAGAGAGTGAAAGAGCTCCACCTTGCTGCACATGCTCTGGCTGCAGAGGTTTCTGCCCCCCTTCCCCTCTTCAGCCTCTTTGCTGGCTCAGGGGCTCCAGGAGTGTTACTGTTCCTTTGCAAGGGGAACCTCTTCCATGGCTCCAGGGCTATTCCCTGCCTGGGTGAGGCGGAGCCTTTTTGCAGTGTTTTGGGCTGCCTAGAAACACCAGCGCCGGCAAAGGAGTATGTGACTTTCAGTTCCCCCACCCCATTCTCATTGAGACAAATCCACAGATAAAAAAATCCGTGGATAAATAGGCTGCAACTAGTTAAATGTAAAATCTTTGGCTTTTACAGAACTACAGGAAAGACTGCATGTATTTTGCAGTTCTGTACAAATACAGAAAAGCCACAAAACTTGGGATTGGCAGTGTAGCAGCACACATTGTAGGCACTGGAATCTCATCTATGTGGTGCAGGTTCTTCCCGTTACTTCTCCATGTTTCACAGCAACATGGTTTGAACAGAAAAGTGTCAACTTGGTTATTTATTAGAGATGGTTTGATGTACTGGTCTCCCTGCTGCTCTGGAAGCTGTGCCCTTCGTTTGGCTTCCAATGAATCGACTGCATTGGTTCATTTGATTGCTTTTAAGAGACCAAATGCACTCTAGTAGACTAGCACAACAGCTGATCCCTGTGACTGCTGGCCATGGGAGTGAGCCCTCCACAGCTATGTCCTTGTTTACCGGTTCACACACTTCTTCCTTTCTCATTTTGTTTGTGTTCCTTCATATTTGCCTTACACTGTAGTTTCAGACTATTGCTCCTGTATTGACTCTGTGTGTATGTGTGATGCAAGGTGGGTATAGTGCTCACCTTTTGCATGGAATAAGGTTTAAGTCTGTCATATGCTTCTTTCCCGTCACTTGCATGATTGTGTTTGTGGCCTTTCAGTTCTGTGGCTGTATGAGGCCATTGAATGAACTGTACAGGCGTGCCTTGGTATCTGTAGGGTTTCCATTCCCCCCTCAGATATCGGAAACTGCGGATACGTGGGACAACCCCCCAAGACCTGGATGCTCCAGAGGCTCTTCAGAGCCCCAGGAGGCTAGGTGTGTCCACCTGCAGCTTCTGCGGGCTCAGATGGACTGTTATAAGAAAAAAAAGTGACTTCTGATTTTTTTTGGACAAACTTTATTAGAAACCACCCAGAAAAATGCAACATCTCAAGGAAATTTAAGGTCCCACTTCCGGCTTCAATCTTTAGCATGTCTAGGGAGGGCTGGAATTTCTGGTAACAGGTTCTGATTTTGAGTTTAAGTGTACTTACCTATAACACTTTCCTGGGAGTAAGCCTCATTGAACACAATGGAACTTACTTTTGAGTAGTCACACATAGGTTTGTGCTGTAAATCTGTGTTTTCAGAGGGTTTGTTGCCATTTTAGCAAAATACCTAGCATTCAGTAGATGGAGGATATTTTCAGTTGGCTTGTAATAGTGGAGCCAAATGTTTATGAAATATTGTATGTTGTGTGTAACAATTATATGTAAACATGCTACCTGACAGCTGTAGTTGTGATTCATGAGCAGTATCTCACTTATTGCATAGAGATCAGAGGGTCTGTTGCCTATTTTAAGATCACCATAGTTATGGACTGCTTCACATGGTAGGGAAAATATTAGAACACTTCTTGGCAGAAGTGGTGCTGCTGAAAGGGCAGTCTGCATGATAATTGGGTTCTCCTGTCCCTTGAATATATGATCAAGATTTGCATATTTTCTCCATCATTTGCAGCTAGTTAGTTCCTAGGTGAGAACAGTGCCTATTTCTGGTTATCATAAATGACATAGCTTCTGACTCTCAGCAGGCAGTGTGAATGCTATTTGGCCTGCTGTATGAAACGGGTCTGACACCCCTGGTTTAGTCTCTAAACACATGGGTAGAAAGGAAGAGAGGTTCATGGTGTTATGGGAACTGAGCATTTGGTCGTGTTTTGCGTGTGTTCTTTCTCTGTATTACTGCTGATGTGATCTGGTGGTTCTACTGTAACAGCATGTGATACCTGGATGCTCTTGCCTGGTTTCTGTGCCCCAATACCTGGTACTCTTGCATAACACGTCTTGTTGTCAGTGTCAGTGGCATAGGTAGCGATAAGTGGGGGTGGGGGTCCGCCCTAGGTACCAGCCCGGGGGGGGGGTGTGACACCACAAGTTACGAAAATTGCAGTGGTTAGGAATAACCCCATCATGCTATCTATGGTTGGATGCAGACATGACAGCAGAATGCAATGAAAAAAACTGGAGTGAAATATCTCCATACCATCAAATGTTATGGCCAAAAAACCAGAAAACAAACAATGCATGGAGCCCTGTGGAAAGTGAAACAGCCATGTCGCATGTTTACTTGCGAGTAGGCAAACTTGTCTTAGTCCAGTGGTTTTCAAACTGGGGCGTCATGACACCCCAGCCTGAGAGCCCTGGGCGATTCTCCCTTAAGGGGCGGGGAGAGGGGGAAGGCAGAAACGTGATGCCCAGCATTGCACCACTGATTGGGGTGCAGGGGCGCTCTGCCACTCACCACTGCCTGCAGGAGCTTCCTGGGGCTTGGGAGAGCCCGGTACCAACCTCAGCAGGTCTCCCCACGCCGCGCAGAGTCCCCTAGAAGGTGATCGCGACCATTTCCTGTTTCTCGATCGCAAAACCAGATGTGGTCATGATCGCCTTCTGGAGGGCTCTGAGCTGTGTGGGAACCCTGCTGAGGCTGGTGCCAGGCTCCCCTCACCCCCAGGAGGCTGCTGCAGATGGCGGTGAGTGGCAGCACCTCCCTGTGCCCTGATCAGATGTGTGATGCTGGGCATCGTATCTCTGGCTTCCCCCTGCCCCCCTGCCTTCTGAGCAAACACTTAGTGGATCTCAAACTCTCCCTGAGTTTGAGTCTCCCTGAGAGTTTGAGAACGACTGCCTTAGTCCATCAGAAAGGTCAGGCTAAGAGGAATCCAACAACACCAGAATGGTCCCAATCCGGTGAACGCAACCCCCTAAAAAACCTGAGAAGGAAGTCCCCCATCCAAGCTGACGAATGTATTGAGCCCTATGGAAAGCAGAACTAAGCATTTGCTCGTGAGTAAGCAAACGTGCCTTGACTTGTGGTCACATCAGGCAAAGGGGGAATGCAAGGCCACCAGAACGGTCCCAATCTGATGAATGTGGAGCTCAACAAATGTTCCAGAAGACAGCTGCGCCCCCCCCCCATAAAAAGAATAAAACAGAGGCTTCAGCTGGTAAGGTGAATGTTTTCTATTTTAGACTTGTAAAGCCAGGTGGGTCCTGATAGTAATATGCTTGAAATAGAAGAACTTAAATTGAACTGCGCAATGGGTAGGGCAGAAAATCTCACTGATTTTTTTTTGTGTTAGGGGGGTGTTATTGCAGGCAGGCTACAGAGGAAATTCACTTGGTGGAACAGGGCTGGCTCCCCCTTATTTATTTGTTTTTCTTTAAGTTAATTATTTATAATTATTTTAATTTGCTTGATGATGTCACTTCCAGCCATGACATCACTTGAAAAATTAATTAATTATGTCATATGGGGTGACAGAAATGTATGGGCGTGTCAAATGACCTAGCTATGCCACTGGTCAGTGTACTCCTGTGTGTGTGTGAGAGAGAGAGAGAGAGCTGGACAAGAGAAGGAGGTCCCACCATTATTCATCGGGAATGTTGTTTCCGCTGTGGTGTCCTGCTGTGAGCTGACACAAGGATCACTTTGCGTGTATGAGGTGGTGTCATGAACAAAGAAAGTTTGGGAACCTTTAATGTAACCATTGGGGCTTGGCTTTCCACCAGCATTGGTGGCACATGCTGATTTCAGCAGGAGGGTTGGCTAGAATTATTTGTCTCTGGGGAACTCCAGATACAGGGAATCCATGTCATACTTGCATGGGATACCATGTGGCCCTTTTGCAATGGTGCTGAATTCAAAAGAGCATGGCTGCTGCAGGACAGTGTCTCAGCTGAGGCAAGGCCATGAAAGCCATAAGCCATTATGCCATGCTCATAAATACAAACACATTATAGTTTATATGTTTAGTAGTGTAATAGAGAAAATGTTCAAATGTTTACAAGTTTAATGAACGAAATGTTGATGCTGTGTTTATGGATGTTTATAATTAAATTAGTTTAAAACAAAATGCTATGTTTATATGTTTAGCATTTCACAAACAAATATTAAGAAATAAGAAAAGTGTTTATATGTATAGCAATGCTTATATGTTTGGAAAAAAACATTTTTCTGGTCTTTGTCTGCAAAATTGCAAGCAGGCGGTAAATCAGTCTGAAGGAATGTCAAGGACTAGATAATGGTTCAGGCTTCAGAGCAGAGCACTGTTTGTGAAAAGAAGCTGGATTTTCCATCTGTCAGGCTAACTGGTAGTATGACAAATGATTTAAGCTTCTCTTGGAAGCAGATTTACAGCTAGTATACAGCTTATACCAGAGCATCAGATAAAGCAGTGATTTTCAAAGTGGGTGCTAGCGCCCCCCAGGGGGCGTTGGAAAGATCCAAGGGGGCGTTGAAAGTAAAATAGGCGTTAGGGGGGCGATGGGGACAAAGTGGGCGATAGGGGGGCAGTGACAGGTCAGGCCAGGTGAAAAATGCTGGCCGCCACCAAAAAAAGGGGGTTCCAGGCGGCCAGCATTTGAATTTGGCGCGCTTTGTCCTTGCGCGCCTCTGATTTGTTTTTCTCTGCCTGGAGTCAATGAGCGGGAGAAGGAGGCTCCTCCCCCCCTCACCGCTCAGAGCGCTCCAGACTTCTGAGGCAACAGCCTCGTGAGTGCTCTTCCCCTGCGCCGCTTTGCCGCCTGCCTCCCTGCTTGTGTGGCCACAGCCTCAACGCTGGTCGTGGTGCCTGCCTGCTGCCTGTGTGGCCACAGCTGCTTGCCTGTGCCTGCCATCGCCACCACAGCCTCCGCAGCGGGGTTGTGCTGCCTGCCTGCCTGCCTGCCTGCTTGGGACCAACACAGCTCAGCAGCAGCCTTCTCCATTGATATCCAGGTAAAAGAGGAGAAGGAAGTATAAGTGTGCAATCCTGAGGCTGTCTACTCAGAAGTAAGTTCCATTATATTCAATGGGACTTACTCCCAAGAAAGTGTCTTAAGGATTGCAGCCTCAATACATTACATTAAAAACATTACTCATCCTACTTGTGTCTACTCATAAGTAAGGTCCATTACTCAGTTGGGCTCACCCCCAGTCCAGCAATCTCCCCCTCCCAACCCCCCCTGCACCTGCAGCCTCTATCTCCCAGTCTGAGCCCCATCCCAGTTGTGTCTACTCAGAAGTAAGCCCCCTGAAATGAAGTGGCTTGGATTGCAGCCTAACTAGTCTTGCCCCCCCAACCCCTCTAGACCTGCCTGCACTGCCCCAAAGAAAATCCCGTCATGCATGCACCCCCCCGCCCCAAGATAAAAAATATATGCAATATATTTATACATATTTATTTATAAATTTATACATATACAAGATGGTTGATGCTGGATGCAAAAAGGTTGGTTGCAAAGTTTGCTGCAAGTAGTGGTGTGTGATTTGCACAGGTGTTTCTTGACTTGGCCTGCTGGAGACTTCTGCAGACTGCAGAGAAGGTTGGTTGCAAAGTTTGCTGCAAATAGTGAGTGCGTGCTTTGCAAAGAATTTGCATATTCTTGTTCCAGAATAAAATATGGCTCCAACACAGCAAACAAAAAAGAAGTGTAGGCAATACAGTGTGGAATATCTGAAATATGGATTTGTACCAGCACCAAATAACGAGCAGCAACCAATGTGCCTACTGTGTGAGGGAGTTTTTTCAAATGAAGCCATGAAACCTTCCAGGCTCCTACAACATTTGAAGAAAATGCACTCTGATGAAGCAGACAAAAACTTAGCATATTTTCAGTCACTTCGGGAACAATTACAGAAAAGGAAAAATATTGTAAATATGTTTGCTAGCACTTCACAGCAATCCAGTGATGGTTTGCGTGCATCATACAACATCTCATTGCTGATTGCTAGATCTGGTAAGCCTCATACAATTGGGGAACAGCTTATTCTGCCAGCAGTCAGTGAGGTTCTGCGCACAGTTCTACACAAGTCACCCAAACAAATTATTAAAGCTATTCCTCTCAGTGATAACTCTGTTCAAAGAAGAGTAGATGAAATGGCTGAAAATATTGAAGACACATTGTGCAACATGCTTAGAACGATAGAATTTGGTTTACAATTAGATGAGTCCATTCTTCCAGGCAATCAATCTTTGCTTCTTGCTTATGTTCATTTTGTCAAAGATGAAAGTTTGGTTCAAGAGCTGTTATTTGCAAGACAACTAGAAACAGATACAAAAGGGGAGTCAGTATTTCGTGTTGTTGAGACTTTTTTCAAGGAGAAAGAGCCATTTAGTTATTTGATTTTTCTCTGTAAACCGCTTTGTGAACTTTTAGTTGAAAAGCGGTATATAAATACTGTTAATAATAATAATAATAATAATATCCTGCTTACCAACATTCTTGCTTGTGCAACAGATGGGGCACCTGCGATGACAGGTCGTTACCGTGGCTTCATCAGTTTCTTGAAAAAAGCTGTACCTGGTGTGTTTACGGTCCACTGTGTAATTCACAGGCAACATTTGGTCGCAAAAAACCTAAGCAGTCGACTTCACAAATCATTAAACACTATTATCAAAGCGATAAATAAAATTAAGGCACATGCTCTCAATTCTCGATTGTTTCGACAGCTCTGCATTGAGAACGATGAAGATTTTGAACATTTGTTGTTGCACACAGAAGTTAGATGGCTGTCAAAGGGAAACTGCCTGAGACGTTTCTATTCAGTTTTTGGAACAGTTGTTGAATTCTTCCAAGACTCCAATCCTGTTTTCTCTGATGAACTAAGAAACATCAAGCATGATACCGCCTACTTGTCTGATGTATTCACAAAGTTTAACGAAGTTAATCTGCAACTGCAAGGAAATGAGATTAGCCTTATCAAAGTCAAATCTGTTCTCTCCACGTTTCGCTCGAAGTTACAGTTGTTCAGACGTAACATAGCCCGTCGTGAGCTCTTTCAGTTTCCGAACCTCTCTGAATTGGAGAAGGAGAAGAGCATACCAGACGATAACCTACAAGTGTATTGTGCACACCTGGATGAGTTGCACAGAGACATGTCTGATAGATTTCAGGATCTTTTTCTGCTTCAGATACCAGACTGGGTGATAAATCCATTCCTAGATATCGGCAATGATGAAACAGGAATGGTAGAGGAAGAACTTATTTCACTCCAAAATGACATTGAGCTCAGGCCAAAGTTCAAACAGTCATATCAAGACTTTTGGTTACAAAAAATTTTTTTTGACCGATACCCTGCACTGTGGAACAAAGTTAAGATGTACTTCATTGCTTTCCCTACATCATATTTAGTGGAGTGAGGCTTCAATGCAGTCGCCTACCTACTTTCCAAGCAAAGAAACAGACTGAACATTATTGAACGTGGGGATCTAAGACTTTTGCTTAGTTCCTTCCAGCCAGATGTTGATAAGCTGATATCCCTATACCAAATACATCCATCCCATTAAACTTGTGAAGACAATGTAGTTGCAGAAGAGATGCAAATTTAGCTTTTTAAAAATGTTATTTATTAAAAATGTTAAATGTTATATATTTAACTTTAAATACTGTTTACTAGATTTATTTGTCAAATACATACGCTTTTTTTTATAGTGTTGTATTACTTGTTTTGTATTTGCAGTAGACTATTAAGCAAAGAGGTGGGGGGGCGCTAGGAATTTTTCCTGGGCCTCAAGGGGGCGTTAGCCCGAAAAAGTTTGGGAACCACTGAGATAAAGCATTCTCTCTGAATAGAGAGGCAAATTCCACCTTCAAGTTTGCTTTAAGCAGAGAATTGAAAGGGGAAAAAGCATTATTGCATTTTAAAACATTCAGGCTTTCCTTTTTAAACCAAATACAGTTTGATAAACACTGGGAAGGGCTTCTTAGATCACAGTTTCATAGAAGTTCCAAAGAAATTATAATGGTTACTTGTTTGCAAATATCTTTCAATGCCTTAAGTGTAATCAACATATAAATTAGCTAGTAGAGTAAAGTTTGATTGCCTGATGTTATTGAAAGTTAAATAACAGTATAGAAATACACAGAAAGGTGGAAAGTTATTAAGTTTTACTTAAAGCCACAAGTTTGAAAATTGTAATTCAGATCTGTCTCACAGACAGCTCACAGGTATGGAATATAGGAGCTGTATCCCTGTAACCTTGAGGAGGCAGAAGTCTGGCAGAAGTTAATTAACAAGGAGACACTAGAACTCTTATCTTAAGAAAAGCATTCCAACTCTGTAGACTCAGGGTAACAGATTTACAACTCAGAGACAGATTTACAACATACAGAGAACTAGGGAGGAAGCAGGATGCCCTGTACCAATTAATCAGGAAGCCGATATCTCTTGGCACCAAGAACATAAAATTAAGGGTCATACACAGGTTAGAAGCAGTTTTAATGAGAAGACAGTTTATCTTGTTTGACAGACAGAAGATAACAGAAATAACATCTATGAGAAAGCCTCTAATTAGCAAAACATTCCTGAGAACCTCTGTCGGAGCTAAAAGCTGATAGGAGGGGCTAGATTTAATTGAAATAAAGAAAGGTCTCTTAAAATTCTTATTTACAATAAGAAGTTAGTTTGTCTTGTATTAAATAACATTATACTACTATGCATCACTATAACAAAGTCATATAAAGGGAATTAATAAAGGAAAGACGAAAAGGCTTAGTTTAACTCTGTCAAGGTCAGAAATAAGCACAAAACATATCAAAAATCCAGTTCTGTAATAAATGAGTAAAGAGTGCCATCTAGTGGTTGTTGGAAACAATGTCTCAAATGTACAATTTGCCTTTTTTGGAATTTGTAACTTGAAACTAACCAATCAAATGCTTGTAAAGTGATCTCTAGCCAATCCTGAGTATGCCCCCATCTCTGATGTCACACATCAGCCAATGAAATGTAAGACTCCTCAAACAAAGGAGCCAGAATTCAATATAAGGGAGAGGCACACACTGGAAAATTGCTTTTTTCTGAGAGCTCTGAGAGTTCCCACATAGCCCTCATTGCTCTCTTCATTTTGGACAGGAGTCCCTGAGAAGCCTGTTGCTGGCAACGAAATAAAGCTTGCAGACCATCACCACTGAGTTTGCTTTTGAACTTGGCTCTTGACCTTGCAACAAGCCACTTATAGGATGCTAAAGACTGAGGGCAGTATTGCTCAAACTGAGAGTTGGGACCCACTTGGTCATGATTTCTGGTGGATCCTGCAGAGTCTCAATGAAAACACAGGTGATGGAAAAATCAGATAACTAATTGCCTCAAGCCCTGAGGCTATTCAAAGGTCAGATAGCTGCTAATTGCCTTGAGAAGAGCTAACTCCTGCAGTTTGCAAGATAGCTGCTAACTGTCCTGCAAACAGCTAAGCTCCTGCAGTTTGCAAGCTTGTGTAAATATAGGAAGATAAATGTTTGAGCCTCTTTTTTCTGGTGTGTTTTTTCCCAAGTCCATCAATGACAGGTAGTGGGGTCAGGTGAAGGCTGGATCACATAACCAAGCCCCCTCAAGCCTTAAGTATACTCATTAGTGCTGCCTCATTACATGAAATGGGTCAAGTTTTTGAAAATAAATAAATAAAATAATACTTGTAAGTAAATACAAATATTATTTCTTTCTAGATCACCTTTTTAAAATGTCTTATAAAACTGGGTGGGTCCTGATAGAGTGTCATTTTAAAAAGTGGGCCCCAGTGCTAAAACATTTGGGAACCACTGCTCTAGGTAGTTGGAAAGGTATAAAAATAACAAAAACGAAACAGAAAAAAATCCAGGATATTTCCCCGTCTTTTTAATTTGGATCTTAATTTTTTTTTTCATTTAGCTTCAGATACTCTTGCTCAATCTGTAATTCACCATCTGAGATGGATAATGCAAAAAGACCTTTTAGGCCAAGACGTCTTTCTTATAGGACCTCCTGGACCTCTCCGTCGATCAATTGCCATGCAGTATTTGGTAAGTTTTTGAAGAACTGTTTAATTTTCATTGGGGAACTGAATGGTAACAATGTTTTTTGTGTGTGTGTGCATTGATGTGCATTGACCTATCCAACAAAGATGTAGCATGTGATACGGGAGTTTCTCTTAGAAGATCCTAGAAGTAAAGTGACTGTCTGTGTGTGCTGAGAGGGTGTCTGATTATTATCAAGAACTGTTTAGAACAGTGGTTCCCAAACTGGTGGGTCACAGCCCACAAGCCAGGGAAGCACTTTGGTTTGGCCCCTTAAAGGGCAAGGGCAGGAAGATCGCAGCAATGCAATCCCCAGGATCATCCTGCTGCTGGGGAAGGTGGGGGGGCTTTCCTGGCTTACCTGAAGCCAGCAACAGGGTCCAGGAGTTGCTCAGTTTCCAACTGCATAACTGGAAGTGACTTCCGATCACTTTTTTTTATTAAGTCTTGGGGAGCCCTTGGAGGTGTCTATGGGGCTTCCTGCAACCCCTGGACCCTGTTGCTGGCTTCAGGTAAGCCAGAATTGTGTTGCTGCAATCCCTCTACCCCCGCAAGTGCTTAGGTGGTTCCCTCCTCCTAAGGACGACTTTGTGAACCACTGGTTTATAAATATTTCCCTGTATTTGAATTATTTTATTCAGACTAAGAATTCTCTCCAACTGAGTTTTTAATGCTTATTATTCTTCACTTATTTTTTGCCCCAAGTCTTTGGTATATTTATTGTTGTTTTATATCTTTTACTCTGGGGAATTGAAGAGTTTTGTATTAAGAAGGCAGGTGGGTTACCAGTTGGTCTCCCATTCAGAAGGTGACCAGACTCAATTAGCTTTAGTAAGCTGTATGTGTATCTTTGAACCATAGTCTCTCAAATGGAACATCAGGAACTTTTGATGCAGCCTCTGTGGAACCCATTTGCTTTACTATTTTGTATGTGGTGTGCACGCTGCCATGATCTCAGCTGCACATTTAAGTAGTCACTCTCCTAGCTCTCATGGTTGCTGAGCGATTCAAAAACATTGCATTCTGTTCCATCCCCCACAAGCACAATGCCCAATGTGATGAGCTCTCCTTAGGGCTTAGAGATTTCTTTCAACTTCCTTCCATGGAGCAAAGGCCCGTGTGCAGCCTCATATTGCTGTCTAGACTTCCACGTGGTCAAAGAACATGAGCTCTGTAGGAGGTGTTCACAGGCTTCCCATGTCTTGTACCAACTTCACACGGTGCTGATTCATAACGAGGAGGAAATGGGTTTTGAATTTTCCTCACCAAAGAGTAACTATGAGGAGAGAGAAGAAATGAGTCTTGAAGCCTACATTTGAGATCCACTACATTCATGAAAGTGACTTCTATAATGTACTTATGGTTATTTTATTGAGATTATCTACCACTTTTAAACAAAACCTTTTCAAAGCAGTCTCCATAGCAAACATAGTTTTTTGATATGCTACAGCCATGGGATGTGTGATGGCATGCATGACAGAAATTATGCAAGATTCTTGTTTACCTTAACATGAAATACTTTTCTGCCTTAACATGAAATACTTTTCTTGCAGACAGCAAATAGGTTATCAGATGGAAGCAAGTACCAGTGAGTTAGAGGTGAATGTTTTAGAAAAATGAAGCAGGAGTGCTGTAGAAAAATGAAGTCATGCTGACTGAAAGTGAGCACTAAATTTGACTTCAATCTAAGGTTTTGCTTCTTAGTTTGAGGGTCCAATCCTATCCAACTTTCCAGTACCAATGCAGCTGCAATGCAATCCTAAGGTAAGGGAACATTTGTTCCTTTACCTTGGGGACGTCTCCGTGACCGCCCCTCCCTGCAGGATGCAGCACATGCCCCATTGGCACAGCTGCATCAGTGCTGGAAAGCTGGATAGGATTGGTCCCTCAGTTACATTTAAGATTGTGCTGCATCCTGGGGCTGTGTTGGCTCATTGCTGTTAACCTACATAAAATATATCATCTCTGTTGTGCGATATTGTGCTGACATTCTACAGGAGTTGACCAAGCGAGAGGTGGAATACATTGCACTCTCCAGGGACACAACAGAAACGGATCTCAAACAGCGGCGAGAGATCCAAAGTGGCACTGCCTACTATGTTGATCAGGTGAGTGGTAGCAGCTCAGGTTCTTGCCCTTCATTGCTAATCTGATACAAACCACTCATTAAAAAAGCAAAAGTCTAAAACTCATGGAATTTCTTGTTTGCTTGGGGATTTCTATCAGTGTTCCAAGTAATAAAAACATGTTTAGTTCCCCATGGGGAGAGATAGCTTTCACATGTATGTTTTGTTTCTCTTTTGAGAAAATGGCATGGAAAGAAGGGGTTGGCTTTTCATCTCCATTTTTTTTCTGCTTCTTGCTGGAGTTTCTCTTCTATGACTCTTCTATTCTCACTTCCTTTCATATTTTGGCTTTCTCCCAGCTTATGTTCCCAACTCCTCTCATTTTAATCTTCTGCTTCCATTTTTATACATCTCTTACCATGTCCTACACACAAGTCTGCACATATATGCTCACACATGCACATGGGCTATTATGTTCCCTCTCTCTCTCTCCCGTCATTAGTTAAGTTATCTTTTTCTTCCACTCTTTTTGGGTGGTTGGAAGAAGGTATTCAGGAGGTGTGCTGGCTACTTATAAGCAAAACCAGTCAGTTGCATTTTGTGAACAATATCCAGTTGTTTCGACTTCCAGTTTTGCTTTGTTTTGGTTGACAGTGTGCCGTTCGTGCAGCTACAGAAGGTAGAACCTTGGTTCTGGAAGGCTTGGAGAAGGCTGAGCGGAATGTCTTGCCAGTATTGAACAATTTGCTGGAGAACAGGGAAATGCAGCTAGAAGATGGCCGTTTTCTTATGTCAGCAGAACGTTATGACAAATTGTTGAAGGTACAGGGAACATGTTAGGCTGTCCTAATTTTTTCTTGATACTCAGGTATGGTGATGTGGTGAGGCTATCATGATGGTTGAAGGTAGCACAGGCACCTGAACTTCCTATGTACCCTCAGATATCTCCTGAGTGGCTAGGAGCAGTCTGAAAAGGAATCGATGCTGCCATTAGGAAGAGGAGAAGCATTGCTCTTTCTCACCCCATCTCCGATCTGGCTATGAACTGAATTGCTGGGGTCTTCCTCAGTTTAGGAGCCAGTTATTAAAGGGGCAGTGGGACACCACCTGGTTTGGCTAATCCCTTTAGCACCAACCTCTATCTTTTGTAGTATTCGTCCTGAGCAGTCTATTAGGGAGTAAGGGAATTTAGCTCTTTGCTCTGGTCCCCCCCCTCCCCAAAAGCAGCCAAGTAAAAAATAACAAGACTTTATTAAGCAGGACAAAAACCAAAAAGAAAAGTGGGCAAAGGTTGAATAGGCAAAAGCAGGTTCTTGAAATCAGAGACAAATTAAAATTTATTTAATTACTATATTTCTGTTCTGCCTTTCTTCCACTTATTTGGCCACCCAAGGCAGCTTACATAGAAGTTCTGTTTTTGAAATCCTTTGTTGTCTAGTTAAAGTAGCTCTCCACTGAGCAATCTGATTAGTTAGCCTTTGTTTTTAAGCTATTGCTTTTTTCTAATTATAAATTTAAATTTTTTAGGAGCATGGTAAAGCACAATTGGATGCATGGAAAATAGTTAGAGTCAGCGAAAACTTCAGAGTGATTGCACTGGGCCTTCCTGTACCCCGATATTTGGGTAACCCACTAGATCCCCCTCTTCGGTCTAGATTTCAAGCTAGAGATATCTATTATCTACCTTTTAAGGTAAGGAATCTTGCTGAACTCTGAGCCCGAGCCCAAAGAGCAATGAAATAAACATTTCCATGTACACATTACATCCGTTTTAATCTTGCAATTTGGAACAGGATTTAGATTGTGTGTTGTGTATTCACAGTTATTACTTAATTGAAGGTTATCTTTGCAAAAGACTTAACATTAATATTAAAAATGAAGGTACTCATCTGTGAAGCTAAGCACTTTAGTATAAAAGACTGGGTTGTTATCTTTATTACATACTGCCTCAAGCAGTATGCTCAGAACCAACAAGTTAATTACTCTAAAATAGAATGAGCCTTTCAGAGTACAGTAAGCATTATAGTCTGATATATGATGTATTCTGTTTTAGGATCATCTTGCACTGTTATATTTTATTGGACCTAATGTTTCAACAGAGAGGTAAATGTATTAAATCTATGCATGTGTTCTTTGAATTTAGTTTTCTTTTTCGATGGCTTACTTTGTAGAGAGCATGATTGTCCATTGGGCCACTCTAGGAAACCATGTTGTGGTATCATAAACATGGCCATTGTGAGCCCATGCACTTCCTCCTCGCCTCACATACCTGGGAATTACTATTTTTATCAGTATTATTATTTTTACCACATGGCTCTATGTGTCATTTGAATCTGGAAGCTGTAGCTTAACTGCTTATTATAAACCAGGATATAAAAAACTGGGATTGGATTTCAGTCTCATATCCTGGTTTGTTAAACTGCAACTCCCTGGTCTGGACAGCACAGAGCTGTGTTTTAATTTACCAGGATTCCTACATCCCAGCTCTGCATTGGAGCGGAGGGGGATGGAAGGAGTGTATGACCTCTTGGAACTTTTTTTGCAACTGCAGGGATCTCCAAACCCCGGCCTGGTGGCCAGATGCAGCCCACGGAGAGCCTCTATCCGGCCTGCAGCCAGTCTTTGATCCCCTGAGAGTCTCTGGCCCAGTTGACCAAACACAACCAGAGTTGTGCTTGTGGGATGGGGGAATGGGGGTCCATTTAAGTGTGTGTGCTTTATTTCTTGGGCTGTGTTGGTGCTTGGAGAAATCCTGGACATTTGAGCCAGGATTGAGTTCATTCATTCATTTCAGTCATTCATCTTCCATCTCTAATGTATTTATTTAAATTTTATATTTAATTTTTTTCCGGCCCTCAACACCGTGCAAGATATTTGATGCAGCCCTTTGGCTGAAAAGTTTGGAGACCCCTGAAGCAGCTGTCGCCAAACCATGATCTGCTGCATTAGGAAAAAGCCTTCCCCATGCTGTACGACAATTTCTGTTCTGCGCTGCAACCTGCTTTCAAGCCAAATCTTCTCAGAAAGTTGTGCCGGGCAGCCGCTTCCACTGCCTGTTGCCCCGGAAGCGGCTGTATCACGCAACTTTCTGAGAATATCAGCCTGAAATCTAACGGGCAGCAGTGTGAAACAGCTAGTAGGGTATAACATTGGTAATCTATAAGTCTCTAGCTGTAGGGATATAGAGTTGAGTTGAGCTTCTAAAATTTTGGCAATCCTCCCCTGCCCAACAAAACCTTTAAAAAGAAGTTTGCTGTGATCTCCAGGATCATACATTCTGCACAGGATATGTGATTGTGCATATATGCAGAGTACATGTGTACCTGCCTGTTTACAGTCATGCTCTTAAATAGTATAACATCTGTTATCCTTAAGTTAGTGTTTTGAATTTAAGACTAACGATTGCTGCTGTTTGTTTCCTTACTAGAATTTCTCAACTTTTGTCCTTTGCAACAACACTTTGCACCCAAGAATCCTCTGCATTGGGCCTTCCTGATTTTCCTTTAGATAGCTTATCATCTGCTGTGCAGATTCTGGTAGGTCCATTTTATACAGAGAGACTATATAAAGTGGGAAGCTTCATACACATGTGTTTAATTATTTGAATAGTAATATGGTATCCTTGAACTCAAATTGTCTCAAAAAGTACAGGTGTCTGTCTCTCCGTATCCATTCTAGGCCCCCCCCCCCGTGGATATAGAAACCACAGACATGGGGAAACCTTATCTCTGCGCCCCCCCAGCACCCGTTAATGTCATTTAAGCCCAAATCCTAACCAACTTTCCAGCACTGTCATAGATATGCCAGTGGGACATGTGCTGCATCATATGCTGTAGTTGGGTGACACTCACAGTTTGTTCCTTTACCTTGGGGCTGCATTGCCCTTATGTCAGTGCTGGAAAGTGGGTTAGGATTGTGCCCTTAGATGCTTATTGCTGGGATATGTTTCTTCCTTTTACAGAATGTTATAAGCATGCAAGCATATAGTGTGACATGTAGGCAGGCTGCTGGTAGCCTGAATGCTGGAAAAGACTACAGACTCGAGGTTAACAGGAAGCAGTTAATTATGTTACTCCAAGTGGTGCTCCATTGTTTGTCTCCTGGTCCAGAGTAGTGTATCAGCAATGTGCATTTAACTCTCCAAGTGGTAGAACAAAATGTACAACCTCTTAGCGTACCTTTGCTTTTTTATGCGGGTTTGAATTACTGAGAGTCTAGTCCAACAGCAGGAAAACCTAGCTCATCTTCTGGAATTTCTGCTTGGGGATACAGGTGTGAGCACAACTGAGTGGGATGTCAGTGGATCTTTTCTGGCCCATTGTCTTATTGGGGTTAGGTTTTAGCCACAGTGATGCTGCCAATGATATATTCTAGGCCAGGGGTCTCCAAACCCCATCCCACAGGCCACATCCAACTCTGCTGAGGATTTTATCTGGCCATGTGGTTCCCCAATCTCTCAGGGCTAAAAACAGCTCAAAAGACCCACTTCTGGGTCTCCAGCATGGGGATATATTGCATTCAGCATTAGAGGTGCTGAGTGTAATGGAATGAAATTATTCCATTACATTCAGCGCCGCTAGTGGCCGAATGTGGTATATACCCATTCGGTATACCCATTTTTTCAATTGTTTTTCAAAATCCATTCTCCCCTCTTCCTGCATAAATCAGTTTTGCCCTCTGCTTCCCTCTTCCTTCTGTCCCCACCCATTTATTGTATTTCAGTCAAACTTTCAGCACATCATTTCTTCATGTATTTATTATTTATTTATTTTCTGGCCCTCAACACTGTGTCAGGCATATGATGCAACCATCGTGCTGAAAGGTTTGGAGACCCCTGTTCTAGGCTAAACCTTTTCAGGGGACCTGTGGGCTACAGAGGTCATAATGGCCAAACTACACACAGTGCCTAAACCAAGTCAACTTTGGCAAGGGGCTTTACTAGAAGGGTGAAGAGCAGAAGATGTATATCCTTTTTGTGTTTCAAGGAGATGATTTTTATGTGAATGTTTAAGCCTTAGAATGTTTATGAATGGTTTGTCTTTGAGAAACGGTCATATTGACTTTAAAAATATTGGTCCTAAAAAAAAAAATGCTGCAGTGTTTCACTTGTAAAAGTTTGTGTTCAGTAAGCAAATCCTGAAAAATCTAATTTTAGTATTGGAGTCATGACTTACTGTCTTAGTAAGTAAATGTATAAGGTGCAGTGTACATAAAGCCATATTATGAAGGGTATTTATTCACTGTTTTTCCCAAAAAGTAGTTCACAAAATAGTTTAGATACCAAAATAAGTCAGCAAATCATTCCCTGTCTTCAAAGGGCTCATAACCTTAACAAAAGATGCAGAAGAGACACCAGCAACAGTCACTGAAAAAGGCACCTCCCCCTTTCAATTATACGAGAACACTATTTTAAAAGGTGCCTCTTTAACTAGTTAGCAGGGCTTGGCATCACCACTCTACAAAATCACACCATTATGCTGACATTTCAAGAAATAACCCCCAAACCTTTTTGATGAGGACTGTAGACCTGACCTGTATTGCAAAAGGAGTCTCTGAGTGAGAGGAGTGGATCTCTTGTGGCTGACATAGAGGGAGAGATCCACTCCTCTCACTCATACTCCTTTTGCAATACAGGTCAGGCCTCACCCCCTGCTTTATATGCAGTTAGGGGAGACATCATTCCCCCCACCACCACCACGCTGTGCTCTAATATCAGATGTGAGTTTGGTTGGGAGAAAAGTGCTGGGAGAAGAGGCTATTGGGAGGTAAGTGTCTGATGTGGGGAAGGTTCGGCTCCTATGCATTTTTGCTTTAAAAAATCACACACACACGCACCACTTCTGCATGATTGGGATGAACTTAGGTTTAAACAAATATGTTTGTAGCTGTCACTTCTAATTTGTTCTTTGCCTATAAGCCTCTGAGGACTTAAAAAAATCTCCAAATCTCTCTGTCAGATCCTGGTTCCTTTTCCCTCTGGGTACCAGAGGCTTGCCTTGCCAAGTTATTGTTGAAGTATTGGTGGATGATACACATTTGCTTATTGCTGCCAGGATGTTGGCGTCTATGTTTCTTTCAGGCTGTATTCATGTTCACCTTTTTTCTGTTTGTTGTCTCTTCTCAATAAGAATTCTTTCCCTATGATGTCAATCCAACAAATAATCAAGTGGCTGTATCCATATAATGTTCTGTTGGGGAAGGAAGGCAAGACAGCTGTCGAAGATGCCTTAAAAGTAAGTATTCATGGTATACATGCAAATTCTACTGGCGATGCATTATGCCTAGAGTTGTTTGTTTCCAGTGAGTAAGATAGAATTATAGCCTAAGTCTTACTGAATGCAATGGGCTTACTTCTGAGTAAAATAAATAACACCATTTTCAAACACCTCTGGTTATGCCCTGTGCGAACGTCAGAGTGACAATTCCTTAAGCATGATTCAGATGTCTGGAGTGGGCCATAAAGATAAGTGCTCCTTTCCCCCTATCTTCTAGAGCTGAATTCTTCTGCCAGGCTGAGAGAGAGGATTGATTCAGATGTCACGTGAAGCCATGGTTTATTTTATGAAACCGCAATTTATTTGCTTGTCTGAATCAGGGCTTATCTAATTAAATTATTTATATCCCACCTTATGGGATATGTTTATTATTCTTCCTTTCATAGCAATTTGAGCTCCAGGATTCAAAAATGCCTTCTGTGCCTATGAAAGTTGTAAATTTGAAAAAGAGGGAGGACAGCAAGATCTTGCAGGCTGATGTGACAGTCCGGATAGCTGATAAAGATGTGACATTTCAGGTAATTATTTAGAAATTTAAGAGATGAATTGTTGCATTAGTACAAATGTCTTGCTGACTTTCTTTTCAGCATTGCTCAGAATTTAACATGAAGTAGTAGATGAGGCTCTTTCCAGAGGACCTAAACTCACAAGGATATTCATATGAAGCAAGACCATCTTGTAGATACCCTGGGTTTTAAAAAGCAAAGCCTTTAAAGGTAAAAAGAAGAGGCTATAGCTCCATGGTAGAGCATGCACTTTGCATGCAGAACTTTCCAGGTTCAATTCCTGTCATTTCCAGGAAGACCCCTGTTTGAAACTCTGGAGAATTGCTTCCAATCAATGCTGACAGTACTGAATCTGACTTGGTGCCTAGAGACTGCATCCTTTCCTGCTGCTGGAGAACACATTGGGTTTGATTGGCTTCTGGGTCATTTCTGTGGCAAGGATTGAGGATAGCAGGCAAGACCATAAGGAAGCAGTGCAGCAGTAATGTAGGACTTGATGACTCTGTGGTTTCCAAGATGTAACAGCAATATGTCCTGTGTGGGGGGGAGGAGGCAGGAATATGTGGTATATGGCTATCTCTGAGGCAAACAAAGGGGGGAATGGAAAACCACTGAGGTTGTTGACTGACAACCAGAGGCCATGCAGGGAAGCTGTGGCTAAGGTAAAGAAGGAGAATAGCTTCCTTTCCTTGTGCTGCAAGACCACTTTGGGACATAAGTGCTGCAGATAAATTTGCGCATATAAGGTGATGTTATATGTTCAAAAACATGATTTTGGAATTTCCTGGAAATTAAACCAGAAGCTAATATGAGAGTTTTAGGCTGAACTAGATATATGGTTTATTTGTTTTTCAGGAAACAGGTTTTATTTTGTTACTTGATGGAGAAGCTTCAGAATATATTCTCTGGAGCATGTGCTTGACAACAGAAGACTTTTTGTTGTTAGCTTAGCAGACTTTATGTGATGAACTCGATGCTCAATGTTTACAATTTTCCTTGTAGGTTCCTGCTGGGACTAGGCCAGTAGATCTGCATTCTGGACCATCAAGTTTCATAAAAACTTCCAGCCATGAACAGCTATTGGCAGAAATGATGCAGTCCCATATGGTTAAAGATATTTGTTTGATTGGAGAAAAAGTAAGCACCATATATATAACTGTACATAGTTAAGTGTAATGCAGTCCTGCAGATAAGTGAAAACGTTTTGTAGTTTGTTTAAAAAATAAACCCAAAACTACCTACATTTTTTGGTCACTAATAACTTGTGTCAAACTGTACCTGCTCACAATTGATACTTGCCCACCTTGAATGGCTTTCTGCAAGCCTGCTTCAAGATAATTTTGTTTACTTTTTTCCCCTCCTCAGGGTTGTGGCAAAACAGTTGTTGCTAAGGAGTTTGCAGCTACATTAGGATACAATGTAGAACCTCTCATGCTCTATCAGGTAAACTCATTGATATATCAATAGCTTGGTTTTTAAAATGGATAGAAGCTCTCTATGTGAAGATTTCTTGTGAATAATTTATCTTGAGATCAGCATGATAGAAGCTGGTTCAGTTAGATGAGTGCATGACTGCAACTTTAGGCATGTTCCTGCCTTCACTTCCTGGTTTTTGCTAACTGTGTTTGCTGGTTTTTACTAACCATGGTTCATCATAATGTCCCAAATTGAAACCTTTATCTGGAGCTGGAATGAATGCACCCACATTCAGATGAGATGATTGGGCAGCTCAGTGGGTAGGCAATCAACCTAAAGTATGCCAATCTCAAGTATGCCAAGTAGGAGATTTGGCTATTCCAGATGTGAAGAAGGACCTAAATCCACATCCAACACGCGGATGTCTGGGAATTGAGTTTTCAGTAAAGGACAACAGTGATGCCAATATTGACAGTTCTGTTAAAAAAAAAAAAAAAAAAAGGTTCTCCCTTTAAGTGCTTGGAGGGTTGGAGAGGGGAAAGAAGAGCTTGTAAGCCCAGTAATGGCAGGATCTAAATATAAAGGATCTACCTTTAAGAGTTTGGAGGTGTAAGAAGATTTGCAGATGGGGTTACAGCAGCAAAAGTTTTAAGTGCAGGGAACTTTTACATCTAGCTTAAATGTTGAGAATTTTTATGTTGGGAAATATAGAAGGGGGACCTTTTACTATGATTATGTCAATCCATATGAACTGTTTTCTCCATTGTAATCTGGTGTGTTGATGCACTTAATATACTCAACACTTAAGATATTTGTTACCTGGTTTGTATGCAAGTGAGTCTTTTTTCAGTTTAAAAAAAAACTAACTACTATTTCATTCCCCTCAAAAACCACATCAGGGCTGTAGTCATTCTCTTCTACAGCCACATTCCTTGGTGGAGTTTTCTTGATACATAAATGGGAAATCAGTGTTTTCCTCAGAACTAACATATATTAACAAATGAGCTATGCAAAGTTGCATATGTTGCAATTTGGGGGTGCTTGAATCTCAGAGAAATCTGGGAGTCCAACCAATTAGCCTGCACAGTGTTTCTATTCCTCTTCTGGGGTTCTGGGGTTCTGTTCCTCCTCCTTTTCCTCAGTTGGGGTGGTGGTAAGAGAGCAATACAGTTTTCAAGCCTTGGAAGGAAAAAGGAGAAACTGCTGCCACCTGCTGCATCTGTCTACTGTAAAGTTAGTTATTGGAATGGAAAGCTATCTGGAACTTTGTTAGTGTGTTCGTGTGCAAAGGAGTTGTCTATATATTTGTAGAGCAGGGTTATGTATACATTTGGTGGCTGTTTTCATTTTTAATAGCTCCTGGAAAAAAAGTACCAGTCTTAAATAATAACTTTCAAAGCATAATGTGTAACAGGGTTGATGTTTTTCAAAATCACTTTAAGTTACTCTTATTTATTTTTAAGCACCTGGCTTGACACACTATCATAGTTACTAATACAGGGTTTGTTAGTTTATTTTTTAGAATCACTTAAGTAAGCATATCAATTATTGTAATAGTGAAAAACATAGTGAAGCAATGCTCCATGTACCCGCTAGCCCCACTGAGGTCACTGCCACTAAGATATTCAGACAATGCCACATATAGTATCCTTATGTTAGGTTGCTCTTACCTGGTCTACAAAAATTACCCAGAAGACCTGCATGTATTACCACTGCATGACTTCGCATAACCAAAGAAGTACCATGTTTTTGGCTTTGTGCTGATCTTGGAATTGGACAGAAGCATTGAGTTCATTGACTGATTTCTTCTTGGATCTTATCCTATTTCTGCTGACTAGTTCTTACAAACAACCAAGGAAATGGCAACCCTTTACCTGATTATACCACTTCAGATTGCAAACGAGGCCTTATATGACAGTGTTCTTCCATATAAAAAACCCAAAATGATGTGTGGGATGACCTAGTTTTTTATGTGTAGGATAGTTTATGCTGTCTCAGGCGATGCAGCCCTCACATAGCTATGCCACCACCTTGGCTGTTTGTGAGAACCTGGCCTCCGTATTCAGGTATTTACAGGTATTTGTTTTTCTGCACTGTAATCTTACTGGAAACACATTTTATATGCATATCCTACTATGAAGTTGCTAAGCTTTTTCAGAAATCCATTTTCTTTGTTGTTACACTGTTCCTTGCTAGTGCTCATTGAAGGGGTGGGCTGATATATTGCATACTGAAAGTCCTTGCATACATAGCAGTGGCATTTCAATAGTTGCTGCAGGGAAATAAGCTGTGGCCTTGAGAAGCAGAGGTTATAGAGTGAGGTTAATCCTTGATCTGCACGGGGACTAGAACACTATTTTGCCTTAGATGGAAGAATAAGTTGACAATTAATAGCCCAATCCTGAGATGTCCGGGGCGCCCAGTATGCTTTTAAAGCCATTATAATTATAATGTACATTTTGAATTAAAAAATATAACATTGCTTTCTGCACTTCAAACTTTGGAAAACTCAGAAATCTGCAAAAAAATAAAACCATTTTTTCCCACCTCTGTTAATAGGATATGACAGCTCGAGATCTGCTGCAGCAGAGGTATACTCTTCCTAATGGGGACACTTCCTGGAGACCATCCCCTCTTATAACAGCTGCCCTTGAAGGGAAACTTGTTATTCTTGATGGTATTCACCGTGTCAATCTGGGCACCCTAGCTGTCCTCCAAAGGTAAGTACGACAGCAGTAGTGAGCAAAAAGCCCATGAAATGGTAAAAGGATTTGACTACTGAAGCATGTGCACACTCTAAGGATGGATTCACATTACCTGGTGTCTTAACACAAACATCCCATGGGTTATACAGAGGGACACGGTTAGTGTTCATAGAAAGTCAAAGTTCAGTTACGAAACAGTCACCAGTTTTCACAGTCATGGAGATATTTTTTCAAGCAGCTGAAGATGTGCAGGTTGTAGCAGTCATAGAAACAGTTCACCCCATGAAGACATCAGGTTGACCAAAATGGTACTTTTTGTGTGAGCACTGCCTAATGGCAGCTGTATGCACTTTGAAGGCACTCATGAGGGACGCCGCTGACGTGTGTGGGGGAAAAAAAAGAGTGATCCTTAAGACACTCAAGTTATTGGGAAATGGCATGAAGCATAAATAAGATTAGGTTTTAACATTTGTTGCTCAAGTTGAATAATAATATTAAAAACAATTGTATTTCCTGTGGAGTAAAATGCATTTTAATATGGCTGGATATGGGAAGTGTAGTGTGAATCATCAAGGAACGGGAAGCCTTGGAGGTGGCAGGAAAGAAGATGTAATGGCAATTGGAGTGCTCCTTCCTCTTCCCTTTTTGGAGGTTTTCTTTTAGTTTGGCGCCTTGCTCCAGAAAGTGCAAGGCCTGAATTTTCAGCACAGTGTTGTTTCCATCTGCCCTCTCTCCCCAGCCCCTGATTTGGATAGCCCCATAACTCCAAGAACCATCATTGGTGCTGTGGTTCATGGGGCCAATCTAAACATAAGTACAGGAGGAGGTTGGAAATCAAGTAGTGGTCCTGGCATTTCTAGCAGAAAATGCTTCTGCCTCAGACTCCAGCTCCTGTTCTAGCAGGGATCACAGGCACAAGTCAGATATATGTCAGTTGGCAATAAGGAGGTGTAGGCAAAGGACAAGTCAGCCAGTGCTCCCCTCTGCTGCTGTAGGCTTACCTGGGGACAGCATAGCTGCTATTTGTCCCGAAGAGTCTGCAGTAAGGATTCAGCATGCCCCCCAGAAGTCTTGGGAGAAAATGGAAATTCTCACTGTGAATTTCTGTTCTCCAGGACTCCCAGAGGACAGTCAAAACATCTCTAATGTTTTGTTATTTTTAGTCTTCTGCCTTCGCCATACATGGTAGGATCTTCTGGGAGAAGTTCCATGTTCTGTATATTCCTTGCTCCTCCTTTTGTTCTTTGCAACTGGTTCTTGCTGTTTTAATAAACAGTTTCTGTTCTGGTGATTTCTGTTCTGATTGCTGTATGGATTGTATGGGTTGAAGGGTGTTCTGCTTTCAGTTTGGTCTGAGAGGGCAGGGTTGCTCCCCCCCCTCCTTGGAGGAGCTGTTGTAAAATTGATGCCCTGCTTACTGTCCAAGGCAAGGGGCTATCTCAAAGAATCTGAAATAAGAATTAAGAATTCCCTTGGGGAATCCTGAAGAACAGAAATTCACGGTAAGAATTTCTGTCTTCTGACTGGACCTGTAGCACTTGGAATTTTCTCTTGCTTTGATAATGTTGTAAGGTATTGCATCATTCTAAATTGTTTCCTTAGGTCCTGAAAGCAGACTTATCAGCGTTGATGGTGATAATAAGATTGATGGGTGCAGAGCTTTGAAGTTAGGTGTTGAACCTGCAGGAGTAAGGGCAGAACCACCTAGTAACATGTCAGGGACTAGAGCCCTTCTGTACTTGGTGGTCCAGAGAATAAATCTTATGGACATGGGTAGAATGAATGGCTTCACTCTCTCTAGCCCTTCCTGAGTAATAATTCCTTCCCCTGGAAAGCCTGAGAGGGATAAATCCTTTAACTTCTGGACAAATTCTCAGACCTGCCAACTTTACGCATCACAGTGTTTTCTTTTTATGGTCTAATAGTCATTATCTAATGGTTATTATCTGTAAGGTGCCTAATAGTGATCACTCTTGTCAATACTGTGAAGATGCCTTCAGTCATTTATTATGAAAATTCATTTATTCAAATTGATATGCCTGCATCACATATAATTTAGGGTCAGAACAGGAAGCTGATGGTGGTGTATGCACAGTATTGTTTGCCCCTTATTTCTTTGCTTGCATGCTATCAGTTTTCAAATTGCTCTTTGAGCTTGTAAGTTTAAAGAATGGTTTGAGGCTTCTGGATACTGACTCCTGAAATAGAAAATGGATACATGGAAGTATGTCTGTCCATACCTTTAATTACACTCAACTGAGGCTGCAGTTCTATACACACTTCCCTAGGAGTAGACCTTATTGAACACAGCGGGGCTTACTTCTGAGCAGACATGCCTAGGATTGTGCTGTGAGACTGCAAGTCTAAACACAATATCTCAAAGCAAGTTCCACTGAAAACAGTGGGGTTTACTTCTCAGTATGTCTTGCAGTCCAAGACATACTTTGCTTTCTTAAATATTTATAGTATTTCAAAGGATGTTTAATACATTCTCTAAAAAACAAACTTAAACTGCTCTTTGTTTAGTTAGATGTTTTTGATCTTTCAGGCATTCATCAGAGTTCGAAACTTCACTGTGCCTTATGAGCAAAATCTTTTTCTGACTAATACTTGTTTTCAGAAGGGAAAATATCCCTGCTTTGATTATGTTCTTACACAGATTAATCCATGATAGAGACATTACTCTTTACGATGGCACCAGATTTCTCAGGGAAGACAGATATAAAAAGATAAAAGAAGAGCTGCAACTCTCTGATGAGAAACTACAGCAAAGGTAACCTGATAGCTGTTAACATGCTGAGGATTCCTCTGGGCATTTAAAGGTTTTTAAATACATTAAAGTACATACTTCTGGCCATTTAAAGATTTGGTAAATATTTCTCCTTGAAAATTACTGTTAAAAATGATGAAAATGTTTTAAAATGGACTGCAACAGAACAATGAATTGGATGGGGGTGGGGTGGAATAGAGAGAGAGAGTGGTTGAAAAGATGAGATGTGAACAGGAGTGGAGAAAGAGGCTGACTGGTGGCTGCTGCTGTTGTGTACAAGTATCACTAATACTGAATAAGTATTGCCAATAATGAATAAGTACTTTGAGACTCAGGTAGTTTGTATGATTTGGTTCTGCTGATCAGTCTGTGGATGTGTCCAGTGCATGCTCTGGATTAATGTCAGTTGCTTCATCCTAGGATGTGGATGTCATATTTAGTGGGTTACAGCCTGTTTGTTCAGTCACCTTTATTGTTGATGTTGATCAGCTGGAGTTTAGTTTTGAGGATTATGATTTGCAGCTCATCACAGCAGATGTCACCCTTGGAGCTTTGATCTAAGTGACTGTTCAACAGGTCCTGTTTAGATTGTGAAATATCAAATTTTAATTACCAACCCAAAGCAGTGCTGTATAATTCATGCTTCCTGCTTAAGTTGTTGCCAGACTATGGTGGTGCTACAAACTGAAAAATTTGGCCATCTCTTTTGGACCATATGATGGGTGGAAATATGAAAACGAAACAAGGTTTTCAACTTTGTTCATCAGTTAGACTTGAGTAAGACGAAACATCTAAACCTAATTGTTTTCACACAGGTCCATTTTCCCTATCCACCCTTCCTTCAGAATAATTGCCTTAGCAGAGCCTCCTGTCATAGGAAGCACCACTCAGCAATGGCTGGGCCCAGAGCTCTTAACACTTTTCCTTTTCCATTGTATAAAGCCTCTGAGCAAGAGTGAAGAAATTAAAGTGATTAAAGAGATGGTAAGTGTTTGCAGAACTTTGTGTTGCTACTTGGCGTTGGCAGCAATTCACATCATTCCTAGATATGAATTATTTTACCAGAATTTCCTTTGTGTGCAAGGAGTTGCATTAGAAGTACTCATATTCTGCTTGGGCTACCCTGTCTTATTTTTGTATACGCATGATTTATACATGGAAATGCATAGTGGTTTTGTGTATAGCATGTATTTTATTCAATATTTTTATGCCACCCATCCTCCAAGGCAGTTAGAGTGATTTATATAGTTCCCCTCTCCCCATCCCTCCAATCCTGCAAGGTTAAGCTGAGTGCCTGGCCCAAGGTTGCCAAGGGAGCATCATAGCTGAGTGGAGATCTGGTAGAGATCTGGATCTCCACAGTTGTAACAAGTGTAGAGTGACATTCTAACCCAGGGATTTTCAGCTGGTGTGCCATGGCACATTTGTGTGCCCCAGGAGTTTGGGAGAGAGGGTAATTTATTAGTAGAGCCATTGGGGAAGTCAGCCTCATGCCAGCAGCATGGCGTGTCTTGTCAATTGTCAAAAAACTGATGGTGTACCTTGACAGTTTTAGCATTTTGTCAGTGCCATGAGATGAAAAAAGTTGAAAATCACTGCACCATCACTACTGTCCCCCCACAGCGAATGAATATATAGTATATGTATACAGGTGATCCCTGTATCTCCGATCTGGTATCTGCGGATTCCGTTATCTGTAGATACAGAGAACATGGTCTCTGTGGGCCCCCCCTCACACACATTAACTTTGTTTAGATTCTTACTGGGGAGATGTTCTTGCTTTTACAGATCTCTGTAAGCATTTGAGCTTATAGTGATGTGCAGACAGGCTGCTTAATTCACTGCTTCCTGTTAACGTTGATCTAGTCTTTTCTTGCAGTTGGCAGCCTGCTTGAGCATCACTATAAGCTTGAATACTTACAGCGACCTGTAAAAGCAAGGACATATTTGCCTCTGTAAGAATCTAACCAACATTAATGGGCGTGCAGCGCCACAGAGAGAGAGTTCCCCATATCTGCAGTTTCCGTATCTGCAGAGTGGCCCTGGAAAGGATCCCCCACGGATGTGGGGACTGCTTGTATACTACTACTATTTATTTATAATTTTTGGATTTTTTTTCTCTTTCAGGTTCCAAATGTGCCCAGTGTTGCAGTAGAACAGCTGTTGAAGTTAACTCACAAACTTCGTGAGACTCATGATCCCACAGTGAGTTCAGCTATTCAAACTTTTGTCTGTTTTTATCTAGACTGGTGGACTCCAAAGATGGCTTTTTTAGGAGGGATCACACAATTGTGACCATCAGGATGCGAGGCATCATTCCCTCCCTTAAAGATGAACTCACAATCTGTTCTACCCATTCAGCCAGATCACCCTGTGCAGATTGTATTTGCCAGGGTGGGCAAGAGTCAAGCAGGCATGAAAATGGTCTTAAGCTCCAGAGAATCCTATCCACATCCAGAGGCCATATAAGGTGAAAAAAACTCAATAATAGAACTGATGGTTCCCGAAGGGACAGCTTTTGGAACTGTTAATGCAAAGTCTAAGTAGTGGCAGATGCAAACATTTTTATCTGCAAAGTACCTTGCAAATTCATCACAGCATTCAGCTGTACACTCCAGCTTGCTCCCTAAAGGGTCCAAGTGGAGCAGACCACTTAATAATATTTATAGTGTTGTTATAAGGATAACATTAGGATAATACATGTGATACGCTTCACACACTTAAAACTTCAGCACAGATGCAAAGTATTAATATTATTCTTTTTATACCTGCTATTTAAGAAATAGTTGCATGTTACATGTGTTGGTTTATGACAGTTTTGAAAGGCAAAGTGTATGTATAATGTATATATACTCCATGTAATGCATAAATCTAGTTGTTCTTGAAAAATGTATATGGGACTTCATGTTTAATTTTCTGGCTAAATTATTTAGTGATACATTATTACAGATAGTGAACTTGAAAATGGATCCTCTCAAAGAGGATGCATTTTCAAAGCTGCAAAATGGCTAGAGGCCTACACATCAGAAATGAGTCACAGTTCAGACTGAGGAGAGATTCTTACAGATGAGTAGTGACAGGACATCTGCAGAAGGGTATAAATAGAAATAGCCTGCTTGTGCTGTGAGTTAGAACACATGCCTTAGGTATACAATCAGTGGCAACTCAGATGGGTGGGTGAGGAGAAGATCCCTGTTTTCTCTTCCACAGGATTCCGTTGCATGTTTACATTTATATGAGGTGATAATAATGAAGCAAAAACTCAGTTGCTAAACAGTCAGATCAGTTATGTTATGTGACACTGTGTTTATGCTCTTTTGTTGGTTGCGTAGCTCTTAATTTGACTTGATTTTTATGGTTGGTTGCTCTTCTCTTTGTTTATGAGTTTACCTGAGTGGTTCCCAACTTAACAGGATTGGGACCCACCTTGTTGTCACGGTGGGCTGTGACGCTCCTGGTAGTGCTGGGAAGGCAACTTCTGGGTCACACTGCCCCAGAAATCCATTCTACAGGCCTCAGAATGGCCCGCAGAAGCCTCTGAAGGTCACTTCCAGTTTTTGGAGGCAAAATGGAAGTTGTCTCTGAAAATTGGAAGTGGCTTTCAAAAGCTTCTGCAGGCACTCTGAGGCTTGTGGAGTCAGTAGAGTGGCCCGCCTGCCCACCGCAATTAGGAAGAAACCTCCAGGGCTGCCCAATGCTTTCAGAATGGCACTGATTTGGATCCATTCAGACGCAAGGGTGAATGGTCCAGCCTGCAACCCACCTCACATGGGCTTGTGACCTACCAGAGGGTCATGATCCACACTTTGGAAAGGCTGACCTACCTCGTTTATGCTGCTCTGTGATTGGTTTATTGTGTATTTTGTTTTTTGTAGCTTTAACTATCCTTAGTTAAAGTAGCTTTAACTATCCTTAGTAATGAAAGGTGGGATATAAATGTAAGAAATAATAATGCTCATGCTCCCTGAAATCTGTAGATTCCCAGTAGTAGGGATTTATGGTGTATGCTTTAGATCAGGGGTCTCCAAACCCCGACCCGGGGGCCAGATGCAGCCCACAGAGTGCCTCTATCCGGCCTGCAGCGAGCCTCTGATCCCCTGAGAACCTCTGGCCCAGCTGACCAACACAACCAGATTTGTGCTTGTGGGATGGGGGAATGGGGGTCCATTTAAGTGTGTGTGCTTTATTTCTTGGGCTGTGTTGGTACTTGGAGAAATCCTGGACATTTGAGCCCATTCATTCATTCCAGTCATTCATCTAAGTTCCATCTCTATTATATTTATTTAAATTTTATATTTAATTTCTTTTTCCGGCCCTTGACACCGTGCCAGATATTTGATGCGGCCCTTCGGCCAAAAAGTTTAGAAACCCTTGCTTTAGATTGTAGAAGTTAATATTGTCTTCCACCTTGGCTGTCTTGAAGTGGGAAGGTAATTGAGAAGTAAGTTGGCATCAGCCCACTCTGGTATGTGCTGTTCAGCCATGACAAACTCTGGATTAAAAGTACAGGGCCTCTGCCAATCCATATATCTTAGAGTAACACCTTTTGAAATCGTTGCCTTTTATCTAAATACTTTTCCTTCTTGCATCACAAGTGAAGAAATAACGAGTGATATAATTTTTTACTTTGGATAGGCACAGTCATTAGCATCTTCCCTGTCGACACGGCAGCTCTTGCGAATTTGTCGGCGACTATCTCACTACCCAGATGAAAGCCTCTATCATGCGGTCAATAAAGCTTGTCTTGCCAGGTATATATATATATATATATTTTTAAAAAATATTATTATTATTACTAACAGTTTTTGTATACCGCTTTTCAACGGAAAGTTCACAAAGCGGTTTACAGAGAAAATCAAACAAACAACTAAGAGCTCCCTGTCCCAAAAGGGCTCACAATCTAAAAGGATGCAAAAGAACACCAGCAGACAGCCACTAGAAAAGACAGTGCTGGGGTGAGGAGGGCCAGTTACTCTCCCCCAGTGCTAAATAAAAGAAGAGCACCACTTAAAAAGTGCCTCTTACCCAGTTAGCAGGGTAATACCATTGTGATTTTATTTTCTTTAGGCGCTTGGAGAAATCCTGGTGTCATGTTTGAAGCACTTAAAATTCCCTAATAAAATTCCTTAATTCTGATCACTTAAATTCCAGTAGTCGCTCAGTATCCATGGAGGTTTGGTTCCAAGCCTTCCCCCCACAGATACCAATATCCGTGGATACTGGAATCCCTCTGAAAACCATTGTGAAAAGTGAAAATGAGTAAGAAAATGCCATGGAAATTCCAAGACATGCAGGGCAGACTTCTGAGCTCCTCTAAGCCACTTCTGGGTCCTGGCTTGCTTTACTTACTGCTCCTGGGTGCAGGTGGGCCACTGACCAGTGCAGAGACCCAGCATCAACTGGTGCTGGCCTCCCCGCCCTCTTCTTTTCCCTCATGGCTGCTGCAACATGCCTTGTAGAGATTGGGCTGCCTGGCTACAATCCTGTACACAGTTACTTGGGAGTAAGTACTATTTAACTCAATGGGACTTACTTCTAAGTAGACATGCCTAGGATCACCCTTCTACACATGTTGTATATCCTGGCCATCTTGAGCTAGAGGTGGTTCTTCTTACAATATAGTTTCTAATTTCTGTATTCTAATCAGAAAAGATCAACTGCATGTCTGAAATTAAAGTAGCAGTACGAATACTGACAATATTCATGGACTGAAAAACATCACAGGTCAGATCTCCTTTATCTGATAAGTACAAAACCCTATGGATAAGTTTTCTGAAAATAATCATTTAACTTTTCTCCCTCTCATTAGGTTTTTACCAAGTCTTGCAAGATCTGCTTTACATAAAAATCTGTTGGACTCTGGAATTGAAACAAGCTCAGATATGAACAAAATGGAAGAAAAGGACTATAGTTGTAAGCTGCTATTTTTCCTTCTCCTGTTGAAGTGAATATCAGAATAAACGCACGTTCAAGGGTTTTTTTCCTCCCGAAGACTCCAGTTGTGTACTTCTGTGAAAGCTCTTTTGCTGTGCTGCCATAACTGAATGCAGAGCCTCAAGGGAAAATAATGCTTAGTCTTCCACTTTTCAAGTGCATTTGGGCTTACCATGGTCATAGTGCACAATGGGCAGCTTTTTACTAAAGGACAGGTGCATTTTAAACAAGTATCAGGTTCTAATCTCTAAATTCTTCAAAGGTGCATCTTGGCCTTCTAAGTGCTGCATTTCTTGGTTCTTAGGAATTTGGTGTTCTTCTTATCCCTAAGGAACATGATGTACATGCAATTTCCTTTGCTCAAGGCTTGGGAAAAGTCCAAGTTCAACTCTGCATTTGATCAGAACTTAACTACATGTGTTTGGTCAGATGACCCCTCAAAAGACTATAGTTCTTCCCAACCCTCCGTTGGAAGATATGTGTTATTGCTAACTTTCATCTATATGTTAGGAAGAATAGCACTTAAATTAACTAAAACACTGAAGTAATGTTGATTGTAAAACACTGTTTATTGTAAACTCACAACCGACTATTTTTTCTACCTGCCTTCTAGTTAATCCTCTTGAACAGTGTTTCTCAAACTGTGGGTCAGGACCCACTAGGTGGGTTGCGATATTTTATTTTTAATATATTAGACTTGATGCTACCATGGTATATGACTGCATTTGGGGAAATGTGACAGATCTGTACTTTTAACAAGCTACTATGTGTATTCTTTTAACAATGATAGTCAATCCATTGACACCTGGGTAAGTGTGGGTAGGGTAAGTGTGGCTAGGATTGCAGCCTAGGGTTGTTAAAAATTTTCCTGCTTGATGATGTCACTTCCGGTCATGACATCACTTCCAGTGGGTCCTGACAAATTCTCATTCTAAAAAGTGGGTCCCAATGCTAAATTGTGAGAACCATTACTCTAGAATGCATGTCTAGATTCACTAGGCTTGCTTGGGATTCCTTCTCAGAAACTGGTAATGTACCTTATGTTCACTGTATCTGTGATTCTAACTTTAACAAAAATGAGAATGTTTTGTTGCATTTTTAGATATGCAGAACTGTGTTTGTGTACAAAACTATAACCTTAAATCTGTTTGAAACATTCAGGTGAGGTTAACTCAGGAGTCCTGAGAATTGGGACTGTCACCATCCCAGTTCACAACACATATGAGACAATGAAAGTCCCTGATGTTCTCTTCTATGAAAATGCCCAGGTAAATACTGTTCTCCGCTGAACAACTGCAGTCCAATTATTTATAATACAGTGCTGTTTACTTTTTTATTCATTAAGTAATTACATAGGTTGGAAGCAGGAACATTTAAGTCTTTAGGTGATTTAAGATGAGATGAGAAGACAAGTAATGCATAAGATGATATTTCTGTCTAACCAAGTAATTCTTCTGTAATAATGATAATTTCAATGTGTCACATTGAAACCTTAGATGGGGAAAAAAGGGAGAGCTTGATGATAGTGGATAGAATGGTACAGAAATTTTTGCTATTGCACCTGTGAGAAGAAACACAGCAGGTGTGGTCTGGTGGTTGAGTGGAAGGCTGTTGGAAGAATGTTAAGCAGGAATTGTCCTGGTTGAATTTTGGATGGGAAACTCAAAGCTGATAAAGTTGTCTTGAGACAACAGAAGCAGGAGGAGTCACTGTTTACAGCTTGACCAACCTGAAACTGCTCCTTCTGGAAGCTCAGAAGGCATACCCAGATGTCAGATGTGATGGCATGTGAAGGATTCCATGTGGAAGAAAAGGGTTCTATGAGCTGCTAGTAGAACAATTATTTTAAAAAGTCATTTGTACTTTACTATGGAGCTTTCTACGCCGCCTTAGGCATTTGCTTTGGCATGGGAAAGGCAGGATATAATTCTGTCAAATAAATAAAAAATAAACAAGATCATACCAAAGATGATTCCTATTCTTAAGGTCTTCTATTTTGTTTTGGAGCGCCCATGCTTTTTCTTCTGAGCAAGGACTTGTTCCTGAGTTTTGACGCCGAGACCATAGGCTTTACTTACTGAACATCAAGACTATAAATTCTGTTAGACATTTCTGCAGTGCTGAATTAAGGTGATTAAGTACATATGCCCTGCTTAAATCAATGTAAATTGAGCCATTGTGTCACTGAGCATGGTTGATTCAAGAGCACCTGGATTCCTCTGACTGATGTTGTATTGTGATGAACCATGGTGACTGCATTGAACATCTTTCTTTCGCTGTTTGAGCTATTTTGAGCATGACTGAACTGCAGCTAGGAACAAGGAAGACTCTTGGTTGGGAGGTGTGGCATATTTACTGGCATTAAATGCAGACCATCAAAACTAGGTGGCCATCTTCATGTGGCATGTAGCTCACCCCCTGATAATACATGCACTTTATGCACAAACACACTGATAATGTTGATCAGCTGGGATGCAAAAAATGCATTTTTAGAATTTGTTGACCATCTGGTTCAGTAGGACAGTTCTTTTGATCAGCCCATTTACAAACTGTTGTACCTCACTCATAGAGTTATGTGTATGTGAAGAAGTACAGTAAAACTATTTCAGTATTGCTAAGTGCTAACTTATTTTCTTGCAAGTTCTACAAAATGGTATTCTTTTCTCTTTAGCACATGATGGTAATGGAAGATATGTTAAAAGATTTTTTGCTTGGAGAACACCTTCTGTTGGTTGGCAACCAGGTAAGAGTAATCAAAGTTTTCTTGCTAGTGTATGTCTTTGTTTTATTTCTTGGAATGTTACAAATAATAACAGTAAACATTTATAAAGTGCTTTCTGAGTGCTCGAAGCACTTTGCGTGTAGTCCTACAACAACACTGCAGGATAAGTGAATATTATTAACCCTGTGAAAAAAGGAGAGAACACAACATCCTCTTATTCCAATTATATTTTGAATTTGACCTTCTGAAATATCGGGGAATTTCAGTAGGCTGCCACTGTATTAGGAATGTTTTGGGGCCAAAGAGAGGCCCCAGCAGGATGCACAATCCCTCCCTCCAGCTCACTGTCTCCAATAATGTCCTGCCCAGTGGTCTTCATGTAGCACTGGAAAAGCTGTCTGTTGAAAGCAGCCAGTCAGGTGACTGGTAAGGTATAAAAATGGATTTTATTCTAAAGCAAATTGTCGATGGGGGAGAGGGGTTGCAAAACAGACATAGTCAAGGTCAAAAAAGAAAGCAGACATACACAAAATTATAAACCTTAACATGTTTAGCTAAAATATTCCTAGCTACAATTTAGTTGAAATGTTGTAACTCACCACGGTACTCGACCACAAGTTGACCTCACAGATAAGTCAAGGGCAGGTTTTGAGCAAATAATACCATGGAATTTTCTATGACCCTCGGATAAGTCGGGGGTTAAACTTAGGGGGGTGTCTGACTATAGTTTTAACTGATTTTACCCGAGGCCAGATCCTGAAAAATAACTTACCACTAATTGTTACCTAAGAACTGTACAGTCTCTAATTTATTAAAAACATAGTAAAAGATCATAAGACACATTTTTATTCTTTTTAAATTCTGGTCTTCACCACTTTTTTGTAAACACTATCCGTGCACTGTAAACAACATACCAGTAGAACAGTGGTTCCCAACCTGGGATTCATGTACTCCCAGGAGCACTCAACAGAACCTTCAGGACCTTGAAAAAGAATGGCATAATGGCAGAAAAAATACTTTGCAGGGCCAGCAAGGCAGGAAGGAAGGTAGCTAGTTGGCTGTGAAAGCCCCACCAATAGCTGGTTTTTGATCATCAATTCATCTATGAATCAGTGATTGAAAACCAGCACAGTAAAAAAAGCTGAAACATAATATGGAAAATGATCAGTCACCCAGAATTTCTCAGCACACTTCTGGTGCAAAATGGTGCAAAGGCAGTCTTCTGTTCTTCAAACAGATAAAAAGAGAAAACACTGTGATAAATACATGAAGTCTGGGCTTTCATATGGAGATGAGGGCTTGTATTATTAATTACAAACATTTTGCTAATATGAAGGGTACAATTCATGAAAATGGGCTGCCAAGGGATATGCAAGTGAAAAAGGTTGGGAACCACTGCAGGAGATCCATGAATCAAATCCACCTTTAAGGTGTCTGGTATGTTAAGCCAGAAGCTCTACAGATAACATGCAACCCATAACACATAACTGCAATTCAATTCACAGCAGAGAGATGCAGCTGCATATATTTGCAACCCTTTTTACTCAGAAGTAGACCCACTGCTTTCCATGGGTGTTATTCTTAAGCAGTGTTGTATTGAATTGTAGCCTGGGACTTTGCTTCAAATGGAAAGGAGGATCCCATCCTGGTGTTGAATAAAAACAGATCTCTGCTAAATGCAAGCCTTTGCAAAACAGAACCAGGCTGCAACAGCATTTGCGAAATGGAACAGAGGAGAATAAAAGGTTAACTTTGGCTGGAATTTCCCATCGAAGTTACTATAGAAACTAATCTCTGCATTGCTTCTAATGACCTGCTTGAGCAAGAAACCAAACTTTTCAGAGCTGAAAAGCTCTGCCCTCTGATTGACCCAGAGATAAGGTGAAGTGATAATTAGAGCTTGATTACTTGGCAAAAATTTTACATACTATAGTTTACTTATGGTCTTTCATCCCCCAACAAAGAGAAGGAATCACTTCAAACTCTAATGAAAGATACCCCCCATTTTATTCAGTTTTTGGTTTCACTTTAGATAATCCCTGTTCAATTATTTCTCCTTTCTGCTACATTTGCCAGGACATGGTCAAGTGTCCTTGCCAGACTTCTAGTCTCTGTTAAGTGAGCTGGCATGCCCAGTTTGGCCTCAGGTTTGGCATGTCCAGTTTGGCCTCTAGCTCCATAAGAGCATAAGAACAGCCCCACTGGATCAGGCCATAGGCCCATCTAGTCCAGCTTCCTGTATCTCACAGCAGCCCACCAAATGCCCCAGGGAGCACACCAGATAACAAGAGACCTCATCCTGGTGTCCTCCCTTGCATCTGGCTTTCTGACAGAGCCCATTTCTAAAAATCCAGTAGGAGGAGCTAGAGACTAATGCCTTCTGAGATGAAGGAACTTTGGACACAAGCCTAACCAGGACTTACTCAGAAGTAAGTTCTATTTTGTTCAATGGGGCTTACTCTCAGGTAAGTGTGGTTAGGATTGCAAACTGTCTCCTAATGTTTCTCAAAGTGTGCTTCTAGAATTCCTGAGGCTCCCTTAGACTCCTTCTGGAGCTCCATGGGGAGACCATAAATGGCGCTGTGTCACTCCGCCATGCGCCAGTGCTCTGGGGCTCCCCAAGACTTTGTGCATGTACTGGTGGGGCTCCCTGAGACTCTTTAGGAGTGTAAAGGGCTCTGGAGACTGAAACATTTGAGAATCATTGCCCAAACAGTAGACAATGTGCTTGACTCATAACGGTGGTGATCCTGAAGTATTCCTCAATCCTGTTTGGGGGTATAAAGAACTTTAGGGGACCCTTTGGGGATGGAAATAGAAGGATTTTCTTTACAATCTCATGTTGCAGTTAGAGGATTGCCTTACCTAAGGCCATGTAGTAAGTTTATGGAAGAGGCGTGATTTGAACCTGGGAAAGCCAGGTTCTTAGCTTAATCTCTTAGCCACTTCACCATTTCTCACTAAATTTGAAACTGGACCACATCGGCTGGTGTAATTTAAGTATGCAAACCTATCTGTCAAAAAACAAATCAACAAAAAAGAGTATCTTCTACACAAGGCCTGTTTTGCCTTGCATTGGTTTAGTGTGTATATATATCTTTTTTGCTAGAGTTATTTAAAGGCTTTTTTCCCAGTGAACTGAGCATGGAATCCTGTACAAACTGGCAAATGATGTTAGATGTGGCCATCTGTCGCATAAAATTCAAATCTATTGGTTGTTCAATAATAGGCATATTTACAGTAAATCTCATTAAACTTGGAAGTCTGACATCTAAGTAAACCTGTTAATGATCACAGCACTGTTCTGTGTAGTTGGACTACTGAGACTGGGCAGCTCTTTTATGGTTTTCCATGCAACAGCTGCTAGGCCATATGGCTCTAAAGCTCTTGACTGTTTGCGCTTATTTTATATTAACCTGATGTATTAATTTGACTGAAATTTAATAATCTGCTAGAAATGCAGTTAAATAGTAGTCCAGTGGTTTTTTTTTGTATTATAATTGTGCTATAAAGTTCTTGTTCTGACATTGTCCAGCACCTAATGTTTATATTGGTCTTCTTTGCATCTGAGTGTGACAGATGGAGTCTCCTCAGCTGAAAGGGTGGGAGCCAGATCTCTGAGCATTTTGGAAAGATGTCGGACCAACAGGGGACATGAACCTGAAATATGGAAATAATCTGCTTATCCATAAAGCCTATGAATCCCCACTGGCAGCTTGAAAAATATAAAAGGATGTTCTATATCATATACTCTCTATATTTCAGGTTGAACTCTCGGTATCCACAAGGGTTCCGTTCCCAGAACCCCTTCGGATGCCAAAAATGGCGTTAAAGGAAATCCATTTAAAACACAATGTCCCTTTGCTCAGCAATTTAAAAATAGCTTTGCTTACCTTTTGTAATGCATGGCAGCAGGCAGATAACCAATCAATCAGTCTTTCTCCAGGTGCTTAAAAAGGCTTCACTCCAAGACAGCAACCCCTCCCTTCACCTGAAGTACAGAGGTGATAATCACTTTCACTTTGCATTCTTTCACTACTCAGGGGGAAAGGAGGGGTCACTTGTCTTGGAGTGAAGCTGTTCTAAATGCCTGGAAAGAGAGAGAGAGAAAGAGAGATTGTCTGCTGTAGTTACAATGGTAAACGAAGTTGTTACTAAAGGACATATTTCCTTTAATTTTAAGGGCCCTTATCATGTTGAGATAAAATTGCAGGTGAAAAATCCATGGATAATGAGGTTATACCTGTATTAAGAAGAATATTTATATACTGCTTTTCAACAAAAAGTAGTTCATAAAGTGGTTTCCATAGCTAAACAATTAAGGGCGCAATCCTAACCCCTTATGCAAGTGCTTTTTAGCACTGACATAAGGGCAATGCAGCTCGAAGGGAAGGGAACAAACATTCTCTTACTTTGAGGAGGCCTCTGTGAGTGACACCCAACTACAGGATGCAGCACATGGCCCATTGGCACTGCTATGCCAGTGCTGGAAAGGGGTTAGGATTGCGCCCTAAATGGTTCCCTGTCCCTGACTGGCTTACAGTCTAAAAAAGATGCTAAAAAGATGACAGCAGCAGCCACTGGTGAAGATGCCATGCCTGGGTCAAGGGGGGGCAATTGCTCTTCCCCTGCTAAATATAAGAAGAAACTACTTATCCTTCAACAGTTTCTGGGGAAATGTTCCCTAATTTCTACTAGTCGATTTCTTGGATGCCTCGGCTAACCCTGAGAGAATCTGTCCTCTTGATTCAATGCTCTGTAGACATTTTAAGATTCAGAATATTTTGAATGATTACTAACTGAGTGCACTCCTGTCCCCTCCAATTCCTGGTTTCTTAGCTTCTCAGGGGGCTAAGGTGCTGAGCCTGCCAAATGACGTGATTTTATTATTTTGTTTTAAATTATTTTGTTTCTGTGTTTTTTATATTTCGCTGTTAGCTGTCACAGAACTTTTAGTGAAAGGTGGAATAAATATGGAAAAATAAATAAAACCATACTGCTGCTAACTGCTCAATTAATAATTACCCCTGTTAACTGGGCAAAGAAGCACCTTTTAAAGTGGTGCCCTCTTATATTTTGCAGGGGAAATGCAACTGTCCCTCTTTACCCCAGCATGGTGTCTTTTCCAGTGGCTGATTCTGGTGCCTGTATTTTTTTTTTTTAAAGATTGTGAGCCCTTTGGGGGCAAGATATCATTTATTGGTTTATTTTACTATCTAAACTGCTTTGTGAACTACTCTTGTTGAAAGGTGGAATAGAAGTATTATTATTAATTCTTAGTCATACTGCAGTGCTCTTTAAGTGCATGCATAAGTGACTTTGCAGTGCACTGCATGCTACAAAGTGCTACAAAGTCACTGCAACTACCTCTTTAATTAAGAAGCCAACAGAGGAAGGGAAGCCTAAGGAAGCCTAAGCTTCTGATGGCAAGCATGGGCTGCACTGCAAAGTCACTGCAACTACCTAACTCAGGGGGCAATCCTAACCCTTTGTTCCCTTACCTCAGAGCTGTATTGCCCTTATGTCAGTGCTGGAAAGAACTGATATAAGGGGTTAGGATTGTGCCCTAAAGCTGCAATCCTAACCACACATTCCTGAGAGTAAGTCCCATTGAACAAAATAGAACTTACTTTTGAGTAGACCTGGTTAGGATTGTGCCCTAAAGCTGCAATCCTAACCACACATTCCTGAGAGTAAGTCCCATTGAACAAAATAGAACTTACTTTTGAGTAGACCTGGTTAGGATTGTGCCCTGAGCTTCCTATATCTTGGCAGTAGAGCTGTAAGGTTTATGCAATTCTTGAAGCCATTGGGGGGGGGGGGAGGAATGTTTTGAGGTTGGGGGTTGGAAAAATTGGGATGTGAGGAAAAATTAAAATATAGGCAATACTAATTTCCTTATCCAGTTCTAAACTTACTATCTAACTTGTACAGTCTTATGCATTTCTACTTAGAAGTAAGTCCAATTCAGTTTTTATTTGGGCTTAGGAAAAGCCTTGGCTTTATCCAAAAACAGAAGAAACAAGTAAATACACCATGCCAAGACCATGAGGTGGCAGCTGATGATTGTATATACCAGCCATTTTCAGTCTTTTTCAGCTCAGGGCCCACTGACAAGGCACTAAAGTTGTCAAGGCACGCTGCTAGTTTTTAATTACATTATTATGTTACAGTTAATTAAATTAATATAACTAAGGGCACAATCCTAACCAGGTCTACTCAGAAGTAAGTCCTATTTTGTTCAATGGGTCTTACTCTCAGGAAAGTGTGGTTAGGATTGCAGTCTAATACACTGAGGGCGCAATCCTAACTGGGTCTACTCAGAAGTGCTATTTTGTTCAATGGGGCTTATACTCAGGAAAGTGTGGTTAGGACTGCAGCCAAATACATTGAGGGCACAATCCTAACCAGCTCTACTCAGAAGTAAGTTCTGTTTTGTTCAGTGGGGTTTACTCTCAGGAAAGTGTGGTTAGGATTGCAGCCTTAGTTCATTACATGACAATTAAAGAAATTCCCAAGAAGCTTGTGTGGTTTCTGGAAAGGAGGAACAATATTTTGAAGTAGGTGATCAAACTGTTATCAGTTGATTTGCTTTGATATGTCAGGAAGTGTTGGTAAAGAGAGGTGAGACTGAGCACATACTGGAGGAATGTGGAGTGAGGAGCAGTGAGGAGATGTGGCTGAAACAAGTGCAGGATTCACTGGAGCGGGGGGAAGAGAGAAAATGCGAGGCAACTGATTCTGGACTTTGGAAGGTGGGGAAAAGGGAGGGGAGGGGCAGTAAGAGAGGGATTAACTGCAGTTTTGGTGGGGGAATGTGTGTGCAGGAGGAAAAGAGGTGGGGGGAGAAAAGCGTCAATTGCCTGCTAATGTAAGAAACAGTTCGACCAAGAGCCCAAGCCTCTGTGCGTCTACTCAGAAGTATAGTCAGTGGTGCTTACTCCTAGGTAAGTGTGGATAGGATTGTGACCCAGCACCCTTACTGCCAAAGCCTTGCCAGTGAAGGCAACGCACAGAGGGTCACTTTGGGGCATTGCAGGTAAGGAAAAGGGTCTCTCAGTGATCCTTTTCCAGCCACCTGCCTCCACCTTCTGGCTCGCTGCTCGCTCTCACTCCCTCCACGCTCTCACCACCAGGAACTCTTCCAGGCTTCTCTGGCTGCCCAATCAGCGCACGGGGCAGGCAGCAGCAACAGCAGGAGCCCCTTCGAGGACTGCTCCTTTTTCTCCTGCTGCCATGTGAGGCTCCAAGCAGCTGCTTTTCCCACGCGTGCAGCTGCTGCCTGACTCCTTGGCCCCACGGCACACCTGAGGCAGCCTCGCGGCACACAGCGGTTGAAAACCACTGGTATAGACTATGGCCAACAATCTATCTTTGAACCTCCCTTCCACCCTGCCAAGAAAATAAAGTCTGCTTCTAGCTTGAGTCTGGTAATCCGATCAGAAAAAAAAGATAAAGTTTGTCTGGCAAGACTTATTCTTGACAAATCCATATTAGCTTCTCATAATAATCCTGCATTGATACCAAGATGTGTATAGACTCAAAGTTTTGTAATTAGAGCCAAAGAGGGAGAAAAATGCCAATATGGAAGAACTCATGCAGCTCTTTTGATGTTAGATGAGCTTGTTCCCCACCCTGTGGTAAAGATGGTGGATAATGATTTTGTAAAAATATGACTCCTGTCACGTTTAGTTTGACCTGTAGCCTTATTTTCTAAAGCTTTTCATCCCCACTTGCAAGGAATGCAGAATCTCTGCCTTTAAATCTAGGAAGGGTTTTATCCTCCATCTCTTTCTCTAACAGGGGTGGCTAAGTGCTGTATTCTCAGAAGCATCTCTCTTTCCATACAGAAGCATACCTCATCTCCCTCATATGTGGTCAACCTCCATAGTAAAGTTGATGCTGTCTAGCAGTAAGAGCTCTCCAGTTAATGGAGCCCAAGTACACAGATGTAGCCAGAGCATAATATACAAAATTCCAATGAAGATGCAAAATTAAACACATGGATTTAGACTCTAGAATATATTCGCAAACCTTGAAAATGGCTTTTCTTTTAATCACTTGTGAAATTATGGGCAGTCACAGAATGTTACAGTTGGAAGGGACTTTGAAGGCAGAGCTGACCCACCAGTGATGTGGGCTGAGTCAAGTCCTAATCCAGACCCACTGTTGCAAATATGCCATAAGGCATGCTTCTGAACCTTACTGCGGGCCCACGCTGGAGCTAACCCAGAGTGAGTTTGTGCTGAGCCAGCTCCAGTGCTGGGCCTGCAGTCCGCCGTCTGGTGCTCCATAAGAACACTGGGTGGCAGAAAGGTAAGACAGGGTGGGGGGTGGAGAGGAGGTATTCCTGGGTGGGCAGGGGGAAAGTGTGGTGTGGTGGGAGTGGGGTGAGAGTGGGGCGAGAGTGGGGCGGGACTGGCAGAGCTCAGCTGCACTGGATCCAGCTGGAGCTGCACTGGACCATGCAACCCAACACGGGACTCTTGATTCTGTGCTGGTTAAAGAGCCACAACAAAATCGAGTAGCCCCACTGCGGGACTACTTCCCTTACCTGGAGGAAGGGAATAAATGTCCCCTTCCTCCAAAGAGCCACTGGTGACTGCCTGGTACGCTTAGGATGCCATGGCACTGCAGCAGCCCTGCATGCCAGGTAGCCCAGGATTGGGGTGCCCATTGCCTCAGGCCAGTCAGTTGAAACGTGTCCTTGCAAGTGAACCTGTCCTGCCAGTTGCCTTGCCTTGCTTCTGCACAGCAATGTTTAAGCAAATACCCTCAGCTGCCAGATTTGTTCAGAATGAGGTGGACAGACAAGTTGTCATCACCATTGCTCAGACAGTAGGAATAAAGTTGCTTCTAGCCCACCCAGGAGGTGGAAACGGAGAATTGCAGCCCTTTCTGACTTTGCCTGGAGGGTTGAAACAAGCAGACTAAAGCTTGCCCTCTTGTATAAAGCGCTATCCTATCACTGAGTGAAGAGATTACAGGAAGCTATTCAACTCTCACAAGAGCACACATCTGTCTTGTAGTGTGAAGAATTAGAAAAATGCTCACAGTTGATCTCATCTCCTGCTGCTGAGAAAAGGACTAAGTGCAGGAGCCAACCTTTTGGTGATCATCTCCTGAATCAGAAGGCCAACCTCCACTTTAAATACTATGACCAGAGCCCTTCCAAAAAAAAAATATTGAACATTGCTTCAGCCCTCGCATCTCATACGATTCTCATTCTTCTTGCACCAGAAACCATTTCAGTATGGTTACACAAAATGAAGGAGGTTTTGCTTAATGGTTGGCTTTCACTGACTATAAATAAATTTGAATTGTGCTCTGTTAATTTAAAAACTGTGACCGCTGTTTTTACAGGGTGTAGGAAAAAACAAGGTGGTTGACAGATTCCTTCACCTGTTAAATAGACCAAGAGAATATTTGCAACTGCATCGGTAAGCAATTCTTTGTATCTCTTTCACTGACTTCATTCTTTGGTTCTAGCTATCAGTTACACTAGATTTTTCAGACATACAGCTAGCAAAATATTGTGAGCTTCCTAATCACATCTGAGTTTCTGGAACCATAGTGACATTAAACAAGCCATCTGAGTCTTCCCTGCTTTTGCTAGCTTAACCCCTATGATGTGGAGTCTATGGGCGCAATCCAAACTGTGCCTTTGTCACAAATGGGCTGTAAAGCACGTCTGCACCTCCTCAAGAGTTGGCTGGGCCGGCGCAGGGACGCGCGCTGGCCCGCAGAGGCTGAATCCAGCCTCCTCACTGACTTGAAAGGGGAGGCTTGTGTTGGCCGAGCTCGGGGAGGAGGCGGGAGGGAGGCGTTCCAGGGCGGGGGGGAGCAAAAAACATCTGAAGAAAGCCCAACAACTGCCTCTAAAAGAGTGAGAAACTTCACATTTAGTAGATTTTCCCTCAGGGATGTTCTTTGCCAGCTAAGCTATGTTACTGCTTTTATTTCATTTTATATCAGGATAGTGGTTTTTTTCCCCATAAAACAGATTCTCTGTCTCTCACTGGGAATGACAAGACCCCCCGCCCCCCGCCCCCAACAAAACAACCCTTGGGGAGGGCAGGGACAAATTAGTAAATATTTGGAATTCATTTGAGCTTGAACATCCAGGGAAGGCACCTGTTGTGTTGGCTTCTTTTTCAGAAGGTAAGTTATTTTTCTCTCCTTTTGACTTCATATAAAATTTGTGTATTTTTGTTTTATCTTAGAGACACAACTGTACAAAGTCTGACACTGCAGCCTTCCGTTAAAGATGGCCTTATTGAATATGAGGATTCCCCACTAGTAAGTCACCTTTGATTTATGACAGACAGAAATAATTATTTTTCTTTTATGTCTCATGAATTCAAAGTCCTGTTAAAGTTTTAAGAAAACAAAATAATATCCTGGAATATTCTTTCTCTTTTCAAATCTTAGCACACATTCTAACGTGGGTGTGAGGCACGATTCTGGCTTGGCCTAGCAAAATTGTGTTGCATCCATTCCACACCAACAAGAGAAGCCACAATATTATCTCTTAGTTTTTTATTCCTTATTCTTTTAGTTTATTAAGAAATAGCTTCAATTACCAAAAGAAGGTCCTATTCAAAGGTTGCAGGGAAAAATGGCAATGCAGATTCCCAAACTGTCTGTCATGCATGGCCACTGACATCACCGTTTTGAACTTATTGCAGGTTGTAGATTGCAGGTCATGGTGGAATTTAGGTTGCATGTGTGTGCCCACACACTGATATTGAATGAATAAGTTCTACTGAGTACCTAAAATGTGAACAATTACATGTGCCTTAAAGGTTATTATTTGGGGAGGGGGTTACATTTCTGCTCTGTATTGTGTGATGTATGTGCAGTACAATTTTCTGCTCAGATATATGGTTCAGTGAGTTCATAGTGATCTACTCCCAGGCAATTGTTTTAGAATTGCAACCAAATAGACAGAATTTAACTTTACATTACTATTGAATAGCTTACAGAATTAATAATGCACAGCCCAATCCTATCCACACTTTCCTGAGAGAAAGCCCCATGGACTCAAATGGGATTTACTTCTGAGTAGACATGCATAGGATTGGACTGACAGTTTCTTATTTGTGTGTGATATCTAAACACATTTTTCCAGGTGAAAGCTGTCAAGATGGGACACATACTAGTAATTGATGAGGCAGACAAGGCACCAACAAATGTTACTTGCATTTTAAAAACTTTAGTGGAAAGTGGAGAAATGATTTTATCAGATGGAAGGCGCCTTGTTGCCAGTAAGTAACCCCAGAAGTCTTTCTTTCAGCAGTTGTGTTTGTTGCAAGTAAATATGCTATGAATAGTTAAACTGTCACGTAGATTGAAATAACCTTCTCTGTACTACTTTTGAAGAGTATTGGGCTTGGGTTTCCTTCCTGGTGTGTTAACCAATATCTATAATAATTTAGCAAACAGCAACCCAAAATTCCAAAGGTAGCTGTCTGTTTTATTTATACATAGTATGCATATTCAACCAAGGCAGTAACAACACTATCAGAATAATTATGCAATAAAGGTTACAATCCTAACCACACTTTCCTGAGAGTTAGCCCCATTGAACAAAATAGGACTTACTTCTGAGTAGACCTCGTGAGGATTGTGCCCAAAAAGTGTTTATTTCCCTGGGAAACATGCTTTTATTTATTCAGACTATTCAGCCGAGTGGACCTCAAGGCAGTTACAATTGCAATACCCACTGCCCTGCCACACACACCCCCCCCCATTTATGCATACCCAACCAGCAGTCCTTAGCCCTTTTCAGAGGCCAGAGAGTGCTTACTTTCTGTTATCAGTCCACGGGAACCTGGAAGTTCTTAGTGGCTGGGAGGGGAAAAGATAACTCCTTTCGGCTGCTTGCTGGCTGGTTAGGGCTACAGTGGTCTGCCTCTTGTAATGATGTTGTTACTGGAAGGCAAGCCATGCAGCCTTCCAGTGCCTCTAGTCTTCTGGCTGTTGGCAGAAACTTCATTTCTGAAGTCCTTTGGCAACTGATGGAGCAGAGTTTTGTTTTAAATACCACCAGTCAATATTGTGGTCTTGACCTGGATGACCTAATTGTATCTGTTATTCAGAAAATACCTTTAATATTAACTATATGAAGAGAATAGTAAAGTTCGTCCAACTGTATCAACAGTTTCAGAAAACAAAATAAAATGTAGGACTAGAAAAATAGATAGAGATGCAAAAGACTGTCCTCCTATCTATGTATGTGTAATTACAAATTTGGGACACAAACAGATTGGTAAGCTGAAGACTGGTAGCCAGGCTTGTAAACCTGGCAGATAAATGCTTATCATGAACTGTACTGATCATTCTCCATGCAACCACTTGTGCAACAATAAGAGTAAACATCTTATTGTACTGTACCACTTACATTCAGGTAAACTGGCATTAATTTTTCATAACTCCATGATGCAGATAGCGCAGGAGTGTCAAGCATACAGCCTGCAGTCTAGATATGGCCTGCAGAAACTATTTATCTGGCCCATGTGGTGAATGATGATCCTGTGATTGATGATGATGATTGCTGACTCGGCCGCTGCATGCTCATGCTGAGTCCCCTTATGTTCTTGCCTCACCTGCTTAGCTAGCAGCAGCAGCAACCTCCTCCACCTGCACACAATAATAACTCTGCCTTGTTCTCTCTCCATGCATGTGTCTATGTAGCTTCCCTTGTGCTTGGCTGTTGCTGACAGCTTCATCTTTTCCTTCCAGGCACTCCCTGCCAGCTGCACTGCCTATGGGAAGCAATGGGCTTCAGCTTGAGCTCAGCCTTTGCTTGGGCCAGGCAACAGCCACTCCTGTCCCATACTACCCACTTCATTTCTCAGAAGGCTTTGCATGGCTCTGGACAGGGTTCCAGTCCATGTGTCCAAAAAATGTGAGGCTGCGTAACAAAAATTAGGAAAGTTCAGAGTGACAGTAACAGCAAGCATAGATGCTAGGTCTTTTCCACAACTGGAAATGAATTTCCCTCATCCTATAGGCTAGTGGTTCCCAAACTCCTACAAGGTAGTTTGCTACCCCGCAGATGCCTCTGCAGGGCTCCCCAAATCTCAGAAATTGAGAAAAGGTATTGGAACTCACTTGTGGTTTTTAGTTGTGAATCCAAAAGTGGGTTTGATTGCTTTTTTCAGTTTCTGAGGATTGGGGAGCTCTATGGAGCTCCCCACACCCCCTCCTGGATCTACTTGTAGGAGGTAAGCAAACCCCCTGTCTGTTCCCAGCAGCGGCTTGTTCCTGGGGATCACACTGCTGCCTTTCCAGCCCCTTAAAGGGGCATAAGGCCAGTTCTTCCCAGGCTGGTGAGTCATGATCCACCAGTTTGGGAACCACTGCTGTAGGCCATTGAGCAAACTTGTTTTGTGTCCATGCATCAAAGCCTCCAGCCTGAATAAAAAATAGCAAAATAGTGGGGGAGGGGGAGGGATTTTAGGCATTGGATATGAGACAGTCTGACAGGAGCTCTGAATGGAGCACTCTTTATTTTAAAGCAATTTGTTGGAAGTTGAGCTTTTGCGAAATGGCTAAGAACATTTTATTTGCATGACTTCATGCTTTGGAAATGATGTTAACTATGATGCAGATATTTTCAGACAAATGTAGTTTTTGCTGCTGTATATGGCAAACCATAAGACAAAACGGACATTGAATTTTGCTTTACTAGCTACGTGTGTGTGGGTACAGTTCAATGCAGAATTACAAATGTTTATTTATAATCACTATAACAACTACCCTTATAAAATTAAAGTTGTTAATCAAAAAAATTTTTTCCCCAGATCCTGCTAGTGTAAATGGGAGAGAAAATGTCATACAAATTCATCCAGATTTTAGGATGATAGTTTTAGCTAACAGACCTGGATTTCCTTTTTTGGGGAATGATTTTTTTGGAACATTGGGTAAGTACAGTACTTTATAAAATGCTATACTGTATTTTGTACAGAACTTAGTATAATAGCTTTGATCTTCTCTTGAATAGAAAAATGTAAAGAAAGCAATTTGAATTTTTTTAAAATTAACTGTTTCACAGCCCAATCCTATCCACACTTTTCTGGGAGTAAGCCCCATTGGCTTTAATGAGACTTACTTCTGAGTAGACATGCATAGGATTGGGCTGTCAGACTTCTTCAGTCATATAGTCACATACCACTTGGGAATGAGTTGCATGTTGATCATATTTAAGGCCATCCAAATGTATTAAAATAAGGGCATTTGAATTGGAAATAATTTTGTTACACAAACCACAAAACATGCTCTTTTCGGACTTATAGTAGGAAGGAATACTGTATCCTTTGTTTACTTTCACAAAGTGGTTTGAGATGGGACACTGGGATCCAAAGACTTATGGAGCTATCCTATAATGATGTTCTGCAAATACCATTGGTTCATTTAGCCCCACAAGGTCAATTCTGCTCAGCAGTGGTTCTGCAAGCTTCAGGCAGAGGGTCTTTAGAACTTTCCCCAGTTTTGTAAACAGATATTTTTAAGTAGAAATGCTTACGAAACCTGGTTGCATGCTAGTGTGTGTTTCTCTACTGAGTTGGCATCTCAGTATTCAGCTAGTGGATCTCCTTTCAATATTGCATCCTTTGAAGTATACCTGATGTACATCATCTAATGAATTGACTTCCAAAATACCAACCAATATAGGTTTAACTCGGTTTAACACGGTTTAACGATATAGGTTTAGCAAGGATGTATCCTGGCTCCATCTTTGTTTACTCTTTTCTTAGACGAGCTTGCTCCTTTTTAAAGCCAAATTTACATTACCCCAAATTGGATTCTTCATGTATACCAATACTTTTGTATGCAGATGATGCAGTACTGCTTTCTCACTCCCATATTGGGCTAAGATGAGCACTGAATAGAACTCTTGAGTATTTGGCTATTAATAAATTGAAACTGAACTTTGAAAAATAAAAAATTTTAGTGTTCTGTAAAACATGGAAGCCTCAGAATTGGACAATTAAGGGGGAAAAAATAGAAGTTAAGAACTTCAAGTATTTGGGTGTCCATCTCCAGCATAACACCGCATGAACTACTCAGCTTGACAGAGCAATCAATTTAGCCAACTTTACTGCTCACTCTATCAAGCGCTTTTATTATAACCAGGGCAATTGTTTTGTCCCTGCGGCAGTAAGGATATTTAATGCCAAGGTGGTTTCCCAGTTATTATTTGGCGTTTCTATTTGGATCGGAGCTGTTAATCATTTATTGGAGAGAGAACAGGCTAAATTCCTCAGGAAAGTACTGGGTCTTCCTAACTGTGTGCCACACACTGCAGTCTGTCTGGAAACTGGACAAACGTTAATTGAAACAAAAGTATGGCTGAGGACAGTTAAGTCCTGTCCTGTTAAGACAGCTTGGAGTACATTATTGTTCAGATCCACGGAGCCTTCTCCATCAAGTGCTTGTAGAAAGCTGTGTCCCGAAGTGGCTGACTATTGTGGAACATAAGATCAGAACCGTGGGTTTAGATTTCGATTCCTTGTGCTTACTATCTCAAATAGAAGCATTCCGGAAGATCAAGCAAAGATCTTTAGATAGAGAAAATCATAATCTATATTCTATGGCAAATAAGGTTTGCTCCCCCTTGAATCTGATGGTGGCGGTGAAACCCGGAAAGATGGTTGCATATTTCTGAGTTCTGAGGAACGTCGTGTTTTTTCACTCACTAGATTTAATGTTTTACCATCAGAAGTCCTGTTTGGTAGATTTAGCGGGAGGCCTTATTCTGCTAGATGCTGCTCCTGTAATCAGGACTGCATTGAAATTCTCCAACATATGTTACTGCAGTGCCCTATATATGAGGATATCAGAGCCAAATACTTAATCCCTATTCTAGTAGACAAGAAGGAATATCCTGATGATGTTAAAATACAGCATTTGTTGAGTTATGTTTCCAGCAATGTAACTGAGAGGGTGGTGGTTTATTTACAGCAAATGTTGGCAAAAAGAATTAAGGGATTACACCTAACTGACAGTATATCTTTATGAGGTAAATACTCTGAACCTCCTTGATAATCATATAGCCTCAGTATTAATATTAATTACCTTAGGTCTGCATCTGCTGCTGCTGTTGTTGTTGTTGTTGTATCTGTATTATATGCCAATAAAGGTCTGTTTGAGTTTGAGTTTACCTGTTGATGTCACTGAACTACTAGCTAACACCAAAAATAATATTAAGAGTGCAATCCTTACCTGGCCATTGACCAGTGCAAGTCACTTGCAGCAGCTCAGGAATGTCATGTACGTGCTATAAAGCACATTCGCACCTCCTTTAGAATAGGCTAGGCTGCCACAAGGATGTGCGCCAGCACTGAGGGTTGGAGAAGGTGGTGACAGAGCAGAACAGGGGTGTTTGGGGGGGACACGGGGAGGGAGGACCGGGCCCAGGAAGGGGGTGGGACTGGCCTGGGCAACTTAACCCAGATCCTAACCTCGCTGTTGCTCAGCCCAGCATTACACTGAGCTGCTCAGGTTTTGCTGGAGCAGATCCAAGTAGCCCCATAGGGGTGGCTGGCACGCAACACAGGGTAAGGGAATAAATATCCTCTTAATCTGAGTTGCATGGCAGCCACCCATAACCTGCACTGGATATGGCACAGGCCACTTGGCTTGCCTATTCAAGTGGAGTTTAGGCCAGATCCCAACCCCTTCTCCCAGGGAGTTTGGAGCAACTTGAAGCCGCTCTGCTCTCCTTGAACTTGTGCCACCTCCTGTGGTGGTGCAGGTCCAAGAAGACCCATTGGGGCCAGGGCGCCTTGCCCAGGGGTAAGGGGAAAAGTTTCCCCTTGCCTCTGGCTGAGCTGATTCTGACCTGTATCCTGCACTGGATACAGCGCAAGCCTCTTGGCTTGCCTGTTCCCTTAGTGTCATTATATACCCCTGCTAATTGGGTAAGAGGCACTTTTTCAAGTGGGTGCTCCTTTTTTTAGCAGGGGGAGAGTAACTGGCCCACCTCACCCCAGCACTGTCTGTTCTAGTGGCTGTCTGCTGGTATTCCTTGGCATCTTTTTAGATTGTGAGCCCTTTTGGGACAGGGAGCCATTTAGTTATTTGATTTTTCTCTGTAAACCGCTTTGTGAACTTTTAGTTGAAAAGTGGTATATAAATACTGTTAATAATAATAATAATAATATACCACTACCACTACTTTTACATAACTCTCTATTCATCTCTTGTTTCTTTTAGGAGATATTTTTAGCTGCCATGCAGTTGATAATCCTAAACCAGATTCAGAGATTGCAATGCTTCGACAGTATGGACCTCAGGTTCCTGAACCAGTTTTAGAAAAACTGGTGGCTGCTTTTGGAGAGCTCAGAAGCTTAGCTGACCAAGGAATTATCAATTATCCTTATTCAACTAGAGAAGTAGTGAATATTGTAAAGCATTTGCAGGTACAGTATACCTATTCCAGATATTGGGTAATTCCAGTTCACTGTGTAAATAATGGCATTAGACTTGCAAAAACTTTTTAAAGTGTATATTGAATTTTGTAAAGCATTAAATATTTGCAGAGCATATCTAAGTCATTAGATACTGCACTTTTAAGTTCTGTTGGTCTAATCCAGGGAAGGTTATTCACAATTCATTCCTTTTGAAATTCATAAGATGGGTTAGTTCAGCACAGTAAAAAAGCTGAAATGTATATGGAAAGTAATCCATCACTAGGAATTTCTCAGGACACTTCTGGTGCAAAACAGTGCAAAGGCATAGTCTTCAGTTCTTCAAACAGATAAAAAGGGAAATACTGTGATGAATACTGTGATGAATAGTTTTCAATTTCATATAGAGGAGATGAGGGCTTATATTATTAATATTAATTAGAAACATTTAGCTAATATGAGGGGTACAGTTTATGGAAGTGGGCTGCCAAGGGGCATGCAAGTGAAAAAGGTTGGGAACCACTGCAGAAGAACCATTAATCAGATCCTTCTTTAAGGTGCCTGGTGTGTTAAGCCAGAGTCTCTACATATAACATACAAGTTAAAACACATAACTGGGAATGTGCAATTCAGTTCACAGCAGAGAGATTAGCAACAAGGAATGACTGTGAGCAAGTGCAGCTGCACATAGTTTCAATTCTATTTACTCAGAAGTAGACCCACTGTTTTCCATGGGTGTTATTCTTAAGTAATGGTGCATTGAATTGTAGCGTGGAACTTGGTTTCAAATGCAAATGAGGATTACATCCTGGTGTTTAAAAAAACAGACCCCTGCAAAGCATTTGCAAAATGGCTGCAGCAGGTTCTGCTAAAGAGAAGGAGGCTTGCTTTTTTTCATCATGAGGAGAATAAAAGGTTAACTTTGGCTGCAGCTTTGCCCTGCAAGGGCAGATTGTCTTGGAGATTAACAGCCCTCTATTTCTGCATTGCTTCTCCCATTGCTGGGACTTGCTTGAAAAGCACTTGCCCTGATGACCTTGTAGATAAGGCAAGGTGATGATCTAAGCTTATTGGCAGAAATTTCTTGCCCTATAGACCAGTATCTACAGTACCTGTTTCCTCCATTTTGTTTTTGTTTTATAGGTTGTGTTGTAAAATTCATTGCCTGAAGGAAAAAAGTGTTGTGAGTTTCAGTTCAGCAGTAATATAATCAATTCTATTGAGCCTTTGCAATGGCAGAACATGTGATCTGCCCGTGCAGGCTGTCACAAATATACCATAAAGCATGTTGCAACATGCCAGTTAGGATTACTGGCAGGAAGGCCTGTGCCATCCTGCTGGTGCCAGCGTAGGGAGCAGCACACATAGACACCGTAACTGCCATGCCGAGTAACGCAGGGCCAGGGAGGGGGTTGAATGAGGCAGGGGTGGGTTTTGACAGGGACAGGAGTGGGTGGGTCAGAACTGGGAGAGGGTGGGATTGGCAGCAGCAGATCATGCCATATCCTGTCCCCCCTACCTGAACCTGATCCTCTGACACAGATGCACATGGACTTGCGCCAGCCATATAACTTGTGCAGGTTCAAGTAGACCCATTGTGTAGGCAGAGGCTTTCCCTGGAGCAAAGGCTTGAATGTCCTCTTACCTTGCGGAGACCTCCCTGCAAAATTTCCCCACAGGATGCAGCACAAGCCACGCTGGCACCGCTGCATTAGTGCAGGGGAATTCTGTTAGGATTGGGTTGCCCATGTATATTAAGAGAGACCATTTCAAATGGCCCTTTTGGAAAGAGGATGGCCAGTTCTAAACATTAAGTTACAGTCCTAGGCAAATGTCTCAGTTTGTCTGCTGCTGAACTTGCTGCTACTTCTCAGCTAAGGTCCTTTTGAAAGCAGCACCTGAGCCTCCTGCTGATGACATCACCACTCCTGCTCTAGGAGAAATCCTGGAGCTCCTCTTCCTCCTTACCATATCCTTGAGTACTTCCTAGTTGAACCTAGGATGGTGAACCCATGACATGTGTGTCAAAAGTGACATACCATGATGTTTTGGGTCACGCGCCAGTGTTCACCAACATTTAACAACCGAGTTTGTCATTTATTTGACAATTTTTGTCAATTATTTGACATTTCTTTATACAATATATAGCACCACATTTGTTTGAACTGCATTTTTAAAAATTAAATGAATATGTAAATCACTGTTTCTCTTTTGTTGAGAGCCAGCAGAGTCAAGGTAGGCATTTCCTGAATTTTTGGCACACCGTGCCTTAAAGGTTCACCATCACTGGACCTATAACCCAATCCAATGCATGTCTACTCAGAAGTCCCATTATAGTTAATAGGGTTTACTCCTAGGTAAATGTGCATAGGATTGCAGCCCTGGCAGCAGTCTTCTAAAGTCTTAGGCAGAGGTCTTATTTGCACTTTCTACAGTCATTTTAAGTCTGTAAATTTTGTTTTTAACAATTTGATGAAAAAGACACATGGACAGATGTAGGTATTTCATATTTCTATCTCAACCTAGGAACACCTGAGTTCAAGAGAGGTCTGATATATACACAGACTCTAGAGTTGGGGAACACTACCCATCTCCAGCATAGCACTGCAAAGAATGGAGAACCCCATGCTTTTCTGGTGCCATTTTGTTCTTCAAAGAATCCATAGAGCTGTAGATATTAATGTATGCAGAACTTTGAGTGTGTGTCGTAGTCTACAAGCTAATGTAATCTTCAGTTTGGTACCTTATATTTTCTTTTTTCTTTTCCCCCCTCTGCAGAAGTTTCCAACAGAAGGACTAGCAAATGTTGTTCGAAATGTCTTTGATTTTGACTCCTACAACAAAGAAATATGTGAGATTTTAATTAGGACTTTGCACAAACATGGAATACCAATTGGAGCAAAACCTACCAGTATACAGCTGGCCAAGGAGTAAGGCTAATATATGTCACATATTGCTGCTAGTTAAGGTCACCCTGGAATACTTGCTGTAGATAGAGTCTGATGTGTTAATGCAATGTTTTGTTTTGTTTTTAATTTATACATCATTATTAACATACATTTACAACCCAAGTAATTGTGTATAAATTGTGGAAGTTTTTATAAAATGAATATTGATGATTTGTAAGACCAAATCTAATCAAATAAAGGGAAATATTTAAGTATCCACATATCATAGATAAGGTTGTATTATTTCTGAAGAATCAGGATCCAGTACTGTTTGGGATGCTTAAATGGCAGCAGCAACTAGGTTTGCGCTAGCCTGGGGTGGTGTAGCAACTCTCTATTTTTCTGGAGAGGTTAGATGTTGACATGGTTAGTGATGCCTTTTTTAACTTCTAGATGACTTCTGCAATGTGTTCTACATGGGGATTGCCCTTGAAGAGTATCTGGAAACTGCAAAATTCTACAGTTATTTTGTTAACTAAAACAGGCTTTATCAGCCCAATATTGTTCCAGCTACGCTAGCTATTTTTGTTGTCCTTGGCTTAATTCAAGGTGTCATTTTTCACCTTTTAAAGCCTCAAAAGGTTTAGGAGCTTTAAAAGATGTACCAGTCTTGTGGTGAATTGCCCTTCCTGAAGTCTTGTTATGACCCCTGTACAATATTAGGTGCCTGGCCAAGCCTAGCTTTTCAAACAGACCTTTGGACTGGATTGACATATAGTTGGCCTTTCAGGTCAGCGGACTTGGTATCAGCGGATTTTCCCCACCCAAGTTCGGTTGTGAAACTTGTGAAACCTAATTAAAAAAAGAAACCAAGTTAGGTTTTCCCCACACATCTCTCCTCCCATTTGTCACTTTGCCCAGCCCCAGCCACTTCTTCCATTGGCTCCCACATCCGGCCAATGGGGAGAAAGCAGGAGGGAAAGCAGAACATGCTGAAAAAGTGCTGCTGCAGGAAAAGAGTGACTGCCTTGCACTGATAAAATTAAGAAATTATTTTTCTGAATATTTTTGAGCAGTGGATGGTTAGATTTCCCTGCAACTTTTCTGTCCTTCTGTTTCTTGGTAAAGGACTTGAGTATGACAGAACTTCTAATCTGTGGGGGGTTCTGGAACCAAACCCCCACAGAAAATGAGAGCCTGCTGTAGTCTGTGGTAGATGATGTTTGCTTCTCTTGCTTTTGCCGTTGATTTTGTGTGTGTAAAATGTTTTGTGATTTTTTTTTTCCTGCTGAGTTGTTACTCTCTGTTTGGGAATGTTTTCAATTTTTGTTTGTAAGCCCCTTTGAGTAAGACAAATGGGTTATACACTTTTAAGATAAATAAAGCAGCATACTTGAGTTTCTAGGGATTCTCACATCCAGGCATTGACGAGATCCAAGCTTACTTAGTTCAGCAAGGTAGCTTTATCACATGCCTTTTAGACAATTATCTTCTCTGCATGCTGTCTGTAACACCATTCTAAAACTGCCTCCAAATAAATCTCCCAAATGTGGCACTGTATAGAGACAAGAAGGAGAAAAGAGGTTGACTGATTTATAGTGCTGGTTCTCTGAGTGTCTTCTGTGTGGTTATGTTTCCTGCCCACCTTTCCCATGAAAAAGTCTCAAGGTGGCTAGGAGGAAAATGAGTGCTTGATGGATGTTCAGTATGAATCAGTTAGGAGAAGGAGGAAGGTGTGATAGAGTTTTGAATAGAGGGTCTACACATGTGTGCTCCCACATCTGTGACTGCTGAAGACATTCAGAGAACATCAGGTACAGGTAAGCGACCCTGTTATCTGAGCTGTATATTTTCTGCAACTGACTGAAGTAACAATAAAAAATCGTCTCCCCATCATATCTTGAAAAGGAGCACCACCCTCACCTCTAGTCAATATTGTACCATTGTTTTTATTGTTTGGTTTGGTATGAAATAATGGTGGTCTTGGTAGCATCAGACAAGCACCCTGAGACAAAGGTATCTCACCATTTCCCATGTCCTCTATTGCTGGACCCTTGTGACTTGGAAGGAAAAATATTTTTAACATACTCAGTGGACCTTTCTTATTATTATCAGTATACACGAAGAGCTCCTTTGCCTTATTTCCATCTGTCAGTGAGAGAATTTTTAACTCCATGAAAATTAATTGGACTTTAGGATGAGATGCCATTATTTCTTGTTCACAAACCTAACATTTAGGGCAAGTATTGCCATTTATGTGCCCCCATATTTTCCCCTAGTGCTGCACTCTGATGCAGCAATGGAAGTCTAACAGGTTTGTTAGATGTAGAAACCAATCCAGATGTGTAAGTTACCTTTTTTCGCTGTCCAGCTTTTGATATATGCCCAAACAAGTAACCCAGTTGCATTTTATGCCTCTTGACTATATGTCCATGAAAATGCTCTGAGCACTTTCACTGTTATAAACTCGGTCAATAAGTGGAATTTAATCAGTGCAATTGGCTAATGAATGGTTCCAAATGACTAGGGGGTAACAGTTACATGGGGACTGCTGCCACTATCAGAATATTTACTTATTTATTTACTGCAGTGGTTCTCAAACTTTTCCGGCTTGCGCCTCCCCTGATCCTTGTAGCCATTGGCCATGGCTCCCCATTACAACACCTCACCTTAGTTACCCCCAAAATGGGGATGAAGGTGTTGTAATTAAACACTAGAAACAAGGCTGCCAGCACACTGAGGCTGCAATCCTAACCACACTTACCTGAGAGTAAGCCCCACTGAACAAAATAGGACTTACTTCTGAGTAGACCTGGTTAGGATTGTGCCCTGAGTTTGTTAGCAGCACACCTGGAGAGTTTTGGAAAGGGAAGGGGGAAGTGATGAATTTGCTGGGGGAGGGGAAGACTTTGTTTTGTGTGAATCTGCTAATTGCAAACTGAGACATAGAGACTGTTTGGCTGGAATCCTAACCCCACTTTCCTGGGAGTAAGTCCCACTGAACACAATAGGACTTACTTCTGAGTAGACCTAGCTAGGATTGTGCCTTTTGTCTTACAATAGCAGCCAACAGAGTACCCCCCCCCCCAAAAGGAGGCAGGAGGAAAAAGGGGAATGGCTAAAAAGGAATGGGGATTTTTACTTTTAATCAATTTTTGGAGACAAAGCCATCAAGAGTTACTTTTTTTTCTTTTTTGAAGGGGGAGGAAAAAGAGAAAGGTAAGGATCCTTGGTTAAGCTGCCACAGACCCCAAGCCTATGTAGGTCTACTCAGAAGTAAGCCCCATTTGAGTCAATGGGGCTTACTCCCAGGAAAGTGTGGAAAGGATTGCAGCCACACCCAGCAAGATTACAACTCACCCCAAGGTAGACGGAGGCTGCTCACACACATACACCCAACATGCAGATGCCACCCCTGTTCCCCCCAGGCAAGAAAGAGGGATGCAGGCTCGGGCATTTGGACACACACACCCCCGCTAGGAGTAGGCTGGCTCCTTCCTTTCCAAGCAGAGGAAAACACTGCACTGCCTGTACTTTGAAGCCTGCCAGGAGCGCGCCCTGTGCTGATGAGATGCAGCACCTCCACACTCTTCTCTCCTCCAGCCTTGACCAATCCCAGGATGCCCAGGGCAAGGGGCACACTGGGAAATGTAGTCCTTGGGGTGAGGTTGCACATGGAGAGAGCGCGATGATGAGATGAGGCACCTCTGCCTTCCTGCCCAGCCAGCCTTCTCTCCCACCTCCCCCCACCATGTTTCACACTGCCCCACCCACCTTGTTCTCAGCCTCGGAAAAGCAGCAAGTTAGGAGGCAGCATGTGCAGCAGAGCAGCCTCTCTCCCTGAACTGCCTGGCGACGCCTCTGGAGGCCAGCTATGCCTCACTAGGAAGGCGGGACGCACAGATTGAATACCTCAGATTTACTGCATTATAATCCTGCCTTTCTCCTCCTGAGGGGACCCAAAGCCGCTAATAAACTTTTCTCATTTTCACATCTGTACTCCCTTCCACCAGACCTCCTCTTCAAACCGTTTTATAAGATTCCTTTATATTCTCTAGGTGTGTATTTCTTGGTTCTGGATAGTTGTTACATTCAATCCTTTAACAGTTTCTCATTTGAAGCTTACTGGATGTGTCAGAAGAGAATTAATATTGCATAGACTATTTGAGGTTTCAACTCTTTCAGTAGAACATCCTTTCTAAATGGAATATGTCTTTGCATTGTATTGTTGGGTTTTAAGACTGCTTATACTATAGTAGGATAAAGTTGTGTCAGCAAGGAAACCACAAGACTTTTCATCTCAGCTAAGTATATTGTTAAGTGATGTCCTACTTAAAAATGGCAAATAAGTAACAGTGATGTTTTTCTGGGCAGGTTGCCATTGCCAGATCCAACATTTATGGGCTACTGGAATGTCGGCCGAGTGGGTAATGCACAGCAGAGACTTTTTTGTCCTACTGAAACACATCGTATAGCTATAAAGGTGTGTGAGGTTTTTTAAAAGTTTAGTGTTGACTAATCATGTGTTTTTTGGCAGCAATATAATACCCTAGTATAATTTAAGTATTTGCAGTTTGTAACCTGCCAAATCTCAAGATTCAAAGGCAGGAAATAATATTACATAGATCAAACTGAAGATTGAGGGTGTTTTTTAAAATTCCCTCACTCTGATTCTGAGTGTTCTCAATTACAGAGCAGCACTGGTGGAGTTAGTTATCTAATGTTCTTTTGACTTGATTTTCTAGAATAGATTTTATAAAATCGTCGTGTCTGCCCCCCCTTTGCTTCTTCTGCAGCCTTCTATCCCTTCTGCTCTTTTTTTGCATTAATTTTTTCCCTCTAGATAGGTCATCATGAGAGCAATCAATCATGCACATTTGAAAGGAACACAGTTTTTGAATCATGCATATAATTACATCAATATTCCTTCCTTTTACTGTTAATTAAATAAGTGCAAGTACATGAGTGCAACATTTAAATGTAGAAAGTATTTAATTGTCCTTAAACAGCATGGAAATCTGACAAGAACCTATCCATAGGAAGTGCTTGTTTTAAAGTATAATCCAGTATAAATTTGTTGAAATGTCACATCAAAATTTCACAAAAAGCTGTGTGTGATAACTGTTCTAGATTTCAGAAAAAGTTTATCAGTTCAAATATGTCAAAAGGTCTCAAGCAACTGCTCTCTAAACACCTTGATCTTCAGAAGTAAGCCCAGTTCTGCTCAATTGGGCTTACTTCCAGGGAAGTGGGTATAGGGTTGCAGCCTTAACCTGATACAACACTAGAGATGTGTACCTAGAAAAAGGCTCTTGTGTGTGAAGGCAGTGTGGTTATAAATACACATTTGAGTGTACATCTCCATCTGCATTGTCATCCAGATACTGTTTTGATTGACGTCTGTATGGGTCATAGAAATGTACAAACCCATCTGGAGGCAAAAAAAAGAGGAGGGAATCTTGATTCAGTTTCATTCATGAAAAATTGTGGAGTGCTTCAGTGTACCTGATCTGGTACTGTGTGTACAAGTGATGCATGCACATGGCTTAAAAATTAACACAAAGCAATGAAAGGAATTGAAAGCTGTGGTAAAAGCACATTTGCATTTGCAACTTCTAAAAGTAATTGTCTGAATTCTCATGTGAACAATTCAAATGTAATAGCCCTGATTCAACAGGTCATTGCTTGTGGGAACGGTAAGAAGCCATATGCCCCCTTTGCTGCTTCCTCACTCTCTTTGTCTTGCATGTCTTAATTCAGTACTTATTGGTTTGTTGAATGAAATTTTCACCTGGTATTTGAACAGTAAGCCTTGGTTTGAGTAATCCTTAGAAAACAGATCAAATTGTGCTTCCCTTTATGATATTACTTATAAAGATATTTGGTGACTGTGACTTTATGTTATGCCTCTTGTTATTTTTATCCAGGGTCCAATGTTCTTAACAATGCAGGCATTTCCACTAGAGAGGCATGAAGCCAGGTCCCTGAGTTTTACAGAAGAACTTGCATTTTGGTCACTGCCTTTGAATGAAGTTAATTTAGTGTGTGACGTTGCTGTGGCACAAGGTAGAGAATGTAATGTTGCTATTTGATAAACTGGTGATGATGAGAAACTGCATGTATACTCAACCATCTCTCAGGTTTGCTGGAGCAGAATGTAATATAAACTAATTTGCTTCCTAGTTAAAAACATGGTCACTTCAGAAAATCCTTTGCATCTCAGGTGATGTTGGCCTATGTGCACTGCCTCAGTGCAGTGGTTCTCACACATTTAGCACCAGGACCCACTTTTTAGAATGAGAATCTGTCAGGACCCACAGGAAGTGACATCATCAAGTAGGAAAATTTTTAGCAATCCTAGGCTGCGATCCTGCCCACACTTACCCAGGACTAAGTCCCATTTACTATCATTGTTGAAAGAATATACATAGTAACTTGTTAAAAGTTCAGGTCTGTAACATTTCCCCAAATGCAGTCATATACCATGGTAGCATCAAGTCTAATAGATTAAAAATAAAATATTGAAATGAATGGGGACCAACGTGAAATTGGCTTGTGACCCACCTAGTGGCTCCCGACCCACAATTTGAGAAACACTGCCTCAGTGGAATGGAGTGAAGTGCAATTTGCCATTTTCTATTGCTATCTATGTTTGGGCAAAAGTCATTCTGCACCAGGGCGCTCTATATATCCCTCCACCTAACACTCTGAACAATCCATTTTGCCACATTCCCACCTACACAGGAAGAAAGGGGAAGCCTGGATGATTGCAGAGGGTACAGTGTGCTGTAGATTAGTGAAACATTGATTTTATTACAGATTTAAAATATCCACATAATGTCCGCCGTCTTTTGTAATGTCTATGACCAGCAATGCAATTGACAGCCTAATACTAGGCAGTTACTTGGGAGTAAGCCCCATGTAACTCAGTGGGTCTTATATCCAAGTAAAATAGGCAGAGAATTGTGTTATAATTGTATCCCTCCCAAATTAGAGACAAAATTACTCTAATTTTGTCAAGACTTGTGCTATGTATACCCTACCCTAAGCAAATTAAAAAATGATCTGCCCACAATAACACAAATTCTGCAACAAGAAAAAATTCTGTGACATATAATTTATTCAAAGTAAGCAAATTGCTCAATAACTCTTAGTTTGAATTTTATATTTTTGCAGTGTTTTCTTTGGAGCATAATTTATTTTGTGTCTGCTGGTCATGGAGAAGAGCAGGGAACTATACAGGGTGCTGATTCTATAACTGTTCTGTGTAGATTACACCAGTCTTGTTCATGGGCCATAAGTTCTTTCAGTGATGTCTTACAGAGGCACTGCCAGACCATACAGATCTGGTGTTGCATCCCCATTAAATAGGCCACAGAAGAGGCAACCAACAGTGATTGCTGTGGGGCAGGAATGGCATAGTGGTACCAGCCCATAAAGAAGACTGAACCAGAAGGGAAAGTGGGGGCAGGGAGAGAGGAGGTTAGCTGGAGAGGAGACATTAGTGAAGACGTTGGAGAATGATGGACTGCTGGACAAATCTGGACTGCTTTGTAGGTGGGGCATGGTGTGGGAGAAGAAAGCCAGGGCACAGCAGCAGCCCAAGCCCACCTGATCCTGCAACAGTGATGCAACAGGGAGCATAGAACTGCAGCAGTGAGTTCCATGATCCCTCTGCAGGCAGTTCTTGGCAACTTGTGGAAGTGTCTTGGGACATCAGAAAGTTACTATTGGATGGCATAAAGCCTATCCAAAGGCACTTTGTGGCGATTCATGCCTCTTCCAGCCTATACGATGTTAAACTGCCCTCCTATCGAGGGGGGGAGAGGCAGGTCATGTGAGGGCAGCTGGGAACATGTCTGCTCTGTTTCTCATACACAGCTGCCATACTGCATATACATGGTCATCTTATCTTTCAGAAAGAACTGTGTTCATTAAGTCTTTACCATGGTCAGTAGTAGCACCTGTTTCTTTTCTCATGTATGTATAGTATAGTTTCCAGACATTTTCCAGGGGTGTGACTGGGAATAGGTTCTGTGTCTAGATGTGGTGCCTAGTGCTTCTTCATTTCTGACTTCTAAAGCATCATCTTTATATTAAGTGTTAAGTTAAATGTTTTAGTGCATTGTTACAATATCGAAATTGTTGCCTTTTTCTTCAAATAACCTTATCATGACCAAGAAATCTTGAACTTGCATCCAATTTGCTTATTGTTTTCTTCCTTATTTACAGAGACTGAAGCTGAAAACCGTCTTTATGTGGCTACATGCAATCCTGTGTCCTTTTACTTTATGGATTTGTCTAGCAAAGATGGATACTACATGGACTTGTATGATATTTTTCCAAGAACGGTTGGTGGCATCTGGCAGCCTTTTGTGACGCTGGCACCTCTGGGTAATCCACTCACAGGTCAAGTAATTCTACACGAAGAACAGGTAGAAAACAAGCTTTCCGTTTCTGATTACTATCTTGTCAACACTGTAGCATTTGACACTACAGATTTTATGCTGGCCATATCACATGTGCTTTTCATCAGGCTAGGGAAAGAAACTGCAATCTTTTATATCAGTGATTTTCAACTGTTTTCATCCCATGGCACACTGACAAGGCACTAAAATGGTCAAGGCACACCACCAGGTTTTTGACAATTGACAAGGCACACCATGCTGCCAGTGGGAGTTCACATCTCCCATTGGCCCTATTAATAAATGACCTTCCCGCGAATTCCAGTGGCACACCTGTGGACCACTTGCAGCACACCAGTGTGCCACAGCACAGTGGTTGAAAATGGCTGTTCTATATCTAAAAGCAAGTGATCCTACATTTCCAATGGTGGTGGGTTCTCCCCAGTTTCTTTGAGAGTGTGACTTTCCTTCCTGACACAAATTCAAAACAATAACCACTGTATATGGGTGGGCCCTCCTTATCTGCGGATTTGGGACCTGCGGACCTGACTTAGCGCGGGTCCCAACCCAAATCTGGAGGGCCTCACCAAACCTCCAAGATGTTACTGGAAGGGCCTTCTGGTCACACCTGGGAGATGTTCTGTGGTACAGGGAGGTTGTGTGCAGCCTCTGCATTCCTCAGAATGCCTCCCAGAGGCTTCTAAGAGGCACCTCTGGTTTGACAGAAGACTGTCATTCAGATGAGTTAAATTGCAATACAAGGAAGGATAAACTTGTGTCATTGCTCTCCTGGTTAGAAAAGAGTGAAGAGAAAGGACTGTAATTATTTATAATAGGTAGTATAACAACTATGTACTATATAACACAGGCCAACACACATTTTGCTTTCTTAAACATTATACCAATTCCTAGGTATATTTGGGGTGCTGATTCCAAAAATCTCATCCATTTTACCCTATCAGGTCTAGTTTTGGAGATATAGTATAGCCTCAATAGTGAATGGTTCAAGCAGCTTCCTCATGAGGAACCCTACACCATGGCTTGACGTGATACGGCAAAACGGATGCCATTTTTGCAATCGCAACCCCAAATTCATATCATACCACCATAAAGTTTGGGAAAAACTTTTCTGACCCTCATTTTTGTAGGCCTGTGTAATAAAATGGGATGGCAAAGCATCAAGAAACCTTTACTCCTTGAATGCACAATTTGGAACTGGAATTGGACAAATCAACACTGCATCACCCCATCTGACCTAGGGCATCAAACAGTTTGGCAGATGCTCTCAGCAGAGTGGAAGACAAAGTGGTTGCCCACGAATGGTGTCTGACGTTCATCACTGGGTTCACTTTTCAGTGGATGTGCTTCCCATGTGACATGATGACCAAGTGCCAGGAATTCTGCAGCTATGCTGAAAACAATCCTCTCTGCATAGGGGATGTATTTTTAGTCCCATAGGATGGGGTTTAATGCACACAGTCCTCTCCTGACTGACCTATACACAGCTCCAGGTAAGGAGGAAACTAAATAATCTCCACTATGAGCGACTGCACAGAGACCATGTGGAAGGAAGACAGGTTGTTACCTGTAAGTATAATTCTGCGAATGGTCAGTTATGCAGACCCACAACCCATGAGACCATCCCTTTTCAGGTTTGGCTCCAACTATTAGATTTGTCTTCAAATGTTGCAACTTTAACTTAGGGGGTCATCCTCAAAAAAAAAAAAAAAAAAAAAAAGGATAAAGATAAGTGGGAATTAAAAGATGTGGGCATTTCCCCCTCTTTCAAGGCATACAGTATGCACAGGTTCTCCAAACTCAAATATCTGGATGCTTCCGAGATCAACTTTGTGCATGCACAGAACTTGACACATTTCTGCACAAATACCTGCTTGTAAAACTATAGTTAAAGGTAGCCAACCTGTTCTTTTCCTTACCTTTTCTCCTTCCTTTAGATTTTTAAAGGTTTTCTCCCAATTCTTTTCTGCCCAGTAGAACACTGACATTAACTTCCCCTTCCTTGAATTGCAATTACACTCCTGTTCAAATGACTCTCCTCAAAGGGTGAAATATCCTGGCTAAGACAGAAACTGCAGCAAGGAAAGCGAAACTTTGCAGTCGCTAAAAATAAAAGAATGGCACCTCAAAATAATGGTTGTTCCATCTGTTGAGTCTTTGGAATTCAAGGCACTGGGGACATGAGGTCACCCAAAGGTTTCTTTTCTCCCAGTAAAAAATAAACAAAACTGAAATGGCATACTAGCATCACATATTTTCCCAGCCCACTTGATGAACTGCCAAATCTTTAACTGGAAGTGTTCACCAGTGACTCAAAGTTCTATTTTTATATACAAACCAATACGCTACCAGTCACTTGGTACAGATGGGGGCAATTAATGTTCAAAAGAGACAGAAAAGAGAGCGTTGTAAATGTGCCACTTGACCCATAAGATTAATATGAGCCCAACTTGCCTCTTGAGTGTTACATATAATTGGTAAATCTTAAGTTTTTCCTTGGTTCAGTTATACTAATGCATGAACAGATACATTCAGAAAGCATTCTGAATAAATAACTTTTTTGCCTTGTTTTCTTTTTCTTAGTTTTTATGGTCCTCATTATCCTTCTTTAAAAAATGATCCTTGTTTAAAAAATTATATCAGAAAATGTGTTTGTTGCTGGAAAGGTTAGAACGTAGCAGGGGGTTGGTCTAGATGACCTGAAAAATACCTTCCAGCTCTATGATTCTGTGGACTGTTCTCCCTGACACATATTTGTCTGTGTATAAGGAATTGTTTATATTCCATTTTGTAAACCCCCTATTGTAGTCTGAAATACTATAGCCCAGAATACGATTTACTAACTCGGTGGCAGATAAGACTAATTCAGACTGTGAATCATTAGAACTCAGATCATTTTTACATGTATACCGATGGCATTGCTGGTCATTTAGGGGAGGCAAAATTATAGCCATTTATCATTGGGGGGGTCCAACCTTCTAGAACAGCTAGTTGATATTCGTTTAATGTATTATACTTTAGCTTACTGCAGTAGAAGAGATGAAGAGTTGTCATCCCCCACAGATTCACAAATAAAAATATTTGAATTTTATAATCCTAAAACATTCCCCCCACAATACCTCCTTGAATAAGGCATACATGAATGTTCAAACAATGCTGCAATGTATCAGTGTTATTTATTATGTCATTGTTTCTGTTCTAAAGAAAGACCTATAGCTACTGTGAATAATTTTACTGTCCGAAAAGTAATTGTGTCAAGAAGGTCTCCAGCAGAAACAGAATCTAATGTAACATTTTAATGCCCTAATTAAAAAGTGATCTATAGCAGATCTTGGAATGAATTTTCTATTGTTTCGTTGTGGAAGTCTTCTCAATACTGCATGAAGTTCTGTGTGTGTTTTTATCTGCCTTCATAACAATGGGTTGGGAAAGGAGAACGAAATGACCCCAAAAGCCAAGTATCTGTTTCTCTTCTCTGTCAGAAGCGAGAATCCATCAGTGAATTCTGAGCAAAAACAAAATTCTGTTGAAGCCCCTTTTCGTAAAAGTCGTAGGTAATAATACCTTTAGCAAACCTTGGCACTGAATAATACCTTCAGCAAACCATCTAAATCTGTAAAATGTATTCTATTTCTCTCTTTCAAATGTTAATGATGCACTGCAAGTCTGTCCATGATGCAGGAGGATGTAAAAGCTTACTTTTTGTTTGCAGAGTAATGTTGTTTTATTGCTGGACACAAACACTGGTGCCATACGCCGACTTTTACTGTTGCCGGATGAGCAAGAGGCTCCTAAAAGGACATCCTGGTGGAGCAGCAAGGAGGAAGTGGTGAGCATTATCAATATCCTGACTATACAACATGCAAAATTAGACACTTCGGTCCACTGCAAACTTAATACTGTGACAGTTTCTAGTCTAGCTTTTATGGATGTCCGTACATTGCTTATTGCTTCATCCACATGCAGAAATATATATAAAATATGCCTGTAGGTACACTAATGTATGCTCGCACGTCATGCATCTGAAGAAGCAGGGTCTTTGCTATAAAAGCTCATGCTATCAGTTAAAAGACTAATGTACTACAAGACAGTGTTGTTTTCACTTCAGGGACTAACATAGCTATACTTTTGGAATGTGCCACCTCATAGTAAACCTTCTGCATTTTTGTATTGACTGCCTCTAATCTGTGAGTTTTTGAACAGGTTCCTTATACACTGCCTTCTTTTTTTTAGAGATCTCCCGGTCCCACATGGTAATATGCATGGCATAAGTCTATGTCTGCCCAGGCACACCAGATAGCTCATTAATCCTTCAGTGGAGGATTGCAGATGCATCCCAAGCTCACTAGCTGCCTTGGACAAAACCAAATTATGAACTATAAGGGTTCTGTGGCATGCAAAGGACACTGCAGAAATGTTTACAACATTTTCCTGCATGCCCCTCCCACATCTCCCCTCTGCCATCATGATTTCACCTGCTTCTTCCCCTCCACATACTTCTTCCATCTCCCCCAAACTTCCTGCCACCTCTAATCCTTTCCATGCTTTTTCTGCATCTTCCGTGCTCCATCATCCCCCCTACATCTCTTCCCATCTCCCCCGTTCTCCATCTGCATTTGCCCTGTCATCATCTTCTGCACCATCCTTTCATTTCCCCCATGTCTTCTCTACATTTTCCTCGATCCCTTTCTGCCACCTTGATCTCCTCTGTGCCCCTTCTGTCACCCCCAATGTCCATGCATATGTGGCTGCCTCATCCACAGGAACCCATGGAGCCACTGGACAGCAGTGGAGTAGCAAGGTCTCATGAGATCTGACCTGCACAGCTTGAGAGCCACCTGCTGAACTGTGTGAGGCATTGCAAGACCAAGTCTAGCTGGGGAGGCAGAGCTTGGAACAAGGAGAAAGATTAAACCCTCTTTGGGAGGGAGGAGAGTGGGAAACAGAGAGGAAGCATGAAAGGATGAAAGGATGAAAGCATGAAAGGATGGAGAGAAGAGAGAGGAATGGAGCCATGGGATGCAAGACATTGTAAGACAAACGGGGAGAAGGAAGAAGGAGAGGCAAGAATGTGAGGCACTGATGAGTACAACCATTGGAGGCAAAGAGGAGCAATCCTATAGAAGGAAAGAAGTGGGGAGAGAGGAAGACAAAGCAGGGGAGGAAAGAGGCAGATTAACTAGTTGGAGGACCAGAACTGAGATTCACTCAGGGTTTAGCCTGGGAAGAGCGTTGTCTGACTCCGTGTAAAGCAGCTTCAAATGAGAAATTATTTTTTTCTCCAGTTTTGATTTGTTTAGCTAAGAATTCAGTTTATGTCAAAGAGCTATTAGGTGAAGACACCTTATTGTAAAAGCATTTATTCATAGGCAGGATGCATCCAACTTGAAAATTTTGTTACATGCTGTGATGCTTCTGCTGAATACAAAGCAAACAGAGGGGAACATCTTTTTTCTTACAGTAGAATAGTGTACAAATGGATGGGGAACTGTGGTTATCATAATACATTACTGAGCTCAAAGAAAACAGGAGTTGAATAGACCGTTCTTCTTCCCCACCCCCACCCTGCCATAAGGTCTTTGAGTTTGGCTTATGGCACCTTTTATACAACAACCAAATATTAATTTAGTGATCTTTCTAGCAAAGAAAAAAAATTGTTTTAAACCAGCAGTGATGAACTTGCTAATTCTGTAATATTCTGAAACTGGTAATTTTGTTTTTCTTAGAAGTGTCACAAAATGTGCAAAGAGTTTTCACACAAAAACTGGCTGGCGTTTTACAAAGAAGAAGGGTGAGAACTAACTTTCCCATATCCTCCCAAGTGGTGGAAAACAGGCCTTCTTGTGTGACCGTTCTCAGCCTAACTCTTAATTTCTTACCACTCTGTTTTGCAGGAATCACCTTATTGTTCTAGATGTCTTGGAGGGTCAGGCTCACACCATCTCTCTACCAATCAGCCTCAGATCTGTTTTCTTAGTGGCTGAAGACCACTGGCTTCTGGTGGAGAACAAAACAAACAAGTAAGATATGCATACGGATATACCTTGATATTCCACATATAAACACAGATACAGGTCTTCCCTCATTATCCACTAGGGTTCCGTTCTATAACCCCTAGTGGATAAAAAAATCAGTGGATAAAAAATCAGAGGTAAAATAGATTTAAAGACCCACTTCCAGGTTTCTTGCCCCTCCACTGCTCCTAATGGAATAAGGTTGTGCCTCAACATCCACAGGAGTTTCATTCTGGGACTCCCTACTGATACCATAAAATTGGTTAAATAAAAGCAGTTTTAAAATATAAAAAAGTGCGTCCCTTTAAAATTGTGGTTTAAAAACAGCTTTTCTTACTGTTGTAGAGAGGCAATTAGAAGTACAAAAGACCCCCAGCCTTTGCCTGGCTCAGCTGAAGAATGGAATGATTGCTTTCATGACTTTCTCTCTACAGCAGTAAGAAAAGCAGTTTTTTTAAAACTGGGATTTTAAAGGGATGCATTTTCCCCCTTCTCCAGGGATCAGCACATTCCTTCTCATTTGCAATGGGCATTTGTGTTGAGTCAAATCCGTGTATAAAAAATCCATGCATAACAAGGTTGAATCTGTATATCCCTTTTTGTATGTATCCTAGCTGTCTACCAGCTATGTCTTCCATCATAATTCTTGTGACTGTTAGCAAACTTGATAAGATTTCATTCTTTGATTTATTGATGTTCCATTCCTCCATTTATTGATGTATTTTACTGTGTAAACAACTTTGTGAACTACTCCTGTTGAAAAGCGGTATCTAAATATTCTTAATATTATTAATAATAAATTTTTAGAAATATGATCTAACAAAATATTATAGTGACACGATGGAGTAATGTAAAAATATTTTTTTAGTTAGAAGCACTGGCAGGGAGGCTAGCACCAGTGGAGGCTAGTAAGTTCCCTGCCAAGTGGCAGTGAGGCGTTCTGGGGCAGAAGGAGGGTTGGGGGGAAGGCAGAGAGGTGGTAAAACTGGACGGGGGGAGGATAGGCAGGGGGGTGTAGGCCCATGAGGGGACGGCAGCAGAGTCTGACATTGGATCCTATTCCTTCTTCCGTACCTCAAAGCCCTACATGGGTCTACTCGGTTTTGCACCAGTGATTGAGCAGGTGCAGTGGCGTCGCTAGGGGGGTGCGGAGGGTGCGGGCTGCACCAAGTGACACGCGCGGGAGGGTGACGCGCACTGGGGGAATGACGCGCTAAAATTGCAGTGGTTAGGAGTAACCCCATCATGTTATATACCGTTGGATGCAGAATTCCCAGCAGAATACAATGCAAAAACCTGAGTGAAATATCTCCTTTTTATCAAAAGTTATTGGCAAAAAACCAGAAAACAAAAAATGCATAGAACCCAATGGAAAGTGAAACTGAGCCGTATTGCACGTTTACTTGCAATGTGCCTTAGTCTGTCAGAAAGGGCAGGCTGAGAGGAATCCAACGACACCAGAGTGGTCCTGATCCAATGGATGAAGTCTCCAAAAAACACCCGAGAAGGAGGTCTCTCCTTCCAAGCTGGCGAATGTATTGAGCCCTATGGAAAGCAAAACTAAGCCACATGGTCGCGTTTACTCGCAAGTAAGCAAACGTGTCTTGGCTCCTGGGCAGGTCAGGCAAAGGGAAATGTTAGGCCACCAGAATGGTCCTAATTTGATGCAACTGGCGCTCAACAAATGCTCCAGAAGGCAGCCCCCCCCCCATAAAAAGAATGAAACAGAGGCTTGACAGGGTAAGGTGAATTTTTTTCTGTTTTAGGCTGCAATCCTATCCACACTTTCCTTGGAGTAAGCCCCACTGACTATAATGGACTTCTGAGTAGACAGGCATAGGATTGGGCTCTCAGACTTGTAAAGCCAAGTGGGTCCTGATAGTGATATGCTTGAAATATAAGAACTTCAATTGAACTGGGTACTTGGTAGGGATGAAAATCTTACTGATTCTTTTTGGGGGGAATGTTACTACATGCAGGCTACAGAGAAAATTCACTTGGTGGAACAGGACTGGCTTCCCCTTATTTAATTAACTAGCAAGTAATTTGGGGCACTCCTTTCTACAGTATGTGATGATGGTGTCTGGCCTAGATGCCTTTAAAATAATATTGGACAGATTTATGGAGGAGGAGTCCATCACAGGTTACAAGCCACGATGACTGTATGCAACCTCTAAGGTTTAGAAGTAGCCTATTTTGAATGCCAGGTGTAAGGGAGAATGGCAAAGGGATACTAGTATCACTGGTGTACCGGGGGGGGGGAGTCAGGGGGTAAATGTTCCGGGGCTCCACTTGGTGGGGGAGTGCAACCCCCTTGCTACTGCCAGGTTTTTTTGGTTTGTTTTCTTCAGAGATGTTCTGAGAGGTGTTCTTCAGGCCTTCTGAGAGCCAGAGAGGCTGCTTCTTAGATGCCAGAGTGGCAATTTTTGGTCTCCAGACTGCATTGGGGGGGGGGCATTTTGCAGTCCTGGCCCCAGGTGACACAAGGATCAGGATCACAATTGACTGGTATAATGTGGTCTTGAGTACTCCCTGAGGCATTTGGTAGGATGCTGTGAGATATAGGAAGCCGAACTAGATGGACCCTTGGCCTGATCCAGCCGGGCTCTTTTTTTGTTCTTGGTGAGAGTTGAGATAGGACTCATATACGCCATAAGTAATAAGATAACTGATAACGTGCCAGGGTAGCAACATCTTTTCATGAATATCTGAGATCACCCTAGCCTCGGATGATCTTAGTAAAGTTTTACACAGGACATCCAGCTGAAGTTTTTTGGAATCTACTGCATACTTAGTACATCAGTTTGCAATAACATCCACAAGTATGATTTACCAATTAATGTGCAGTCCCAGCATGGACTTTGAGGCCCTGGTAATGTGTAACTATTCCTCTTTATTCTTACAATCTTGGAACTTGTCTGTGAGACAAATTTACTTTTATATAAACGCTTCCTCCATGCTTCTGTATCTTTCTAGGGAAAATTATTGAATGTAGAATCTTGGGGACAGGTACAGTCAATATGTGTGTGCAACTTTGATTCACTTAAAACAGCAGGCTCTGAACCGCAGCCCACAGGCCAGATCCGGTGTTAGGAAAAAGCTGTCCCCACGTGGCGTGGCGCTTTCTGTTTCACACAGCAGCCTCTAATCTTTCCACCCAATCTTTTCTGCCTAGAAATAAGGGTGCAGAACCTGCTGGGGCAACAAGCAGCAAAAGTGGCAGCATGACTTTTTGAGCAGATGGTGGAAAGGTACAAGGTTGCCGTGTGGAACAGAAAGTGCTGCGCTACTCTGGATGACTTTTTCTGAATGCAACACTTTGCAGTTTGGAGACTGTTGACTTATCAAATTAGACCAACAGAGGTCCACTTATGTGCATTTTTCTCCCTCTCCCCTCTTTTTGCCAATTTTCCTTCATTTTGGACACTTTCAATAGGCTTGTGAGATGACTCAGCATCCTAAAATCTGCTGGAACATCCTAAGTGCATTCACTTATTCCCCAGTAAGTGCAGGAACCAGGATAAGTACTTATGGGATACTTAATTAAGCTAGCAATAGGGAATGTATTTCTAGCCAGGCATGTTTAGGAAATTAATTTTGTCTGCTCTTTTTTCATTCAAGCCAGCCTGCAAACTTACAGATGTAGATGACTGTTGGGGTTTTGTGTGTTTGACTCAAGTAGATTTCTGGTTCACTCTTCTGGGCATTACTAGTTATTACATCCAGTTTGGTTGCACCATCTTTTGTGTTCATCCAGCCAAGTTCAGACATTTTTCATCCTGCTGCTTGTACTTTTCTCTACCGTTTCCCCCATTTTATTTAATTCCTTTAAGGGAGCAGTTCTTCAGCTGTCTATAGCATGCCTGTTATGGAAGCTTCATACAGTCCAGCAGCACTAACTCTCTCAACATAGTTCTTTGGAATCCCAAGGTTCTGTTCAAAGTGTCTGTAATGTCAACTTGGCAAGCAATATTCTTTACAGGAAGAATGTTTTTGTTTGCATCTTCCAGAGGGAGAAGGTACTGGACACTTAGATGTTTTCCCAGTGTTCCATGGGGCCTTAAACCTGTGTTTTACATTCTGTCCTGGTCTTTGGCAGTAGGAGTGGGACACGGTACATTTGTGTAGTGTGATCTGGACACATTTGTGTAGTGTGTTCATGTGCACATCTGGAGTTTATAGTAAGTCTACGTGCAGGATGAACTGATGCCTGAGAGATAAAAATCCACTCAGTAAGAGGCTTTGCTGCTAGGGTAACTTTTCCCATCAGAGTTAATCAAGCAGACTTCCTATTTCCTTTGGTAGAGGAAATCCCCTTCCACTTTGAGGACAAGTTGAGGTTCAAAATAAGTTCAAATAAAAATACAGTATGCAGCAGGGTTACATGTTAACAAGAAAAGGTTAGAAAATGAAGTGCACTGCATAATAACAATGCAGCAAGATAATAGCATAGGAAAGAGGGGGAAGAGAGTATCCCTTTGCTTGAAGTATAGCAGGGGTCCAGACAGACTGATCCATATCCCCATTACAGAAGTCAGCAGACTCAACCAATACAGGTTGAACAGGATGTCCCCCTTTCTCCAAGGATAAGGAACACTCATGTCCAATGTTCCATGCTCAGACATGATTGGAAGTGCTTGGAAAGAGAACAGCCTAGTTATGAATTTAAAAAGCATTATCTCCTGTTCGTCTCTGCTGCTGAACTCGAATACACAAGTTGCAAGAGGACCAAAGCCCCAAGGCTGCAACCACAAGCTACTCAATCAGGTAGAGAGACAGAGATTCATACAACACTTTCTAAACTATCATTATCTAATAATAACAATATTAGGTGCCAAGATGTCAGGGGCCGGGAAAAAAAGAATTAATTTAAAATTTAAAATTTAAATAAATTTACATAAATGAATATATTAGAGGTGGAACTTGAATGAATGAATGAAGATCTTGTGGTAGCTCAAGGCCTATAAAAGACCTTGCACAAAGCAAGGCCAGTCTTTCCTTTGCTGCCACCGCTGCATCACAGACATGAAACAGCACATCACACATGTGAAACAGCAAATAGTGGAGGGAGCCCTTGTCCCACAGCTCAGGTGAGAAGTCAAGCAGTCGTCCTCTTGCTGACAGCAGTTGCATTGGGCCAGCACAGGCTCCAACAAGTCTCTGGAGGGCCAGAGGTTCATTAGAGACTGGAGGCTCCCCGAGGGCCTGATTGAGAGCCCCCAAGGGCACCCCTGTTCTAAAGAGAAGGAACTCTCACAGTAAGTTCAGTGATCCATTATATATTGTATAGCTGTGAGAAGGGAAACTCTCCTGTGAGTGTAGCATCTAACCTGCTCTCATCATTCCAGATTACAAAGACAACTACATGTCGAGTTCAAAGACTCAAGCAATGTTCACTATATTATCATAATTGAACCGCTCTGCTTATGTGTACATAATTAAATTGTGCTAATAGGAAATTCATTCTGTGTTGTTAACCTAAATGTGTGCCAAACTTCTGAATAGATCTCATTCAGCCTATGTATTTGTGGCAAACTAGCAGGAATGTGGAGTCACTTTCTAGAACCAAGTCTCTACCCCCTTGACTCAAATTACAAACAAATCATAACAGAGGCCATCGTGACTCATCCAGAGCCGTTTGTCAAGTCATTTTGACTTGAGTCTTGAGTCTTTTCGAGAAACAAGTCAAGTCACAGAAGCGGCGAAAAAAAGCAAGCAAGCACAAACACAAATCATTATTGCAAGCACACACAAAAACTAGCCTTGATTTGAGTCCTTTCATTTTTAGCGTAAAATCCCCCCAAGTTTCTGACACGTGTGACTCAAGTCTGTACGAGTTGTGAAAAATGCATGTTTTCATGACTCAAGTCCCAGTCATGGCCCATCCCTGCAAAGTAGGCTGCAATCATATACACACTTCCCTAGAAGTCAGTCCTATTTAATTTAATGGAATTTAATTCCAAGTTCACATGACTGGAATTATGCTGTAGCCTTCTGTATTTTCCCACATCATGTCATGTATTCACATGACAATACTTGTTCAGAATTTTTGAAAAACCTGTTTTTCTATACCTGCAACTTTAGCAAAACTCTGAAGTTGGCAAACACAAAGACAAACACTCTCTAAATTTTTGTATTATGTTTTAATAAATAAAAATGTGAAAAATAAATCACAACAAACCAACAACCTACATTAATTCCCATTAATCCACTAGTGCTCCCCGCCACCTTCTCTGGCTATGATTACACATTCTCTTCTATCTTCATCCTTTTCTATTTCATATTTATTTTCTTCTTTATTTGGATTCCCCTTTCTTTTCCAAAAGGTTATTGATTCAAACACTTTTAAAGCCCTGTTGATTAAGTGGAAGAGTTAGAACTTGCTCAATCAGGTTTTTAAGTTCTTGGAATGTTACAGGTAAAACATACAGAGGTAAAACACATTTAATATTTATATCACAGTCTAATGGGATAACTTTTTGCAATTATAGCAAGAAAATTATCTCAATATTTGGGAACCCATACCCTAAATTTAAGGCTTGGTGCACATTCTTATGCTGTTGGTAGTGTTGCCAATATTTTGTGGCTCCATTGCACGTTGTTTCCAGGAGTAAAGAGCAATCATGTCTACAGCCATCTCTCTTAATTTCTGGTATGTTGATGTTACTAATGTTATATCGGGTAGAGATGTGGCAATTACCACTACTGGTACAACTTTGCTGGAAATGTGTGGTACTACGTAGTACCACTACTAGTAGCTGCTTTGCTGGTGATGTAGTGGACCCTAAAATTAATCGAAGAAAAAGAGAGGAAAATTTCTTGCTTGTATTGCTCATGGATTCTTGATAAAAGCCTGAGATTTTCATATTTTTTTAAATAAAAGGAAAATGCAAGATAATGTGGTTAAGAGTTGAGATGGGAAACATTTATAATGTAGTAATCAATGTTAGACACGGACGGACAGAACTGATCGGTGCAGTTGACAATGGCATCAAAATAAAATACTTGTAGAAAATTATATATCTCTTGTAGCGATTGGCCCTTTTAAATAGTGCATAACTGTCCATGATTTGCAGAAAATATCTTTTAACTAAGCCTATGCGTTTGAAATCTGAAGAGAGTGGAGTTTGCCAACTACATGCACTGAATGAAGAGCCAGTGGACACTGGATTTGGGCTAACAACAGGTACTGATACTGAGTTTAAAGTTGATTTGTTCTTTTTCAATTCAGTTTTCCACATGAACTGATGTTTTATGTTGCTATTATCTGTATGAATACGAAAGTAAACAACTTTTAAAAGCTATCCAATTAAAACATTATTCCTTTATGGTTTCAGTGGATAGCATTATGGATTGGGACATGTGAGATAAGGTGTCAAAATCCTGCTCTGCTGCTGATGTTATTAAAAATATTTATGAACCCCATTTCAACACTAGTTCCTATAGTGTTTTATATAGCACAAGAAGTGAAAAGATGGTTCCCTGTCCCAAAGGTTTTCACAATCTAACAAAAGATGCAAGAGGACCAACCAACAAAGAGGTGAAGATGCTTTGCTGCTGTGAATAGGGACAGTTGCTCACCCCCTACTAAATATAAGGAAGTCACCTTTTCTTTGTTGAACACCAAAAGCCATTTTGAGCAGTTTATTACAGTCTGACACAAGGGAAGGCATATGGAAAGATGGTGGATTTTGTGTTTGCATAGATGACAAACATAAACCTTTCGCTTGAGGGAGCTAGTGGGTCGGGGCCCACTAGATGGTTGTGAGCCAATTTCAGTTGGGTCCCCATTCATTTCAATGAGTATCCTATTTTTAATACGTATATTAGACTTGATGATGATACCATGGTGTCTGACTACATTTGGGGACATGTTACAGATCTGTACTTTTAACAGGCTACCATGTACTGTAAGTGTTTTAAACAATGATAGTCAGTGGGCTTACTCCCAGGTAAGTGGATAGAATTTGCAGCGTTTGGTGTATTTGAGGAATTTCTTTTTTTATTTGAGGAATTTAGATCAGAAACTGGGAGTGTTAGGAGGGGTGGTTCTTTATTTTAAATAAATTATTAAACTTAAATTAAGTATATTAAAAGTTTACAATAATTTGATATTGTTGTATGGGGGTGTTAGCATTTTTCTTGCTTGATGATGTCACTTCTGGCCATGACATCACATCAAGGTTAATGACATCACTTACAGTGGGTCCCGACAAATTGTCATTCTAAAAAGTGGGTCCTGGTCAGGGTGACCAGATGTCCTCTTTTTCCAGGACATGTTCTCTTTTTTTAGGCTTGTGGAAAAGAACTTAAATTTCCCCCTTTTCCCTGTGAGTGGTCCCATGCAGGCAGCGCATAACCGTCTTATAATAATAAATTATACGTAATATTGTTTTAAATTTAATTAGTACAGTGTTAACCAAATGAAATCAATATTCGAGTGTTTTTAGTTTTCACTTTGTCATGTCCTATATTTTTCTTGGATGTCCTAAATTTTGGAGTACCTTGTCCTCTTTTGTAGTTTTGATATCTGGTCACCCTGGTTTCAGTGCTAAAAGTTTTGAGAACCACAGCAGCTTCTGGATGCTGTTCTGCTCAGACACAGGTCTCTCATACAGATGTCTGCACAGATGACTAAATAAGAACACAAATGTACAACCACTTGTCTTTCTTTGCACCAGCTATCAATCTGTGATTCTTACATCTTTAGACAGACACATCATGAAATCAGTAATGTGTAGGAATATGTCAAAGGAGCTATTCCAGTGTGGTTTTGAAACATGGCCTAGTTGTTGCTTGAACCATAAAGAAGAATTTTTACTTTCACCTGCGTTTCTTTTTCTGAATTAGTTTATTTTCTTTGCTTTGCCTTTGCCTAGGCTTGGAACTTTGTGTCCCCCAAGCAGTTTCAAGTGACCAGTTGTCTTCAGAAAACCTAAGTGCAGCAATCGGGCAGAAGATCAGCTCACCCAACAGGATGGTCTCTGACAAGCAAAATTATGCTACTCTTGTTGTTGGCTTTCCAAATCTCATGGTAGTTGTTTTTTTTTTAACAGAATATTGAAATATCTGCATCCACCATGATTTCTGAGCTTGTAAGGCTTTTAAGCTAATGCAGCAGTTTTCAACCGCTGTGCCACGGCACACGGGTGTGCCACGGGGCTGTCTCAGGTGTGCTGCGGGGCCAGAGGAGACAGGGAGCAGCCTTGTGGGAGGCTTTGACACTCAAGCCAGAGAAGGGGCAGCTTCGAGGGCTGCTTTGCATCTCCTGCTGCTGAGTGAGAGGAAGGCTGCAACCCGATCCTTGCTTACCTGGGAGTAAGCCCCATTGACTATTATGGGGCTTACTTCTGAGTAGACAAGCCTAGGATTTGGTATCAAGTCCGCCCCGCATGCTGATTGGGCAGTTAGAGAAGCCCACAGAGTGAGTGAGGAGGAGGGAGGCAGGAGCAGGCAAGCAGGTCGGAAGGGAGCGAGTCTGCTGAGGCCACCAGCTCAAGAACTGGCTGGCCTGGCGAAGGGTCCACGAAAGTCCCTTTTCCTACCACAGTTGCCTGCAACTGCCCAAGGCAATCCTCCCTGCCTTGCTTTTTGCCTTTCAGAGGAAGGGCGTTGGGCCACAATCCTCTCCACACTTACCTGGGACTAAGCCCGTTGACTATTATGGGGCTTACTTCTGAGTAGACACGCCTAGGATTGGGTATTAAGTCCAGGCAGAGAAGCCCCGGCCGAAGGAGATCCGGAGTGAGAACGAGGGAGGCAGGAGCAGGCAAGCAGGTAGGAAGTAAGAGAGTCTGCTGAGGCCACCAGCCTAAGAACTGGCTGGCTAAAAGGGTCCTGGTGCCACAGTTGCCTGCAGCTCCCCAAAGCGACCCTCCCTGCCTTGTCTTTTGCCTTTCAGGGGAAGGGCGTTGGGCCACAATCCTCTCAACACTTACCTGGGAGTAAGCCCCATTGACTATAGTGGGACTTACTTCTGAGTAGACATATTGCCTAGGGTTGGACTTTTGGTTGCACTCTTTTCTTAAATACAGGAGCAGGCAATTGGCACTTCTCCCCACCCCACTCCCTCCCACAAGCACATCCCCCCCATCTCATAATTGCAGTTAGCACCTCTCTTACTGTCCCTCCCTTCACCCCTCTGCACCTTTTAAAGGTCCAGAATCACTTTCCTCACATGCACCTCCCCCCCACTCCAGCTGCATCCTGCACTTCTTTCAATCATGTGCCTTCATTGCCCCTCACCCCACTATGTGCTCAGTCTGACCTCTCTTTGCCAGCACTTTCTGGCATTACACTTTAATAACAACATTTTCCAGATCCTTTTCAGAATCACTTATACTTTCCTCTCCAAACTTCTTGTGAGTCTTTAGCTGCAGTCCTAACCACACTTTCCTGAGAGTAACCCCCATTGAACAAAATAGGACTTACTTCTGAGTAGACCTGGTTAGGATTGTGCCCTTTGTCATGTAATGATTTAATTGTATTAATTAAAAATTAATTGTAATGCAGTAATTTAATGTAAGTAAAAGGTAGTGTGTGCCTTGACAATTTTAGTGCTTTGTCAGTGTGCCTGGAGCTGAAAAAGGTTGAAAATGGCTGAGCTAATGAGCTCTAAAAAAGCAAATGAATAACGAAATAACATTTTGCTGAGGATGAAATGTTAGATACGATAAACATAGATAAGCCTCACAGGGTCCTTTAACACTGAATAGTTATGATTTCCTGAGCCCTTTTCAGCCATTCATGTAGATTGCCTGCTGAATGCTAAAGTTCTAATTCAGAGCTAGAATCTCCAGTACTTCCTCCCCAACCTTCTGCTTCGTCACTGCCCTGATTCTGGGTCTTTTAGCACTAGAGAAAGCAAAGGCAAAGAAACATGTGCACCATCTGCTAGTGTCTGTTTAGGACCAATAGGAGAACCTGTAATATCATTGGCACCAGTGACATCATTCATTGTCAGTGGTTAAAGTTAAGTAGCTGCCAGCATTAGGAGCTGAATGATTGAGGGTCCAATCCTATCTAACTTTCAAGCGCCAATGCAGCTGCAGTGCAACCCCAAAGTAAAGGAACAAATGTCCGCTTACCTTGAAAAGATCTCTATGACTGCTACCCCCACCACAGGATGCAGCACATTCTCTGTTGGCACAGCTGTGTCAGTGCAGGATTGAGCCCTAAGTTAATATTTGATTTTATTTTAAGGAATTCACCCTCAGTGTTTTAATGGAACAGGTATGTACAGTTTCAAGATTGTCTCATTATTTTTTTATAGTCCCCCAATGAGGTGTACAGCTGGAAAAGAGTCTCCACTCTGGGTGACAGGCAGCCCTTGCCTTCTGATCCATTGTATTATGGGAGGCGCAGCAAAAGTGGAGTGACTAAACGAACCAATTGTGTGACTATTGAAGCCGCTAATCAAGTTGTCAGAGTTCTAGCCCCTGGAGATGTGCCTCTGAAAGAACTTTATCCCAAAGGTAACAAAATTCCATATTTTTCAGGCCCCAAATATAGATGGGATTACTGAGGTGCTTAACTTGGGACTTGTTTGATTTAGGAAACGATGTTATACTCATGCATTTAATGCAAATCATATTACTAAAGTACAACTTGTTTTAAGTTTCCTAGGTCAGTGTGGAAGATATCAGGAAGTCTAGGATTCTTTGAAAAGCAACATTTCTGTACCTGACAAATGCAACATGCAAATACATAATTTTGTGTCCACCCAAAAAACTACCAGTAAAGATACTGCCGTATAGCCAGAGCTAACTGTATGTTATTTGGTCGTGGTCAACAGAACAAAACTTCCCAATAATATCATCTTTGTTTTTCTTAAAGCAAGTTCTAGCCATTATGTATGCTAAACTTTATTTTATATGATTTATTCATTTTTATATTTTTCAAAATAAAAATTCTCTCACAGCATTGAACAGAAAACATTTAAAACAAGAATTACAGCATTCAAAAGATATCACTGAAAATGTGTGACCGATGCCTGCTGAAGTCTTCAATAACATAATGATGAGCAGATTCTCTGCATATAGCCTGACCTTGGCATCTGTGCATTTGACTTACTGCGGATGCAAGTGGCTACTGAGGTTCCCATTTAAACACTTTTTAAAAAAGAAAACAAAGCACCAAAATCCTTTTCTACCTTTGCATGGTCAAACCACACAATTTCTCAGACTTTAGAGTTATTTTTAGCTCTAAACGACCCATTTCCAGGTTTGGTCCAGAATGCATCTGTATAGATGCACTATATCTCACTCACTCCCTTGATGGGGCTCAATGTAATGGACCTTGACTAAGACCCTCTATGAATGGAGATGTTTTTTGCTTAGGAAGTGAAGGAACATCTCCATTCCTAGAGTGCCGTCACCGAGGGTGGTGGTGACATTTACCTATCTTGCAGAACTCCCTTGGTGCTGCCAAGTTCTGAAAGGTAGTGGTTTACCATCTCTTCAGATGGTAAAGAACAGACAGTTATAGCCTAACTCCGCAGAACTGAGGTCCGTTAAATCAAGGATTCATGGTGCTTTAAAGACACATCTATCAGTACTTGACTCTGGAAAAAAAGAGTAATTTGCTTCGAGCAGTAATCCATTTTAGTGCAATTAAAATGTGCAATTTCCACCATAGAACTGGGAAAACAGCAGTGTATGAAGCAGTGGGGACAGGGCACTTCTACTGTGCTTTAAAAACATTTCACTTACTTGAAGAATAAACTATTACTGTACTGTAGAAATTTTCTCAATTTGTTATCTCCCAGCTTTCAGCGTTTCAACAGCAATCGGCATTAAAATGCTCTTTAAATATGCTGTCAGTCTAGTGTTTGTTATGAGATGGCAGATTAAGATGATTGCAGATTAAGATGATCAGCTTTTAGTCTGTTTATAATTCAACATTCACTGCATATTTTTCTCTGTTTACTTATTTGTATTTGCCTCTTATTATAAAAGCAGTTCAAGTTTACTGAGGATACAACCCTGTGGTTGTAATTTTATTTCACTTTCATTTTTTCCCTTGATTCAACACTAGATTAAATGTTTAAATAAAATATATGTATATAATTTATTAAAATAGTTCACTTTTAACTATAGACTACTCCTCAATGTTTCTGTTGGCAGATGCTACCCCTCCTCAAGCAGCTGGCTATTTAGAAATAACAGATCTTACAACAAAGAAACTTAAATATATCCCTATTCCCAGGTAATTATATTTTTCCTTAAAAATTTCTCAGGCTATAGACAGCAAACAGAAGTCATTGAATTAAATTATGTAACATAATGCATATGTGAAAGACAATTTTGAAAATATTGGGTTTTCCAGTGCAGTGACCCAAATGTGTGTTGTCGTCCCCCCCGTTGTTTGGTGATGCATCAGCCTCTCATCCTATACTACAGCCCACGAGTCTCCTCTTCACCATGTTTCCTTTTCCATTCTATCCTCCCTTCTTTTCCAAACTAGGGCATGCGAGGAGGAATAGCAGTAGAGGCAAGTAAGCTGACAAAGGTGGGCACCCCCAAAATCTGTTATCCAATGCAACTACCTCAGTCAACTTTATGCTAGCAGTGGTCATTAGAATATGTTGCCAATACATTTGTGGGCTGGCAGGTTTGCTAGTTTTTTTTTGGGGGGGGGGGGGGGTTATATTCCTATAACTTTATTGAGTAACATCAACATCAAGAACAACAATGGTATAGTGCAGAGGTTCCCAAACTGTGTATTGTGATGCCCTGGGGTGTTGTGAGGCACTCACTGGGGATGCCCGCTACTTGGCAGGGAGATCACAACATAGCACGGCAAATGGTGGCAGGAGGCAGGTTTTTGTGTGCTTCGAGAAGCCCTCCCACCTGCCCAGAACCTCTTACCACTATTTAAAGAGTCGCTGCAGGCTTTTGAACCAGGAAGTGAGTGGCATGAACATCGTGTGATGTAAAACACGTCATCACCATTTACTTCCAAGTTCTGAGCATGGAGGAAGGGTATCACTGGCCAGTTAAGTTTGGAAAGCACTGTTGTAGTGGTTCCAGAGTTGGACTTACTGCAGACACTCACCTATAAGTCGACCCCACAGACAAGTCGAGGGCAGGTTTTGAGCCAATAATCATGGAATTTTCTATGACACTCTGATAAGTCGGGGGTTAAACTTAGGGGGGTGTCTGACTATAGTTTTGTCTGATTTTACCCGAGGCCAGAGCCTGAAAAATAACCTACCACTCATTGTTACCTAAGAACTGTAGTCTCTAATTTATTAAAAACATAGTGAAAGATCATAAGATACATTTTTATTCTTTTTTAAATTCTGGTCTTCACCACTTTTTTGTAAATACTATCAGAGTAAGTGCACCGTAAACTACATACCAGTAAAACAGTGGTTCCCAACCTGGTATTCACGTACTCCCAGGGACACTCAACAGGACCTTTAGGGGTAATTGAAAAAGAATGATATAATGGCAGAAAAAGGCAGGCCGTGCTCCAGAATGCCTTGTAAGGCAGGAATGCCTTGCAAGAACCAGCAAGGCAGGAAGGGAGGTAGCTAGTTGGCTGTGAAAGCCCCACCAATAGCTAGTTTTTGGTCATCAATTCATCTATGAACCAGTGATTGAAAACCAGCACAGTAAAAAAGCTGAAACATAGTATGAAAAGTGATCAATCACCCAGAATTTCTCAGCGCACTTCTGGTGCAAAACAGTGCAAAGGCAGAATCTTCTGTTCTTCAAACAGATGAAAAGAGAAAATATGTGATGAATACATGAAGTCTGTGCTTTCATATGGAGGAGATGAAGGCTTTTATTATTAATTACAAACATTTTGCTAATATGAAGGGTACAATTTATGGAAATGGGCTGCCAAGGGATATGTGAGTGAAAAAGATTGGGAACCACTGCAAGAGATCCATGAATCAAAGACACCTTTAAGGTGTCTGGTGTGTTAAGCCAGAAGCTCTACATACAGCATACAACCCATAACACATAACTGTGCAATTCAATTCACAGCAGAGAGATGAGATATTTGCAACCCTTTTTACTCAGAAGTAGACCCACTGCTTTTCATGGGTGTTGTTATTAAGTAATGGTGCACTGAATTGTAGCCTGGGAAGGAGGGTGTTTCAAAAAACAGACCTGCTTTGCAAGCATTTGCCAAGTAGAACCAGAACCAGGCTGCAGCAGAAGGAAGGAGAATAAAAAGTTTTTGGCTGGAATGTCCCTGGAAAGTAACTATAGCAATTAAGGAGGTGCCTGCCTGAGCTGAGCAATAACTCAGCTGAGAAAGGAAACTGTTCAGAGTTGAAAGGCTCTGCCCTCTGATGTGATAATTTTGGTGAAGTGATAATTGGAACTTGATTATTTAGCAAAAATTTCACGTACTATACCTGAGTATCTATCTGAGTATCTGAGTATACCTGGAGGATCCAGTTTCAAATCCCAGTTCAGCCATGTTGCTTCCTGGGTGACCTTGGGCCAGTCAATATCAGCCTCACCTACTTCACAGGATTGTGAAGGTCAAAAGGAAGGAAGGAGCCTGAGCTCTTTGGAGAAATGGTGTTATAAAAATTTGAAAAATAAAAATAAAATAAACATTTAGAATTCTCTATAGCTTTTAAAATTGCTTTTAAGTAAATCAGCTTCCTTTGGGTTTTCAGAACAACATCCCTGACTTCCTATACATCATGGGTGTCCATGATTTCTGACACTGATGTCCTGATGACTTCGCTAGGCAAACGTGGTGTGGTTACTGTAGATATGGGGGGCAGTGTCAGACTCTGGGAAACCAACTTGGAAACTCTTCAGAGATCTCTCCAGGAATGGAGAAATATGATTGGACAAGAAGACGGCAGGCCTATGCAGGTAAGATGATGTAACATGTTTTGGGACTCTTGGGGTGGCACTCATTGTCTGAGCCTAAAACTGCATGTGCTTTTGCTGAGCATTCAGAATTCTCTTCAAGCACAAAAGACAACATTGCTCCCTGAAACTGGCAATCAATACGAAGCCTCTAGGATTGATTTGGTCAGGTGTACATTTTAGGAGCCTCGCCTTCTGCCCTTGCCTGGTCAACAGAACAGTACTTTTCATCAGCTGTCCTTCAGGCTTCAGCTCAAGCCCTTATTCCACCTTTGCCTCCAGATTTTAAGAAATCTGAACTAGAGAACATACACTTCCAGTACTGTCTGAGTACATTTCCATGGCCTCAGCCTGATCTGAAAGTGCAAAAAAAGACTAGAATGCTTTAAGTATGAATGGAAATGTCTTTTATTCCTCCTCCTTTAATGTCTCCTAGTGATGTCAGTATTGCTTGTTGCGAAATGTTGTGAATAATTCACAGATGAAACCATAAATAATGGACCCAGTTTGTAGTAGTAGTAGTTGTAGTAATTATTAGCTGTGGTTTTTTGCCCAAATTTCTTGATTAAAATAGCAAATTGTGGTGTGATGTGTTTATCCAAATTCTTATTCAGAATTGTACAAACTGTGCAATATAGCACAATCAGCATTTCAACTGTGAACTCTATCATTTTAGACTTTTACCAAACATATATACAGGCATATTCATTGGTTTTTCAAACTTCTCAAAAGTGCAGCACCACACAGACAAGCAGAGTTTTCTTTAATCAGGGTACCCCCCCCCCCTTTGCATACCAGAATGGCATAAAATGTGCAAAAGAGCCACAGAAAGTGATCAGGTCAAGGTGCAGTACAATATAGAAAAAAATAAAATCAGTGAAAGGCTTCACTGAGTCTTGCTTGGGTTTCCAAGCTTCTCAGAAGTGCAGCCCCAGGAAGACAAGCCACAGAAAAGGCATTTACAGAAAGCAGCTTGGGCAGAGGGGAGATCCCGATCCAAGCACTTTCACCTGATCACAGATCACATATGGATCACAGTTCAGAACTCACCTCACTCCAGGTTACAGTACAGTGCTGGTACCCTACCTGGACATTCTACTCACTCCCCAGTCACTCACATCTCTTCCCTTACCCAGCACGCCCTCAAGCAGATACATTTTACTCAAGCAGATACTTTTGCTCCACCATCGGAAATGCTTCGGGGCTTGCTGCCATAGTGAAAACTACTTGTGGGTTCCTCAAAAGTAAATATTATCATTATTGATATTGATAAGAACATAAGAACAGCCCCACTGGATCAGGCCATAGGCCCATCTAGTCCAGCTTCCTGTATCACACAGCGGCCCACCAAATGCCCCAGGGAGCACACCAGATAACAAGAGACCTCGTCCTGGTGCCCTCCCCTGCATCTGGCATTCTGACATAACCCATTTCTAAAATCAGGAGGTTGCGCATACACATCATGGCTTGTACCCCATAATGAATTTTTCCTCCAGAAACTTGTCCAATCCCCTTTTAAAGGCGTCTAGGCTAGACGCCAGCACCACATCCTGTGGCAAGGAGTTCCACAGACCGACCACACGCTGAGTAAAGAAATATTTTCTTTTGTCTGCCCTAACCTGCCCAACACTCAATTTTAGTGGATGTCCCCTGGTTCTGGTATTATGTGAGAGTGTAAAGAGCATCTCCCTAGCCACTCTGTCCATTCCCTGCATAATTTTGTATGTCTCAATCATGTCCCCCCTCAAGCGTCTCTTTTCTAGGCTGAAGAGGCCCAAACGCCGTAGCCTTTCCTCATAAGGAAGGTGCCCCAGCCCCGTAATCATCTTAGTCGCTCTCTTTTGCACTTTTTCCATTTCCACTATGTCTTTTTTGAGATGCAGCGACCAGAACTGGACACAATACTCCAGGTGTGGCCTTACCATAGATTTGTACAACGGCATTATAATAGTAGCCGTTTTGTTCTCAATACCCTTCCTTATGATCCCAAGCATAGAATTGGCCTTCTTCACTGCCGCCGCACATTGGGTCGACACTTTCATCGACCTGTCCACCACCACCCCAAGATCTCTCTCCTGATCTGTCACAGACAGCTCAGAACCCATCAGCCTATATCTAAAGTTTTGATTTTTTGCCCCAATGTGCATGACTTTACACTTACTGACATTGAAGCGCATCTGCCATTTTGCTGCCCATTCTGCCAGTCTGGAGAGATCCTTCTGGAGCTCCTCACAATCACTTCTGGTCTTTACCACTCGGAAAAGTTTGGTGTCATCTGCAAACTTAGCCACTTCACTGCTCAACCCTGTCTCCAGGTCATTTATGAAGAGGTTGAAAAGCACCGGTCCCAGGACAGATCCTTGGGGCACACCGCTTTTCACCTCTCTCCATTGTGAAAATTGCCCATTGACACCCACTCTCTGCTTCCTGGCCTCCAACCAGTTCTCAATCCACGAGAGGACCTGTCCTCTAATTCCCTGACTGTGGAGTTTATTCAGTATCCTTTGGTGAGGTGTTATTATTATATAATTATTAGTATTAGTATTTACATATTACTTTTCAGCAAAAAAGTTCACAAAGTGGTTATCATAGTGAAATAAATGAACTCGCAAGCAACCAGCTGTAATTGTAATTATTTCAGCCATTGTTTGTCTTCATCTTCCACTGAGCACTTCCTAAAATGATATTGTTCCTTGTCTGACTGGTATCAGAGAAGAAACCAGGATACACAAAGCCAAGTTGCTTTCATTGGGTCATCATTTCTGCCCCAGACTCCCTTTATGGCTTTATGTTTCTAGAACCTTGTGCTACAGCCAATGTGCTCTTGCTATTGGAGGTCATGAAATGCCTTCCATTAGGACTTAAGGCAAAAGACATTTGTGGTGTTTATTCCTTGTTAGTGACATCTGTTCTCGTTGTTAGCAAAGAAGCATCAGCACCATCTGTTGGTCAAATATAACTGTATGGTGCATGTACTTCTTTTTGCCTTACAGCCATGGTTTTCAAATTGTGTTGTGCAGAACCCAAGAGTTCAGTGGACACTGTTCTGGTTTTCCATGATGATTTGATTGGCAGTGACATATAAGCTTCTCAACAGAAAGTTTGTCATATTACTGGCCTTCCTTCTGAAATGCACCAATACAGGAGGATTGGGCACATTCTAAGGTGCACTCTGTGTGACTTCAGTTGTTATACTATATGGTGGAAGAAGTTGCACAAGCAAGTATGGCCTCCTAAAGAGTCCCAACAAGACCTCTTGGCTCAGATCTCTGATTTCTATCAGTTTAATGGCTTGACTGCAACCACCCCTCACCCACACGGGCTGTGCTCAAGCAGAAGGTATTTCTGTGCATACACCAGGAGTCATAGATTTTGCTCACCATTGCACAAATTTCTCTCTTCTGCCCTCCACGAATCCTGTGCAGAGGGTCCATCAACTACAGAGCTCCAGATGACCCACCCATTAGAAAAATGGAGTTTGCCCAGAGTCCCTTCTACTGCAGGGACTTCTACAACAAGCTCTGCTGCTGCCTCCAGCATGCATCCTAGTAGGATGGGCACCCAAAAGAGGCAGTAGAATTCTTGCACTTTTTTTTAGCAGAATTATTGAGACAAAAAATTCCTCTCTTACTTTTCCCTGTTTCAGTAATACAAAAGCCTCAAAAAATGTGCTCAAGTAATTAAATCAGCTAAGATGGGAGGCAGAGAGACCTTGGTAAGGTGCAAACACCTTGTCAGCCAGTGCTTTCACAACCTGTCTCTTCGCCCCCCTCCCCTTTTCAGTCTCTATTGGTGACTTTGTTTGCACGGTTATGTTGCCTGAAATTCTATTTGAAGATGAGAAGTTTGGACAGCTGCATGTTTTGGGGCCTAAGTTCACAAAAGCTAGTGTGCATAAAGAATACTTTGACAAAATGCAGATTAACTCCTTTTCTGTGTCTTCCTGTTGATTCACCTGAGGAGACTAGAGTATTGGAACAGGTGCCTTTTTCGATGCAGTACATGATATGCTGTGACTTGCATGCTGTCTTTCAATGCCCCAGATGCAGCAATGACCTTTTTTCTCCCCAGGAAGCCTTTTATATAAAATGGGTGGCATCATCCATCCTGTAAACCAAGGAAAAGCAATTCATCAGATTAATATATGTCCTCCTAAACGGGACAAGGTTCTTTTACCATAATTTGCCAATGTCATTTTTTTTACCCCAACAGATAAATGTGCAGAGAGACAGTGGTTTGGATGTCAGCTCTCCGAAGCACGGAAAGATAGATGAAGACAACGCACCCCATGTTGGTGGAAACACATGGGCTGGTGGGACAGGTACAAAATAATTGGTTTCTCATTATATGCATCTGCCACCTTCACATTGTGGCTCAGGATTGTTGTTGTTTAACCGCTCACCCAGGTGTCATTGGCAACATGAAGTTCTTGATTAACTAACTGTTGCAGTGGGTCTTGTGTTTTTTATGTTTGCTACAGGCAGTGGCAGCAGCAACAATGTTTTTTCCCCTTTTTAAAAACATTAAAGCCCAACACATAGGGCTGTTTCCTGGTACATCCTAGAGTAATAAAGATTGTGACCAGCAGAAATCAGCTGTCAAGAACAGCATCAGCATTGAAGTGCTGCTACTCTTGAAACTGCTGCTACTCATAGCATGGCAAAAAGTTGTTTTAGATGGGGGAAACGCCTTGCTGCCACCACCGCTGAAGTTGCCTGTGGATGGTGAAAAAATAACAGACACATTACCCATTGTTGCCACCGGTAAACAATTGAGAAAAACTTCTGGCAGGGGCGAAACCTTTTCTTCCTTTAATTACAAGGCTGCTTTAGCAAGAACAGGTAGGTGACGTGTATTGAGTTCTCTTGAGAATGTAGTTTGTAATCTCCAGCAATTTGAGGTGAATACCAGGTGCTGTAGGCTTATACCAGGATCTCGGAAGCTAAGCAGGGTCAGGCCTGGTTAGTACTTGGATGGGAGACCACCTGGGAATACCGGATGCTGTAGGCTTATACCATAGTCTTTCGAGACTGAAGGTTGCCAACCAGTCTTGTGCAGCATGTTCATTCTCTGGGGATTATCATGGCAACAGAACTCTAGATTTCTTTCCCCCCCCCATTATGATATTGCTCTTAAGGGGGGGTCAAGAGGAGGAAAGAGAAAGACACACTTGGAGAGTCTTGTGGAAGTTGGCGGCAACAGTCACAGCCCAATCCTACATATGCCTGCTTGCATCTAGAGTCATCCTGTGTTGTGTTGAATGGGGCTTGCTCTCAGACAAGTGGGTGTAGGATTGGCAGACCTTGACGAGGAGGAAGGTAGCCATTTTAAGAGCAGTTACTTTGGAGGAAGACCCCCCGAAAAGTGCTGCATTAGCAAAACACCACAATGCAAAGCGCTGTAAAACAAGGAATGTCTGTACCCTCTGAATATAGAATTTGAGTCTGAGTAAATGGAATAGATGGTGTGGCATCAAATTGGGATAAGAACTTTTTTTTCTGAAACAGAAAATAAATCCAAAAATATGTCTAACATGCTAAAGAAGTCCTAAAGTTCCTGCCCATCCATTTTTCTCATTCTCTTCTAGGTGGTCGAGACACTGCTGGTCTTGGTGGCAAAGGGGGGCCATACCGACTGGATGCTGGTCACAAGGTGTACCAAGTATCTCAGGCTGAAAAAGATGCTGTACCTGAAGAGGTGAAGAGAGCTGCCAGGGAGATGGCTGAAAAGGCTTTTAAACAGAGGTGAATACTTGCCAGTTCAATGCTTTGCTTCCTGAAAGGGACACTTGAATAGAAATATGATCGTGTGAGAGATTTTTTAAGTTCTGCATCCCAGCTAGCAACTATCATCTGTTTCTGAAGCACAGGAGGGCTTCATTCAGCATTCAAAGGCACAAGACCTTGCTACCCAATAACGTATGCAAGTCTGCATTAGGAATACTGAAGTTGCTAAAGAAGTTTGTAATCATTGTCATTATCAATAATAATTTATAAGCTCTTTTGTTCCTACTTAATTTTAATTTGCATTTTGAGTCCCTCAGTGACTGTATGAACAGCCATGTGGAACTTGCTCAAATCCTTTCACTAGCCGAGCACTTAAGCCATAGTTTTATGTAAAACATTTGGACTTAAAGCATATTGCTAACCAGTGTTCCCTGGAAGGGGTCTGTGCTTGTGTGTGGACCCCTCTGACATCTGTGCAGTGTCGCGACTCATTGCATGCTTGCTCTGGACATTTGGCAATGACATCATCACCAAACTTCTGGGTTGCCGATCTGTATGCTACACAAAGCTCAGCAGGATGGTGTGTATCCACCTTAAAGGGAACACCGTTGTTAACCTGTGTTAGTTCCATTGTTTTGACCACCACCATCATAAGAATAGGAGCAGCCACATGCACATCATTATTTGCAGACACTTGTACCTGCATGACAGTCCAGGCTGTCTGCTGGAGTGTATTTGTGTAAACTGCAGCTTTGCTATTTGTATTCCAGTGAGATATTTCCCTCTTCCACACAGTTTGTTTTTTTTTTACTTCTCAACTCTATTTTTTCTCAGTAAGAGTTTTGACTTGATGAGAATTGCTTGGCAATATGTCTACAATCACCATGGATTAAATGGTGGATTCACAATACTGTATATGCAGAAATAAACCTAAATTGCCATATCAATGCTTCCATTGTCTTCATGTTGCACTGAGATCTATTCAAAAGAGCAAGCAAGAGTTCAGAATGTGCGAATTAAGAGCAGGAATAGTCTGAGATTCAGATTCTGTGAGAACTCAGAGTTAATAATGGAATGTCTGTTTTAGTACAAGCTACCAGAATCTATTTTATGCTGTATGTAGAGTGTTAAAACCCATTTGTGACCAGCCCAAAGGTGTACACATTTGATCCCTGTTTTGTATATGTAATGATCTGCAGAAATGGCTTAATAAGCACATAATCTTTTGTAGTTATGTAAAATGTCTCTGTTACGGCCTTATCTTATTCATTCTGATCCCTGTCGATGCGGTGGCATCAAAATGGCGACTGCTACTTCTTGTGGTGATGGTGGTGGAGCAGTTGCAGAGGTCTCCTCCAGTAAGGGAACAGTCATTCCCCTACCTGGAAGTAAGACTTTGTGTTGCAGGGGGGTCAACTCGGACATGTGACAGCTAAATAGCTGTCACAAATCCACATTGACTTGTGCCACAAGATTGGGTCTGGAAAGGGAGTTATCAGTGGCACTGATGCTGCCGATCCCCCTTCTGGGACCCGATCTACCTGTTCCCACCCCTCTACCAGGACCCAACTTGTTCTGCTCTCCCACCACCTTTCCCGCCTCTCCCAATGACTTACCCTAATCATTCACCGATGGAAGACGCATCATCGCAGACATTGGCTCTGCCAGCAGCATGCTAAGTAGCATGTGATTGAAGCATCTTTTGCGACTGGTGCTAACTACTTTACATCAGTCAGCGCCAGTGTAGTGTCAGAACCAAGGACAGCTGGTAAATTTAAGATTGGGCTCTTAGGCCGCAATCCTAACCCAACTTTCCAGCACTGACATAAGGACAATGCACCTCCTAGGTAAGGGGAAAACACTGTCTTACCTTGAGGAGACCTCCATGACTGCCCCCCAACTGCAGGATGCAGCACATGCCCCACTGCCACAGCTCTGTCAGTGCTGGAAAGTTGGTTAGGATTGTTCCCTTAATCATATAATTCTGTATTATTTTCATTGCTTCAGACTGAGAGAGATCCAGATGAGTGAGTATGAAGCATCTACATATGAAAGATTCTCTGGAGCTGTTCGACGACAAGTTCACTTGCTCCGCATCATCCTAGATAATTTACAGGTAATGTGCTTTTTCTTTTTTTTTAAATACATAAATGGTTGTACATTTTCTTATGTAGTCAGCCAACCACCAGTCTTCCTTCTCTGCTTTATCTAACAATTTGCTTTCTTTCTTTGCAGGTAAATGTTTTCATTTAAACCTTATTATTATTAAGAATACAGATTAAGGGCCCAATCCTGTCCAATTTTCCAGGGCCAATGGGACGTGTGCTGCATTCTTTGGCGGGGAGGCAGTCACACAGGCCTCCTCAGTGTTAGGGAACATTTGTTCCTTAGCTCTGGGCTGCATTGTGGCTGCACTGGTGCTGGAAAGTTGGATTGGATTGAGCCCTGAGTCTCATTATTCCCTAGGGTTCTGTTCCCAGAACTCAGTGGATGGCAAAAATCACACTAAAGCAAATCAATTTAAAAAACAAAGTCCCTTTACTGGGAGATTTAAAAACAGCCTTGCTTACCTTTGTGATGTTAAAACAGAGTCATTAGGCAGATAGTCCATCAAGGGAGGCCCTCCCTTCAGCCAGAGGAGTGTGATCTTTCTTTTATGTGCTCAGGGGGAAGGGAGGGGTCACTTTACCTTGGAGTGAAACCTGGAGAGAGAATGATTGATGGATTGTCAGCTGGTGGCCCCCCTCGAATTAACTAGGAATAGCCTAGTTAGCGTAGCCTAGCCTAGAAAAGACTGTTTTCCTTTAATTTTCCTGTTTTCCTTTAATTTAAAGGGCTCTTCTCATTGCATTGAGATAGAAAAATCTGTGGAATTTGTGGATAATTAGGTTATACCTGTAATCCCTTGCATGACCAACTCTCTACAATAGTAAGAAAAGCAGTTTGTGATTTTAAAGGGATGCATTTTTCCCCTTCTCCAGGGATCAGCACATTCCTTCTCATTTGCAGGGGCCATTTGTTTTGAGTCAAATTCATGTACAAAAAAATCAGTGTATACATAGGCTGGACCTGTATTAATATACAACAAGATAAACAATATACAACTCTTTTCAACAAGAGTAGTTGACAATGTTATGTAAAATAAATCAAGGAGTTGTTCCCTGTCATCCCCCCTCCCCAAGAAAAAGAGTCTGTGGCTCAGGATTCTCTGCTTTTGTTCTTTCTTGTGTAGCGAGATGTTGAATGGGTTCCACTTGGAATTTTTTATGTGTAGTTTGTGCATATTTTCAACATTTTATCTCCCCTTTTTCTATAGGACTATTGAAAATGGAAAATAAGAATATGCACATAAAGTTAAATTTTCATGTTAACATTACACTAAAAAGCTAGCATATTCTTTTGCCAGGCAGTTCATACTAGTGGAAGACAGTCTTTCAGAAACTGTCATTACAAACCATTTAGGGCTTTAAAGGACAGTACCAGCACCTTGATTTATATGTAAAAACAAACTTATTCTAAAAAATCTATTCTATGTCATAAGTGGATGAACTTTCCATTTTAAATATTACCAATATTTTGCTTGTATTAATGATAAAATATGAAATAATTTTATGTAAGAAATGATTTTCATCATTGTCACATTGTTATACTGCATTTTAACCTTTTCAGCTTAAGTTCTTTTTTCACGCTTTATTTTTTATTTTGTGTGAATCAAGGAAATGAACAGAAAAAAGAGAGAATTGCGTAGATGTGGTCCTACAGGTAGACCACAGCTGCGATACAAGGACATCTGTAAGAGGGATCTGAAGGCCTTAGGACTGGACCTCAACAAGTGGGAAACCCTGGCCTCTGAGCGGCCCGCTTGGAGGCAGGCATGGCCTTTCCCAGTTTGAAGAGACACTTGGCCAACAGTCTGAGGCTAAGAGGCAAAGAAGGAAGGCCCATAGCCAGGGAGACAGACCAGGGACAGACTGCACTTGCTCCCAGTGTGGAAGGGATTGTCACTCCCGAATTGGCCTTTCAGCCACACTAGATGCTGTGCCAGAACCACCTTTCAGAGCACGATACCATAGTCTTTCGAGACTGAAGGTTGCCAACAAGTGGTCCTATACAGTTACATATTTTTAAAAAGGGAAAAACTTTAACTTTTTGAATGAAAGGAAGACTTAAACCCATTCAGGGCTACTGAGAGGGTTGGACATTAGTAAAGGCCCTGGGCCAGAGGGGCAGAAAATGCAGAGTGCTCAGTCCTTTTTAACTAAATTAAGGAAGAACATCAGAGTCCCTAGAGCAGGGGTGTCAAATTCATTGCATACAGAGGGCCAAAGTTGGCATTCATGGTGCCTGTTGAGGGCTGGAAGTGACATCATTAAGCAGAAAGTGACATTAAGCAGATGATAGACAGAAATAAGCACGTTTATCTTACATCGAAACTCATTAGCTTCAAATGACAGAAGAGAAAATGTTCAAGTCTTGTTCATATTTTCAAGATATGAGAGAGCCCAATTATCCTGCTTGATGAACCCAACTATAACAGGGGCCAAATAAATGGCTTCTGGGGGCTGCATTCAGCTTGTGGGTCTGCACACCCCTGCCCTAGAGGATCCTAACCTGTGTTTGCTCTGGGTCCATAGGAAAAACCCTGCTATTTAATTAGTAAAGGAAGCATATCCGTTTTTCTTCAGACTAACAAAAGGTTGTTGTCAGTTCAAAGGAAATGTGCAGTGAGCTCCGTTTCCTCAGGCTGCATTGTCTTCCTGACAAATGTGTGACAGAACTGTCTGATCAAGGAACCATACATTCTGTACTGCCCCTAGCATAAAAAGGAGGACAATATTAGCCCTACTTGGGAATTAAACTACTTGCCTATGTGATGTATCAGGAAGAAACCCTAATATATTGACACCATTATTTTAAGCCTTATTCTCCTTGGAGGTGATAAATCTGTGGCGTGCGCACACACCTCCTTGCATATAGATACCTGACATTTCCCTAGATAGAGATGTCAGGAAAAAAGGAGTTCAGTCTAAGAACATAAGAACAGCCCCACTGGATCAGGCCATAGGCCCATCTAGTCCAGCTTCCTGTATCTCACAGCGGCCCACCAAATGCCCCAGGGAGCACACCAGATAACAAGAGACCTCATCCTGGTGCGCTCCCTTGCATCTGGCATTCTGACTTAACCCATTCCTAAAATCAGGAGGTTGCGCATACACATCATGGCTTGTACCCCATAATGGATTTTTCCTCCAGAAACTCGTCCAATCCCCTTTTAAAGGCGTCTAGGCTAGACGCCAGCACCACATCCTGTGGCAAGGAGTTCCACAGACCGACCACGCGCTGAGTAAAGAAATATTTTCTTTTGTCTGTCCTAACCCGCCCAACACTCAATTTTAGTGGATGTCCCCTGGTTCTGGTATTATGTGAGATTGTAAAGAGCATCTCCCTATCCACTCTGTCCATCCCCTGCATAATTTTGTATGTCTCAATCATGTCCCCCCTCAAGCGTCTCTTTTCTAGGCTGAAGAGGCCCAAACGCCGTAGCCTTTCCTCATAAGGAAGGTGCCCCAGCCCTGTAATCATCTTAGTCGCTCTCTTTTGCACCTTTTCCATTTCCACTATGTCTTTTTTGAGATGCGGCGACCAGAACTGGACACAATACTCCAGGTGTGGCCTTACCATAGATTTGTACAACGGCATTATAATACTAACCGTTTTGTTCTCAATACCCTTCCTAATGATCCCAAGCATAGAATTGGCCTTCTTCACTGCCGCCGCACATTGGGTCGACACTTTCATCGACCTGTCCACCACCACCCCAAGATCTCTCTCCTGATCTGTCACAGACAGCTCAGAACCCATCAGCCTATATCTAAAGTTTTGATTTTTTGCCCCAATGTGCATGACTTTACACTTACTGACATTGAAGCGCATCTGCCATTTTGCTGCCCATTCTGCCAGTCTGGAGAGATCCTTCTGGAGCTCCTCACAATCACTTCTGGTCTTTACCACTCGGAAAAGTTTGGTGTCGTCTGCAAACTTAGCCACTTCACTGCTCAACCCTGTCTCCAGGTCATTTATGAAGAGGTTGAAAAGCACCGGTCCCAGGACAGATCCTTGGGGCACACCGCTTTTCACCTCTCTCCATTGTGAAAATTGCCCATTGACACCCACTCTCTGCTTCCTGGCCTCCAACCAGTTCTCAATCCACGAGAGGACCTGTCCTCTAATTCCCTGACTGTGGAGTTTTTTCAGTAGCCTTTGGTGAGGGACCGTGTCAAACGCCTTCTGAAAGTCTAGTTTCTTTCAAAAGCTCAGGGCAACATACATGGGGTTGCTCAGCTTTATAATACCATGTAGTATGTTGAATGTGTTCATTATAAACTTTCCTAAATAAAATAGAAGCCACTGAACCCACCGCTAGTGCAGTGGTGTTCAATCAGTCAAGAACTGGGGTCAACCCCAAACCCCAACTTATTCAATATGAGATCCCTCTTCAGGAGCCCTTGCACTCACTGACAAAGTCCAGTGGTAAGGGGTTTCTCTTCCTCTTCCTTTTCTTCTCCTTCCACCAGTGCTGCAACTGCATCTTTCAGCCCCTTGAAAAGAGAGGAGGGGCAGAGAGTGGGTACAACAGCCACTTAATTGGCTTAACAGCATTTAAGTTTGAAAAGTGAAGGGAGACAAAAAGGAAGTAAGCAAAACGTAGAGGGAGTGCTCTGACAGGGCAGAGTGGGGGGGGGAACTTGACCAAAGCAGCCCCCCTCCCAAGCCAAATTCTCCAGCAGGATTTACCTCAACTAGGATCCAAGCACCGGCCACTGTTAAAACGAGCCTTAAAACAAAATGGTAGTGACAGCACTGCTGCGATCCACCTGAGGTCAGATTATGACCCACTTCTGGGTCCTGACCTACTTGTTGAAGATTGTTGCTGTCATGTAATTTCAGAAGTCAAAGGAAGGGCACACCTCAGATAATAGTATTCAAAGGAAAAGAGAAGGGGATTCTGTCAGGAATAGATTTTTATTTCCTTTGAAGCAGGAGCACTTCACAGAAGACCTGGACCTCCAATCCCCCTGAAGCATCCCTATTCTGTGTTACACAAATTATCAAGCTATCATTAATGCTGGGAAGACTGTGCCTTTGGGACTGATTTGTCAGTGGCTACTCCCGCCTGCCACACTGCTAGTACTATGCTGTGTATAGCAGCCTAACTGAGAAACTAATTGAGATGAAATTGATGGTTTAGTGTTGACTTCAGCAGTTCACTTTTTTTCCTTGATGCAAAATATTATGCATGCAGCCCCTGGGTGGGGAATTGACTCTTCAATGCATGAATTCTTTTAGCATCCCTCCTGTCTTGTTAATCTATGACAGATTGTTCTGGAGAAAGCTGGGATCATGAATGCCTAATCATGTTCCTTGCTAAGTCACATGAGCGGTACAGGATTGCACATCAGTGTCCTTGCAGGGGCGCAATTGAGCTTTATGTTCCACATGCACAATTAACCGGAAACTCATTGGATTTTGAAACTCATGTTAATAGTCCATCATCACATAAAACTAGTCTGCTAAACTAAACAATTAAATGCTTATTTGGTAGCGAGTCCTAGTTGCATATTTATCTCACTGTTTTTTTTCTGACAGTTCAAAGGTGTTTTTTTTAAAGTTAAGACAGCCAATTAAGCACATACTCAGTGAAGCTGAAACTGATTGCCTTCTGTTGTTTTATTTCTTATGTCTACCAAGGAGTGGTAAATCACCAGCACTTCAAAGAACAGCAGTCTCCAGAAATCTGTTCACTTTACATCAGCCTTTTATGCTCTAGTAGTTTTATAAATGGCAAGTCCATGACTTTGCTTAGTATCTGCTTACTAAAATGAAGATGTTATCTTTTGGAACAGTATTTTCAGACCCTGCTGATAAATGACACCTACTGTTTTTGGCAAAATGGAAAAATGTGGTCTATTTGCTATTCATGTAAATTCGGTGTTGTTCAACCTGATCCTATACTCTAGATTTCTCCATGAATCCCCACCAGCATATTTCCACATGTGCCAGTGCAACAGTGGCCCTGCCAGCATAGATGTCCTTCTGCTGATAGTGGCCCCATAGACATCAGTGCAACACTAGAAAAACGCTGCACCAACATAACTCGGGCGCCGGTGCAATCCAATGGCTGAGAGGCCAAAATAGGGAAGAGATTGAGATACAATGTGGGAGAAGGTGAGAAGTACATGGGTGGAATTAGGAGGAGTTGACTTGCGCAATGCATGTGGCAGGCTTACTTATACAGGTGTGACCACGTATCCGTGGGTGTTTGGTTCTGGAAACACCCGTGGATCAGTGAAGCCGTGAATATGGGCAAACACCCCTCACCCTCCAGAGGCGAGGGGTGCTCTGCTTCCCTCACCTCTTGAGGGTCATATGAGCCCAGCAGACATCTGCAGGCTACAGACATCCATGGCCAATACTGGGCTCAGACTGAGCCTTAGACACAAAAGCATGTGACTTCCAGTTTCTCGGAAAAACCGGAAGTGATATTTTTTACTGCCTTATAAAGCATTAGGAGGCCTGGGGAAGTCCTCCTGAGCTCCAATTGCCTTCAGGGACTTCCCTGGGCCTCACAATGCCTCATAAGGCATTTAAAACATCACTTCTGGTTTTTCCGAAAAAGCAGAAGTCACGTGTTTTTACTCTGAGGCTCAGAGGACCCTCCGAAGGGGGTGTTGGAGGGCCGTAGACCCGATCCATGGATAAGTGAATCTGCAGATACAGTGGCCCCGTGCCAATATTTGTTGCAGCATTTGCAACAAAAGCCTCATCTTCTCTTTAATGGACTGTATTTTTTTAAATGGTTGAAAACAGGGCAAGTAGCCTTAAAGATTGTTTGTTTCCTTTCACAGGCCAAAGGGAAGGAAAGACAGTGGCTAAGGCACCAGGCAATTGGAGAACTTGATGATACCAAAATAATAGACAGTCTGACAGGTGAAAAGGCCATCTACAAGCGACGGGGGGAACTTGACCCACAAGTAAGTTGACCCTAACAAACTAAATCTGTGTTCACACAAGCTATTTTCCAGATGTAGGTGCTCTGTGCAGGCTGCTTGACATTTTACCATCCTGACTCCATATTGTTCATTAGTAAGTCAGAGCTCACTTGCATCATACAGAGACTGCTAGAGGTGACCCTACATGATGACTGACCTCCCACTGTGGTCAGAAGATAGCACATCAGCCACCAAACCATTCTGGATCCTGGCACGGCGAGTTTTACAGCAGCATTTTTGCTTCTGGAGCTGTGTCCATGCCAGGCTCCAGAACAATATGATGGCCTCCACTCTGTATTATGACCGCTGTGGGAGTAAGTCATAATGTGGACACCATTTCCAGTGATTCTTTGTGAACTCTGCAGTGTGTGTGAGAGTGTTAAGTGAAATAATGCCGTCTCCAAAGTGGTCTTTCAGGGGTAGCTTTTGTCAACTGTTTATGATAATGAGCCAGCTGGTTTCCCCTTCTCTGAATTCAGGACGCAACTAAATGTGGCAGTGGAGATTGTTGTTGTTGTTTAGTTTGATCTTTCCCATAGGCCCAGAGCAGCTTACAACACTTTTCAAATTCGTAATAGTCTTGTCTCTAATCTTTTTAAAAAAGGAGGAAGGAGAAATTAATGATTGGGGGAATAAAAGACCAAAAAAAGAAATCAAACTAAATTTGGAACAAATTGGGGAGTACACTCACCCTTCAGTATTATCCTTAGACTATAGGTCTTATTATTGTCCGTAGGCAGAGAAGAAACTGGAGTGAAGACAAGGTCTGTAATAGGTTCTCCTTCTCAATTTGAAAGTTTAACAATAGCCACAGGACCTATACCTAAGCAAGACTGCTGATTTTAGAAATGAGCTATGTCAGAATGCCAGATGCAAGGGAGGGCACCAGGATGTAGGTCTCTTGTTATCTGGTGTGCTCGCTGGGACATTTGGTGGGCCGCTGTGAGATACAGGAAGCTAGACTAGATGGGCCTATGGCCTGATCCGGCAGGGCTGCTCTTATGTTCTTAAGACCATACTGCTGGGGGTGGGAGTGTTAACCCTTTCCCAGATGCCACTTTCCTGATCAGTAGCACCCAGTGGCATAGCTAAGGAGATGCAGCGGATAGCAGTTGTACCGGGCATCAAGCTTAAGGGGGGCTTGACACTAGTGACCAAAATTGTGAAAATCTTGATATATATGATTAATACCATAATGTTATATATCATTGCAAAGGTAATTTAATGTAGAATGCAATGAAAGAAACCCCACTGGAATATCTGTATTCTATCAGAAGTTATGGCCAATTAACCAGAAAATGAAAACACAATTGCCTTATAGAACAAAAAGTAGATTTTCTTAACTCAGAACTGACCTATAAGAATGATTCTTGTTCAAGAGGGGCCCCTCTTATATTTAGCAAGAGAAGAATAACCATTCCTCTTCACCCTAACACAGTGTCTCAAACCTACCAGGGGCACACTTTTTATTTATTTAATTAATTTGATTTCATCTGTGGGGGGCTATAAATCTTCTTTGACCCCAGGTAGCAGATAGATGTCTTTTCACTTTTGAAAAAGCGTGACTTCACTTCTGGTTGTGACATCACTTCTGGGGCAATATTTTGAGCTTGGCACCGGGCTACACGATCATTAGCTATGCCACTGGTAGCATCCCCCCTGCTGCTATTCATTACAGAACGTACTTCCTAACCAGAATACCCCTTGGGCAAAGAGCAGCTTTAAGAAGCTGTTTTCATCAAGAAAACAGCATTTAGGTAAGTTTTTAACACATTAACTCTCCCCCTTTCCCCTGTGGCACAGTCTTGATTTGGGGCATCATTTCACTATTATTGAATAAAAGTGCAGGAGATGCATTCATAGATCTTCTACTAGCACATTTAGTTTTCCCCTCAGAGTTTGGCAAGATTTGGTACATGATCCAAGTAAGGATGGATGTATGTCAGCCCTGTACTTAGTAGCTTCAGTACAGTTTCATTTGCTGGCTTCCTCTTATTGGCCCTTTGCAATCAATTGAGAGTCCCCCTGCTGTAAAGGGTCCCACTTGTATGTGTAGGCTTGTATCAAGTGACGTGACATCAAGTGACATGACTTGATCAGTGCCACTGGTCTGCAACCTGTTGAACTTCAGATATCAATACTCCTGATAAACTTTGTGTTCCAGATAAATGCCACTCTGCTTATGTCTCATAAGAACATAAGAACAGCCCCACTGGATCAGGCCATAGGCCCATCTAGTCCAGCTTCCTGTATCTCACAGCGGCCCACCAAATGCCCCAGGGAGCACACCAGATAACAAGAGACCTCATCCTGGTGCCCTCCCCTACATCTGGCATTCTGACTTAACCCATTTCTAAAATCAGGAGGTTGCGCATACACATCATGGCTTGTACCCCATAATGGATTTTTCCTCCAGAAACTTGTCCAATCCCCTTTTAAAGGCGTCTAGGCTAGACGCCAGCACCACATCCTGTGGCAAGCAGTTCCACAGACCGACCACACGCTGAGTAAAGAAATATTTTCTTTTGTCTGTCCTAACCCGCCCAACACTCAATTTTAGTGGATGTCCCCTGGTTCTGGTATTATGTGAGAGTGTAAAGAGCATCTCCCTATCCACTCTGTCCATTCCCTGCATAATTTTGTATGTCTCAATCATGTCCCCCCTCAAGCGTCTCTTTTCTAGGCTGAAGAGGCCCAAACGCCGTAGCCTTTCCTCATAAGGAAGGTGCCCCAGCCCCGTAATCATCTTAGTCGCTCTCTTTTGCACCTTTTCCATTTCCACTATGTCTTTTTTGAGATGTGGCGACCAGAACTGGACACAATACTCCAGGTGTGGCCTTACCATCGATTCGTACAATGGCATTATAATATTAGCCGTTTTGTTTTCAATACCTTTTCTAATGATCCCAAGCATAGAATTGGCCTTCTTCACTGCCGCCGCACATTGGGTCGACACTTTCATCGACCTGTCCACCACCACCCCAAGATCTCTCTCCTGATCTGTCACAGACAGCTCAGAACCCATCAGCCTATATCTAAAGTTTTGATTTTTTGCCCCAATGTGCATGACTTTACACTTACTGACATTGAAGCGCATCTGCCATTTTGCTGCCCATTCTGCCAGTCTGGAGAGATCCTTCTGGAGCTCCTCACAATCACTTCTGGTCTTTACCACACGGAAAAGTTTGGTGTCATCTGCAAACTTAGCCACTTCACTGCTCAACCCTGTCTCCAGGTCATTTATGAAGAGGTTGAAAAGCACCGGTCCCAGGACAGATCCTTGGGGCACACCGCTTTTCACCTCTCTCCATTGTGAAAATTGCCCATTGACACCCACTCTCTGCTTCCTGGCCTCCAACCAGTTCTCAATCCATGAGAGGACCTGTCCTCTAATTCCCTGACTGTGGAGTTTTTTCAGTAGCCTTTGGTGAGGGACCGTGTCGAACGCCTTCTGAAAGTCCAGATATATAATGTCCACAGGTTCTCCCGCATCCACATGCCTGTTGACCTTTTCAAAGAATTCTATAAGGTTTGTGAGGCAAGACTTACCCTTACAGAAGCCATGCTGACTCTCCCTCAGCAAGGCCTGTTCGTCTATGTGTTTTGAGATCCTATCTTTGATGAGGCATTCCACCATCTTACCCGGTATGGATGTTAGGCTGACCGGCCTATAGTTTCCCGGGTCCCCCCTCTTTCCCTTTTTAAAAATAGGCGTGACATTTGCTATCCTCCAATCTTCTGGCACCGTGGCCGTTTTGAGGGAGAAGTTGCATATCTTAGTCAAGAGATCTGCAACTTCATTCTTCAATTCCTTAATAACCCTTGGGTGGATGCCATCAGGGCCCGGTGACTTATTGATCTTTAATTTATCAATGAGGTCTGAAACATCTTCTCTTTTAACCTCTATCTGACTTAACTCCTCGGTCAGGAGGGGCCGTTCGGGCAGCGGTATCTGCCCGAGGTCTTCTGCCGTGAAGACAGATGCAAAGAACTCATTTAATTTCTCTGCCATCTCGAAGTCTCCTTTTATCTCCCCTTTCCCTCCCTCACCATCCAGAGGGCCGCTTCTCTGGCGGGTTTCCTGCTTCTAACATATTTGAAGAAGCTTTTATTATTCCCCTTAATGTTGCTGGCCATGCGTTCCTCATAGTCTCTCTTGGCCTCCCATATCACCTTCTTACATTTCTTTTGCCACAGTTTATGTTCCTTTTTATTCTCCTCATTAGGGCAAGACTTCCATTTACGGAAGGAAGCTTCCTTGCCCTTCACAGCCTCTCTAACTTGGCTGGTTAGCCATGCGGGCACCCTCCTGGATTTAGTGGAACCCTTCCTTCTTTGCAGTATACACCTCTGCTGGGCCTCTATTACTGTTGTTTTAAGCAGCCTCCATGCACTCTGGAGAGATTGGACTCTTTTTACCCTCCCTTTCAACCTCCTTCTAACCAGCCTCCTCATTTGAGGGAAGTCCGCCCGTCGGAAGTCAAGGGTTTTTGTTAGAGATTTGCCTGGTATTCTTCCCCCAATGTGCACGTCAAAACGGATCGTAGCATGATCACTGTTCCCCAATGGCTCAGTAACGTTTACATCTCTAACCAGGTCCTGCGTACCGCACAATATTAAATCCAGAGTCACCTGTCCTCTGGTGGGCTCCGTGACTAGCTGATCTAAGCCACAGTCATTTAGCACGTCAAGAAATCCTGTTTCCTTATCGTGACCAGAACACAAATAGACCCAGTCAATATGAGGATAATTGAAGTCCCCCATGATTACAACCCTGTCCCTCCTTGTCACCTCCCTGATCTGTTTCCTCATTTCAAGGTCCCCATCAGATTTCTGGTCTGGAGGACGATAGCACGCCCCCAGTATTACATCGCTGCACAAGCCTGGTAATTTAACCCACAGAGATTCTACGGTGGAGTCGGACCCACCTTCAATCTCTACTTTGCTGGATTCTATCCCTTCCTTAACATAAAGGGCCACCCCACCTCCAACACGCCCCTGCCTGTCCCTCCTGTAGAGTTTATAGCCCGGGATTGCGGTATCCCACTGATTCTCCGCACTCCGCATTCCGCACTCCGCATTCCACCAGGTTTCCGTTATGCCCACTATGTCAATATTTTCCCTATGTCTCCTCTAAGCTCTCTGAATTGAAATAAATAATAAATTAGGAGGGCAAAGAGCAGAATTGTGAAAAGCATGTCTGTTGCACTGGAAAAAGGAGAACATTCAAAATAAACCACTCAAATGATGATTCAGTGAAAGAATGACTCTGGAAGCCAGTAAAGTAAAACAAATATCTTAAACATTTTTTATCTATTTGCCAAATTCTCTGTAAGTAGTTTGGTATTCGTATTCAAGCTCATTTCATTTCATGTGTTGTAAAATACCTTTCCAGATGCAGGAAATGTGCCAGAAAGTATTAAAACAGATGTTTCATTTATAGATCCACTTTCTAGTTCAAGAACGGTGTTATCCAGCATCCTATTTCAAACATTTTAAAGGTTATAATCTTACCAGACAAAGCTTTACAATGCAAAGCAGACAGATCCTCACAGTGAACGTCAACAAATTTTCCTCATCACTGTTGGAATCAACCACAAATCGAAGCTATCTTTTATTAAAATCAAAATAAATTTTTCCTCAAAAGTCGACTTTCTGTAATCATATGTGGATTTTTTTTAAATTCCGTTCCAGCAAGGAAACCCAGAAGTCTGAGATATTTAGAAACATTTACCAAGTATTATCAATATTTTAACAGGATCATAATGCTTTTATTGGGACCAATTACTTCATAAAAGAGTGAGCAAGTTTTTTTTTGTTTGTTTCGCAGAATCCTTTATCAGCTTCTGTATTCACAAACTGAGAGAAAAAAATTACTGCAGGGGGTTGCCAACTAATTAATTTGTTTGTGCCCAGTCACCTACAGTGATTTCATGTTAGTATGGCTTCTTTGACCATACTTGTTGCCCTCCAATGGTCCAGGGCTGTGTGGTACTTTCCGATCCATCCAGGAGGACAACATCTGAGGACATCCACATGGTGCTCAAGTGTGACCGCTGGTTCTCAGTCATAGTCAGACGCCTCACACACCTCATTAGTGACTGACTCAGAGAAGAAGGTGTCTCCTAACTTGCCACCTTCCAAGTCTTTATTCAAAAGGACCTGCTTCCTAGTGGATGGATCACAGTCCTGGATCACTGTTGGGCAAATAAAGAGAAGGTGAATTTATGGTAAGCAGATCCTGCATTTTGTCTAGCGCTTTGTGAATGGGGTATCCATGTGCTTCTTTTAAACCATTTCTTTAAACCATTTTTAAACTTCTTTTAAACCATTTTTAAACTCAAGTTCAGCTTTCTCAGTCACTTGCATGACCTACTGCCTCTTTCATTTAGCTCGGGAGCCCTCAGCAGAAACCCAAACGTCTGCGCCTGGTCGTGGATGTCTCTGGGAGCATGTATCGCTTCAATGGAGTTGATGGGCGGTTGGAGCGTACCATGGAAGCTGTCTGCATGGTTATGGAAGCTTTTGAGAATTATGAGCAGAAATTTAAGGTGATTTTTAGATGAACTCAAAGTTTAGTGGCTGTATATATGTACACATGGGTATAGCGGAAAGTAGGAATATTTTTACTTAAGACACCTTTTCACTCAAACAGCCATTCCTCCCTCCCCCTCTTCAGCAACAAGAAAGTAATTCACTGCAGTGACTGAAAGTATTAGAATGCACAAATACATTGTATATTGCCTCACATTCAAGCTTTTAAAATGTGTTTTAAATTGTACACAGTAGTAGTACAATAATACTGTTACATGTTACACCAGAGCATGCTGTTGATTCCTTTTGCTCCATCTTTAATGTCCACAGCTTTACCCAGTCTACTCTTATCCCTTTGCCGCACTATGTAAATTTTGTTCTCCCTACTGTAGCTTTAGCTGTAACTATCTAGTCTTCTAGATACAGCTCTAGGTGTAACAATCTGTATTTGTTCCAGCTTTCGGACAACTTCAGGCATCTGAAAATGTCCTCAGAGGTTAAGTGTGCTGGTTTGAAGTGGACACTGCAATCTTTGAGAGATTAAAAAAGAGATTAAATTTCTGTTTTCCTCTGTAGCCCATTTAAAAAAGTTATTTTCCATTTCATGAACTATTTCATAGACCAAGTTATACGAACATACTATCCTTTAACTATCATGCAAAGTTGTGAATAAATGCATGCAATCAGGCAGAAATAATTGGTGAAAACCTGTTATCACCCTGTTTTTAAATAAGCTGTTTATTTTAAAAAGACATGTTACAAATGTCATTTGGGTAGAGATGAAAGAGTTCAAAAATTTAACAAGGGATGACAGATAATTTCCTCGGCTTCCTGGTGCTGTCTTGGGAAGCTGCTGCTTTTTCATATTTCAAGCTCTGCTTTTGCTGGAGTTGCAAGTGAGGTCCTGGAGACACTGATACTGCCTGGAGACTTTGATTCTACTCCAGTCAAAGCAGGCACAAGTCGTTGTAATAAATCTGCATTTTAGACATTGCCTTGCACATTTGTTCCTTCAAATGGAAACAACACGCTACTGACATCAAGGGTATGCATTATTCCTATAGTAATGTCATTTGTAGAAAAGAAAAGAGACACTGGACAGTTTAATAGCAAAATAAGGCCACCCTCCCCATTCTCTCTCTTTTCCCTGTAGTAGCTCTGCTCTACATGTGTCAAAACTACCATACTAACCAGTATGAACAATAAAAATGTGATAAGGCCTCAGATGTGTATAGTTTAGTCTTAATTTGTATAATATGAGCTATTAGTGGGGGGGGGGCTTGCATAATATGATCTTCTGGCACAAAATTACAAGCAGTGGATACTCTTTGCTCCTACCATTATGATGTTCATGATGACTATTCAAAGATCTTTGCTTAAATCTTTTTCATGCAGTATGACATTACCGGACATTCTGGCGATGGTTTTAACATTGCCTTGGTCAAGAGTGACAACGTTCCAAAGAACAATAAGCAGAGGTTGGAGATTATGAAGGTAAACATTATTGATTGCAACCTTAAAATCTATCTGCTGCATAAACTAGAGGACAAGAGCATTTGTCTCCCGGTTCTTCATTCCCTCTCCCTGCTTCTCTGCTTTTTAAAAAGCAGGGAGGAGAAGAAAACGGCTTCAGTGGTGGCCACTCTGGACCTTGAGTACCACTTGGTCCAATTGGCAGGCTGACATTGTTGGAAAAGAACTGCATGTGGTGACATACGGATGACTGTTCTGAATGCTTAATTAGAATGCTTAGGACATTACTGGGTCTTGATGACATCTGCCTAAAGAACTCAAATGTCAAATTGCTGATCTTCTAACAAAAAATATGTCACAGTCACTCTGATAGAGGATTAGAAAGTAGCCAGTGTAACACCAGTTTTTAAAAGGATTCACAGAAGATCCAGGAGATTGCAGGCCAGTTAACCTCCTATTTGTTCCTGGTAAATTTGTGGAAAGCATAATTGACTATAAAATTATTAGGCGTATAGAAAAAATGTTGGACTTAAACATGTTCTTTCTTCACAATGTATTGATGACAACCTTGACTGGGTTGTTCCACTGACATAGTTCCCATAGGGCCAGGGGTATCCTTTGATACAGGGTGGCGCTCCTTCAGGGGCGGCAAAGCTGTTCCCACAGCATCAACAACACCATGTCACCTCTTGTCCATTTTGCTGATCTCTGTAACTGTGCTTGCTCTGTTGCCGTAAATCAGCTACATACTCTAGCTTCCAAAGCTCTCCTAAGTTTTAAATAAAGCTACGGAAGCCCTTAAGTGTCATTTAAAGTCAGAATAGTTGTGCTTTGCTAATCTTGCCTTTAATGAGTTCACACCTTCTCCTGTCCATCTCCTCCTGCACTGTGCTGTGGCACTCTGTGCAGGATAATTAAACCTGAAGTCAATCACAGGTAACTGTCATGTTTACAGCTACTCTTTCACCATTCTGTTTTATGGCAGAAACACTCCATTATTTCTTGAGACATTATCAGTTGAGACAATCAGTTACATGCCCAATAGTTTGAATAGAACACAAGATTAAAAGGGTACAGGCAAATGAATGGTTCTTGTAATTTATTCACTGGTTTCCTTTCCTTAAAATGTGCTGGATTTCCTTTTTTTCCTCCTTTCCTTTTATGAAACCCCTTTGTGCCCCAGGGTAATATATTCCCATTGTCCAATAACTGGAATGAAGGCAGCATTAAAATTATAGGAAAATTGATGTAGAAAGTAATTGTGTCAAGGTAATTCATTTGAACCATACAAAAATAGTCAGTGAACTAGCAAAGCAAAACTGGGGTTGGCTTTTCACAACACAGAATCATGACATTGAATGGAATCTTGGTGAATAACATCGTTAATATTCTTTGAATATAAAAGAGAGGCAGGCAGTATTATCCCTTGTCATGTAGCCAGTGTGTCTGCTAATGTAACCCCAAGTGACATTTGATGTTTTCCCATCAGCATTGCATTAGTAACTCATATTTGAATTGGTGACGCTCAAACTCCTTTCCAGTGTAGCTAGAGTCTAGCAAGTTCCACCATTTTGTTTTTATGCATTCTTTTTCACTCCATTGTTTGTCATTGTTGATTTTTACTGCTTACAATCCACTGCCCAAATTTATTCAGTTTTGTTTGGAAATATTTATGAAAAAGTTGTTACTAGTTTTATTCATTTGTTTATTCATTCATCTCTGTCAACTTTCATATTTCAGTTTTATTTTCATATTTATTATTTTACTTCTCTGTTGCCTAAATTGAGGTCACAGCAGGCTGAATTTCTTAGCAAGAGATTGATAATGTATTATTGCTTCTTAATAATATATTTGAATTATATATTAATAAATTTTGATTTTGTTGTATTGGGGCGCCAAATTTTCTATTACCCTGAGCAGCACATACCTCAGCTACTGCACTGGGTTGTTCCTCCTGCTTGTTCTGATCAGACAGTCCAAGACTTCTTAGCCCACCCTGGAGGTGTCTGGGTTTGAACCTGGGACTTGCATGCAAAGCACATGCTTTACCTCTGAGCTACAGGTTGTCACTGAGCACTTCAGGTGTGTCTTAGAAATATGTCATGAAGTCTGAAAGCTCAGCTTTCCACAGACTATAAGAACATTAAAGCCAGTCAATTGAACAGGATTCTTCTGTTCCACAATTACATTCTCATTCACTTGCTCTCACTCTAGACTTCAAAGTAAAAACTGGGATTTTCTAATGTCACCTGACTAAGAGGGAAATTAGTAATATAACTTCAATTTTAATGTAGACTTACTCTCCTTTAAAAAGGGCTTGTGAGTTAGAAGCCTATTAGTTCAGAATGCATTGGAGAAGATTTGTTCCTTTGTATATGTCAATTAAGTACCTCTGATTAATTGGCTTTCTTGTGCTATTCAGATAATGCATGCCCACGCTCAGTTCTGCATGAGTGGAGATCATACGCTGGAAGCTACAGAGCATGCTATTCGGGAGATTGCAAAAGAAGAGGCAGATGAATATTTTGTTATCGTCTTAAGTGATGCCAATCTTGAACGCTATGGTATTGCTCCAGCACGATTTGCCCAAGCTCTGACCAGCAACCCCCAAGTGAATGCTTTTACCATATTCATAGGATCTTTGGGGGACCAAGCAGCCAGGTAAGGAAATTCATAGTGCAAGAAAACAAAGCTAAACCCCCAGGAAAAGGTATATTTTAAAATGTTGTTATACTTGATGCTTTTAGATCATGCTAAGGGCCATCTGGCATGTTGTGTAGGCCCCCACACACCCTTTTGCCAAATAAGGCTAGCTAGCAAGGTAAAATGCCCAGCATTGCACAAATTTGTGTCAGCATGCATTACAGAGAGCCTGGGAGAGTTCTCTTTTATGTCATGCTGAGCTCTGCCTGCTCTAAAGCTCTCAGTGGCATGAGATCTTCCAGGCAGAGGTGGAATGGAAGAAAACAGGCCCACCAGAGCTCAGCATGACCATTTTTCCCCTCCCCTCTTCTCTCTGCTGCTACTATTACTGTTGTTGTTCAGAATATTTGTGTACTGCTTTTCGACAAAAAAGTTTACAAAATAGCTTACAGACAAAATAAAATAATTTAAATGGCTCCCTGTCCCAAAAAGGCTCACAACCTAAAAATAAGCAGAACAAACACTGGCAGCAGCCCTTAGAAAAGTCATTGTGCTGGGAGTGAAGAGGGACAATTACTTATCCCCTGCTATATAAGAGGAGCATCACTTGAACATGCCTCTTTGCCCAGTGAGGCTTTTTTGCTCCCTTGGTGTTTTTTCTTAAAGTTATGAACCTCTGCAATTGTCTAGAGTCCAGTGAGTACCCAGAAACCTTTTTCATTGTGTGTGTGTTCCTATTTGCTCTATAAATCTTTTGCCATGCAAGCATAGAATGATATACAAATGCAAGTCCATAGAAAGTCAACAGACAGCCCAATCCTATGGTACTCTGGTGCAGAAAGGTCTAGAAGTGGTCTAGTAGCCACCAGAGTCTCCTCAGGGGTAGGGAACATTTGTTCACTTACCCAAGGTAAAGCTCAACTGCCCGCCAATGGGCCCTGTCAGAATTGCACCCACAGAGCTGAGAAGGCCTGTGTCAGGCGGCTCAGGAGGGGGCATAGGATTCTGTGGCAGACTCTGCCACTGTCCCTTCCCCTCCTCCTCCTGGGCCTGATCCTCTTCCCAATTCCACCCTTCCCCCACCCCCAAAAGCCTCATTGCCAGCTGCTGGGAGCACTTACTGCTGGCTGCTGTGGTCTAGTGTCTTCCTGGTGAGGCCCAGCACCAACGGGCAATGGCTACCAGCATAGCAGGCTTACTGCTGCTGGCAGTTACCACAATAGCATGTCGGCCACCAGCACTGCCCTGGCATAGGATTGGTCCTAATTGTAGTGCTGCAGAAAAACTTGTATGAAAACTTGTGTGAAACAGTGAAAACTTTTTCACTGTTTACTCCCACTGAAGTATTTCTGAGTCTTTTAGCTCACCCTGGTAGTAAAGAGTGAAACATTCATGCTTTCCTTAAGAAGCTTTCAAGACTCTCTGATTTTATTGTAGGGGGTATACATTCGCAATGGTAATTTTCTTTTTCATATTCTTAGGTTGCAAAGGACACTACCAGCAGGCCGGTCTTTTATTGCTATGGATACCAAGGAAATTCCACAGATTTTGCAGCAGATCTTCACCAGCACCATTCTATCAACTATCTAGGAAGTGACAATAAATAGATGGACAATTTAATTTAGAAAAAGCTCATAATAATCAAGATAATGATCTCATATTACAGTGCTGATAACTGTAGTGTGCTTTATGTTAGAGTGTAAATATAATGTGAATAAGTATGTCCAGACTGTAGAGCTTGGTTTAACCCATGGTCAGATCCGTTTGATAACTTTGCACTTTCTGTTCACTGGTTCTTAGACATTCTGCTTTGCAGAGTATCTGTCTATGGGAGAAAACAACATAAAGGATGCTATTTTTCTGAGTGATTAATTTTAGAAGCTGGTATAGCTCTGGAAAATCCTGTGCCATACACAAGAAATGTATCAAAAACAAGGACTCCTTGACATGTATACAGTGCTTCATTTCAATACACAAAACTAACCCAGGGACTCAGTTGAGAAACTTCTCTTGTCATATACTTTTAGGAACTGACTTGTTCTGAAAGGTCAATGAGAAAAGTGGGCTATGTTTAGCAATTTTATTATCTTGGAAAAATTCAGTTGTGGAACCTGGAACCAGGGCCTCTGAGAGGAATTTTATCAGGGGGTACAAAATTTCTTTTGGGCCCCTTTAAAGGGGAAGGGGTGAAACAGAGTGGGGGAGTGGCCAGAATGGGGGCAAAATAGGCAGGGGGAAGTAGCAACAGCTGGATGGTCTTTGGAGCCCAGGTCTACCAGACTTCCCAATGCAGAGCTCAGGTCTACCTGCCTGCCCAGCGCTGGCAGCTAGATACAGTAGTATGGAAAACAAAACACACTCCTAAGTCTCTTTAAAATCTTCCAAATATATAAAATCATTGCAGGAGATGAGTGTCATTGTATTTAGGCTCACACTAGAATGGAAAGTTTCCTGTGTACACCAAAACTTGCTTCTCCAACAACTGTAGTCCCACAGCTGTGTTGCTGAGCTCCTCTACACTCCTTCATGGTAAGTGGATCCACAAGCCAAAGAGCTACTGTCGTAGGTCAGTTTGCTTCCACAAGTGACACTGTTAAGGAATGTATGCATTCCTGGGCCTAGAGTGTAAGATCCCCCAAAATTTCTGGGGCCCCTCCTTTGGCTCCTGGGCCCCCTTTCTGACCCTGGGCCCAGGTACAAAATACTCTCTTCACCCCCTCTCCTAGGCCCTGGCTGGAACTCAGACTTAGCTAACAGCTTTCCATTGTATTTGCTACATGTACAAGAACTGCAAGTTGATTTATGGAATTAACTATCTTAAGACTTAGTTCCATATTCCCAGGGCAATCATAACACTATAAACTAAAGATACTGATAATTTCAGTCTAATGGGAAGTGCTCTGCAATGAACAAAAGGAAAAGATCAGAAATATAGGCATCACCCTGTATCCGCAGGGGATACATTCTCATTTCCACCCCCAATACCGGCAATCACAGAAAAGGGTGAACCTTCTCTCTGCCCTATCTCCATGTGTGTCTCTCCGGTATACACTACCTTCATTTATCTTCTTTACAGTTGCCCTAAGCAAGAATGCCTGTTCCTTTTTCCCCAAACACAATCAGCATGCAAGTTCATAGGAGGCAAGCAGCCTGAATGCTAGAGACAACCAAGTGAACATTGGCAGGAAGCTTAACAGTTTATTTCTAGATCTTTCTTTAAAGTCTCATAAAGCTAGGTGGGTCCCGATAAAGTGTTTTTTTAAAAAAAGAAGATCCCAATGCTCAAAGGTTTGGGACCCAGTGTCTTAAGCCAAAGTTATCTGTGTCCAGCATGAAGCTGTAACATTGTGTTAAGTCTAAAGAAATGCTAAAGAAGCCATATTACCTCCCCCCCTTTTTACAGAGATAATAAACTGTGTTTCATTCTTTCAGAAGCTACTCTCCATGTGCTCTAATACATAGGCATAGTTCTTTTCCACCCTATAAGCTCAAAGAAGAGAAAAGCCACATTCTAAGTAAAAAGCGTTAACACTACTACAAAACACCTGTTGTGTTCACACATGCATTTTCCCTCACTTGAACATAACTTGTCACACCATGTCTGAACCAGGATCCTAAGTAGGAATTTGAGCATTAAGTATAAATAAGTGTTAATAAATTTTCAACCATTTTTTTCTTACAAGATACAGAGAAGTGATCTGCATGACTGAATTTCTTAGTGAAAATTATCAGAGTTTCTACTTCTAAACCCTTGCAGTTATTCACCAAATATGCTTATTTTTAGTAATCCCTCTTAATTTAGCTTTTGAGCACTTCAACTATTCCTTGTTTTCTGTATTTTGCATGATGTCCACAATGCTGGTCAGTCAATTTTCTGGCCTCTTCCTAGTTTAGCAGTTTTGGCAGGCAGTGAAATGTGCCTTTAAATAGCCCATCTGCTGCATCCAGAGTCTTGTATAACAATAAGAACTTGTTTTCCCAATTCTAAGATTTGAAAGAGGCCTCTTTGTAGGTGGAGAACAGCACTGTCTAGAGATCTTTGTTTTCTGTTCTTGCTCTTAACAAAATGCAGTAGGAAAAAAACCTGACTGCAATGCTAATAATTCTCCAAAAATGTTCCTTCCAGAATATTCCCCACTGCCTCATTGAGTTAACTTAGTGCAATCATAAAGAGATTTATACTTTTGGAAGGTTGGGAAGGGATTTGGGAGAAGCTTCATAATTTCACAGCTTTAGCTAGGCTTCCAGAGCGGACCCCTACCAACGCAGGAAAATTGCTAGGACAAAGATCTAGGCTTCCAGAGGCGAAGTTTCTCTGTTGCTATATTGATGGAACACTAAAATGTGATTTCTTAAATGGGCCAATTCATAATGCTATTCTTCTTAATCTGTAGCTCACCCCTAAGCCTCTAAGGAAGGAGTTCCCAAACTGTGGTGGGGCATCACAAGGCACTCCCCCAGGGGTTTGTGGATCAATGGCTGGCAGCAAAACTCACAACGGACCTTTAAAACAGCAGTAGGAGGCTCAGACTGGTGGGTTGAGCTCCAGTGCACAGTTTTTATGCGCTTTGAAAAGCCCTCCCACCTGTCCTAAGCCTGGAGTTTTGAAGTTCCACTGTGGGTCTCTGAACTTGGAAGTAACTGGTGACACCATTGCTAATCACTTCCAGGAGCCATACACTGTGTTTGCAGAGCCGGGAGGTGGCACAGAGCAAAGAAGATTGGGCAGTGCTGCCCTAAGGCCTTGTTCTTGCATTCAGAAGAATCAAGAAGAGGAATGGCCGGTTTTTAGCATTTCCACAGGGAAAGCTCTTCTGCTTTCCCTGTCTATAAGGGTATCTCAGGGATCTATCCACAGGCCCCTTGGTAGTCTCTCTCCACATTGCTTCCCTAGATGACCTTGTCAAAGCCCATGGCTTTCAGTACCATCTGTGTGCAGATGACACCCACCTGTATCTATCTATCTATCTATCTATCTATCTATCTATCTATCTATCTATCTATCTATCTATCTATCTATCTATCTATCTATCTATCCCTCCCTCCCTCCCTCCCTCCCTCCCTCCCTCAACATTTTTCATGCATACAGTGTCTCTATCTGAAACATTACATTATCTGTAACATCTGTCTGAATGTTACATTGGCACCTCAGGCTTAATAAGGTAGAACAGGGGTGTCAAACATAAGGCCTGGGGGCTGGATGTGGCCACTGGAAGCTTTATATCCAGCCCTCAGGTTCTCAGCTGCGGAGCAGTGCTGAGGTGTTACCACTGAAACAGCGGTCCACATGAAAATTGGGCTTTCCCATATCTTGAAATATGGTCAAGATTTGCATATTTTCTCTTGTCATGTGCAGTTAATGAACTTGTATATGAGAACATATGATTTCTGGCCATCAGCTGCTTAATAACGCTACTTAATAATGTTACTAGTGAATGCTAACTTTGGCCCTCTGTATGAAATGAGTTTGACACCCCTGAGATATAACTCATCTTTCATCCCTTTTATCCCTCCTACTCCCTTTCTTCTGACATCACCATCTACCCTGATGAACAGACTTGAAACCTTACATCAGTCAGTTGCACTCTTTCTCCCTACAACACATTTGCCCCCCATGAAAACTCTAGCTTATGCCCTGCTCATTACTCATGCTTCTCATCACTGTTCCACTGTTTCAAATCAGCACCCTCTCCTCCATCCAGAAATTTGCTTCCAAAAAATTCACCTCACTGCTATGACCATATCACATGTCTCCTTAATCCCCTACAGTGGCTTCCTATCTTTTTTCAGATCTAGCAGAAACTCTCGATACTTTCCTCCAGGGCCATGACCCTCCTTGCCTCTCTGCTGTTAAAATGCCATTTGCCTTGTCACATTTCCAACTTCAGCCATGGAAAGATTTCCCCATGCCCTTAACCAACTCCGCCCCTTTCTTGCTGCCTCTTATGTTTTGAACTTCTTCCTAGCTCACCTCTGTGATGTCTTTTCCTTGAAATTCTTCCTCAAACCCCAGCTACCCTCTACATTACTGCACCTTAGCCTATGTATACCTGAAATACACAATTAGGAGCTGCACCCATAAAGATGTTCTTCTAAATGCACAGCCAAATGAAAATAGTGCCTACCCACACTGTAATCTTGGGTGGCTATGCATTCGGGTGTGCATCTCCATCCACATTCTAGGTCTACTGCTAAACTGTGACCAGTGTGTCTTCTGACAAGCAAAGAAAGAACCCTTGCCTCTTCTTTTGTGCAAGAGACCAAGAAAAAATACCTGCTCTCCTTTTCACTGGAATGAAAGTCTATATGTATCAAAGTGGGGGGACTTCAGACTTTTGCTCTCTGCAAAATTCAACATCATAAATCTTTTACAAATTAAGCTCCTTTTTGTGTAGTTAGTCTAATAATAATAGACTATTATTCTACAGAAATAGGCTATGACAAAAGATCACAAGGTGGGAGACAGGCCACCTTAGTGTGTCCATGGAAATACAGTCTCTTCCTTCATGGTCCATTTTGCATTTTGGCTTCAGAAAAAAGTGTAAAATATACCTGTGAAATTCAATGCCATGCAAGTAGACATGACCTGCCCCAATCTTTTCCACATGGTGCCTGCAGAAAGGCCTCCAAGACGAGGTAGACTTACACAAACCCTTGATCCAAGCTACTCTACGGGGTACTTTTTCAGCATCTCAACTTGCTCTCCACTCTCAGTAACATCTAGGAAGCTTTTTCTACCATTGTTAACTGCTGCTTACTTTTTGGACAGCAGCCTTCAATGTGAGTAGTGTACTTTTCAACTTCCCCAATATTGCTGCTGTGCAGATTCTCATGGGAGCCCATTAATGGGATCATATAACTCCCATTTCATGTCAACTTCATTAGTTACCAGTGTCATTACCCACTGGGATGAGTTACCATGAGACTGAAAATGTGCACAGTGCATATTTTTTCAAAGGCATATTTTTTAATGGGCATCTTTTTCCTTGATTTTCATGATGCAAATGTATTTCTTTAAATAATTCTTTGCTCTCTACAAAGACGAATGCTATGAAGCTGCCCAATGCATTTTTTTTAATGCTGGTTTTATTAAAGGGGAAATAGTACCCTTTTATGGAGAGAAATGTATGTTGCCTTGATAGCAATCATCAAGTAAAACAGATGAAAGAAGAGGCTGACTAGCTGGAAAACATCTTTTTCCTTCTTAAGTTGTGAACATGGGGAAAACATAAGAGAGATTTTGGGATGGGTATCATTGTACAGAATCCAAATTCCCAATTCAGTCTCATAAAGCCAATCCTCTTTTAGTGCAGTTGGACTAATCTATGTATGCCTTTTTCATGCGCAATGGTTCTAGAGGTCAGCTAATTATTTTGACATCTAGTGAAAGCTCAGTTGCTACAGCTAACCACTTCTGTCATATCAGATGATTACAACTCATCATTGTAAGTAGGTACTATGGAAGGAGAGGCAGAAATTTAAGCCAACTATTGTATTAATTGATACAAGATGGAACTTTTGAAGTGTGAAGACAAAAGTGCACAGGGATAAACTGAAAGCACCTAATGCAGCCAGTATATGACTGAGCCAGTACATGGATAGAGATGTACCAAGTTTACTGTTGTGAGCTTTCCAGATGAGAGGCTGGTATGCATGTATAAAATAATTAAGCTCCTTTTTATACCATTTTAATTTTTTTTAATTCCAATTCAGATTTTATTTGTATAAAAATATATTGTAACTTAAAAGCATTAAAGTTAACTATATAAAATTACAAAATATTTCCAGAAAAGCACTTTTATATTAATCTTAAACTATATATTAAAAAAAAAAAAAGAGTACAGCATGCACACATTTTGTTATTTGAATCTGTCTGCAGAAAAAGACACAACAATTGTGACTGTTTAAAAGTGTAAGCGAAGATGGCAGGTGATATGCTTGGGAGATGAGGATATCCATTTCTGTCTCTGTCATGTTGGACATGGATCAAGTGGGAATCAGCCAGGCTCAACCTCATCCTTTTGCAGGCAGGTGTCTTGCCAGAACCACTTTTGTTTTACATGTCTATAAGAATATCAGACAGGACATTCATTAATATGTTTTGCTGTCAAACATAAACATGCCACTTTTGGGGTCAGTTTCCTTAACCTCTACAATCATTAACAGGATATTAGGGACAAATGTCAAAATACTTAAGGACATAAAACACTGCAAGAGAGCATCAACCAAGACCTTAATTAGTCACATGCTACCAACATAAGTTTCACAAACTATTCCAGTAATGAGTACCCAGCCCTCATGGCTGAAATCTGTAGTAACATTCATGCAAAGAGTATAAATAGGAACATGCATGCACGGTCAATATCCAATTGATAGGATCTGTAGTAATCCTTTTCCAACTACCTGCAGATCATCTGGATCAGGTTGCCAATTATCCTACTTACTTGCCAAGGTCCTATCAAGATCAGCAATAAAATCTTCTAGTTCTTTTGTGTCTCCAAGCTTTGCTGGAAAAATAAGCACAAGATTACGGTAATCTCTGCACAAAGGCAACATTGATTTCACACCTCTATCAGAGAGACAGGCACACTTTTATTTCCAGAACTTTCCTACCAAAATAAGTGACCATTTGCAAGGAAGACCTTGCTTACCCTTCTCTGGCAAAGATCTAAAATTAAATCTAAATTTATCTAGGAAAGTAATCCTTTAATTTGCACAGCTGCTGCCACTACTGGACACAGCAATGCTAGGACATCATGGCAGCAAAGGAAAAGCAGTAATGTGCTATTCAGCCATTGCTGTCCCTTTCCTAGCATCTGAGCTATCAGTTAAATTCTTAAAGAAATAACCTGTGAAAGACCCAAAATAGTGACCAGGTGAGTCGTGCTAGCTGCAATACCTGAAATTCCTTGTTGGTACTGGACCACTTCAGACATTGGCTATTACAGTAATATTCTATTCATAGACGGGTGCCTACTTGGGTCAAAGGAAGTAAGGGTGCCAGTATCACTTTTGTGACCTTTCCACTTTCAAAAAGGGTGGAAAGAAAGCAGAAAATGTGTTAATTATTTGCATCTACATGTCTCAGTTGCATAGAATATGCAATACAGTGCTTAAGATCATATGGAAAGGCTCAGGCTCATCTCAAAACAGTCCTTTCTGCAATCACTGACACATGGAGCATCTCTGTAGTTGTTCAGGGATGAAGGAAATGCATCATGCACCTATTCAGAGGGAATTCCATCTGATCTTACTGTATATGTTTCTTGGCTTTTCGTGAAATGCACAGACGCCCTGAGCAATGGTGAGGAAGACTCATGACAGATCTGACCAAGCACAGGCTAGACTCCATTTCAGGGTCTACTGTGTGGTGGTGTTTGGCAATGAAGAAGGCATACTTGCTAATTGGGTAAGAGGCACTTTTTCAAGTGGGTGCTTCTCTTTTATATAGCAGGGCGAGAGTAACTGGCCCTCCTCACCCCAGCAGTGTCTTTTCTTGTGGCTGCCTGCTGGTGTTTTGCATCTTTTAGATTGTGAACCCTTTTGGGACAGGGAGCTATTAGTTACTCGATTTTTCTCTGTAAACCGCTTTGTGAACTTTTGTTGAAAAGCGGTATATAAATGCTGTTAATAATAATAATAATGATGATAATAATAATACTTCCCTGAACATAACACATTGTGGGGCCTCTTCAGTCTCAGTCCCAAGTGAATTTAAAGCCTGCTATGATTTATTTGCTAGATTGTCTGCATCTGTCCTGACTCTGATTCTGTACTGCAAGTTTCCACAGAGGACATCTCTGCACCCGAATGGCCTGTCATTATGGCTTCTTTTCACACTGTACATCTGAGAATGTGTACAGGATCCACTAGAGCATGAGGCTGTCTATATGTCTGCTCAACTGGTAAGAACAGCTCAGAGGGGAGGGGGAGACTGGCCAAATGATAGGGAGAAAGATTATAAATGTGTCATGTGGTGACAGGATGGTGCCTGCTTGTTTAAAGGAGGTATGCCCCTCCTGAAGAAGCCCTCCCTGGATTCCAACGTATTGGAAAATTACCAGCTAATTTTAAATTTCCCAGTTTGGAGCAAGATGCTTGAGCAGTTAGTATTATCCCAAATCCAGGACTTCCCCTATGAAATTATCTGGACCCTTTTCAGTTTGGCTTCTGGCCAGGATTTGGTGTGGAAACAGCCCTAGTCGCCCTGATAGGTGGCCAAGGACTGGATAGGGGGAGCATGTCCCTATAATCCTGATGGAACTCTTAGTAGCTTTTGACAGCATCACCATGATGTCATTCTGAGTTGCCTACCTGGAGTCAGACTTGGGGACACCATTTTGCCATGTTTACATGCCTTTGGGTGGGTAGATCCCAGAAGGTAGCATTGGGAGCTTCTGCTCTGCAGCTTGGTCTTTGGCCTGTGGTTTGCCGCAGGCATCTATTCTGTCTCCATGTTATTCAACACCTGTACAAAACGTTTGGGAGCAATCATCAGGGGATGCTCTGCACAGAGAGCTTTTCAAAATGTCTGAAATGGTCCACAGTGATTTGCCTATACATAGCATAGGAAGAGGGTAGTCAGCATATAACATTTGTTTATGAACACACCTGTGCTATTCAGAATCAAAACATCACACTTCCTAAATAAGAGTTACGGTATTACCTTTGGGAGATGCTACTGTTGGAGTGGATACAGCTGTAGCAGAAAGTGTTGGAGAATTTAGCTTTTCGTCACTGAAGCTGAGACTATTTCTGTAGAGTGAATCTGCACCTATAAACATATGAGACATTTAGAACCAGAAATATTTTAAGTGTGCAACACCAGTAGTGACCTTTCCCCAGATCACAGTATACATACTGTATAATTGTATACATACAATTTTGATAATTGGTGGAATTAATCAATTATGACTTTATTAAAATCCATCACCACAAAGATCAATAGGCTGAAAGAAGATTCAAAACACCTACTGATGTGGAGATTTTAAAGTCGTGCAGCAGCAATCATTGTGTACCTCATCTGGGGTATTGGCTTAATTATGCAGGAAAAAAATATGGTCCAAGGAATTTTTTGCGCTAATCTCATTAACCACAGATCTGAATCCCAAATGGTGGCATTTTGGGTCTTTAGTAAAGAGTAAACAAAGGCTACTCCCTCTGTGGCTAGACAGATTTCTACATATTCTGATTACAGATAATCTGAAGACCCAGGTAAGCAATCAGGATATCAGCACTTCAGTTATAGTTCATTCCTGTACCTATTGACTGAACAAGGTTTCAAACAACAATTATAAAACACATTTTAGGACAATGGCACCAGCTCATTGATGATGGTACAGTTGCTTCAAAGGGCTGCTTCCTCATGATTGAATGCTATTTGGCTTTTGTGCTTCGTTCTAACACTCCTTGCATCTGTTTTCTCTCCCCTCTACCAGCTGCATTCTGTCTCCTCGGCTATGGTCTATGTGCAGCTCACAAAGAGTTCTTCTGCTGTGTGCCAAGTGGACTAGTTTGTGAAATATTTCATGTAATCTGGCACAAGGCAGCCAGCCCACTGAATATAACACTGGCTTCTCATGTCTGTCACCATCAGTAAAGACAGTACTTGTTTTTCCTGCTGTTGCTGAGTGACCTACATGGTAGCTAAGTTCTACATCACTGCTTGGGAAGTCATAATGATTGCTTAGATTCACTCTTTTGAACTCAGTCACTTTAGCTAGCTCTTTAATGGAAACTAGACACCAACCTGACAATATAGTGAGGGTAAATGTAAAGGCTCTATAGCTCTTCCACAAGATGCATATAGTTTTTCCATATACCATTAGAATACTTACTCTTCCTTTTGTAATGGAATATACACAGCTCCTTAAAGAATTTTCCTCAAAGTGTAATAACTTATGAAGTCACACATTTATCAAAAGGTAAACATGGGGCAGTGAGCTGTAAGGGTGGGAGAGGAGAAAACAATGGCTACGCCCTCCTTAACTTTAGGCAAATGTATAGCTTCCTCACTCACTTGCCAGTATCTTTTTTAAATTTTTATTTCATTTATTTATAATAATAAAAAGAAAAACACAAGAAAAAAGACAGTCAACAACATTAAAGATACATTAAGAAATGCAAATACCTCCTCTAATGTAACACAGGCAAAGTAGAATGTTCTAATTACTTACAGCTTTATATCTTAATCTAAATTTCCACCCATATATACTATATCTCCAACAGCCCCTTTTCTTGTTATAACTATTCTAATTCGGATTATTATTTCAGATTAATATTCTCTATTCCTTTCAATCTAATCTTCAAACTCACAACTCATTAACCCATTATTCTCTCTCTCATGCAGAAAGTCAGTAATTGGTTTCCAGTTCTTAAAAAAATTCTGTTGATTTCTCTTTAAGTCATAAGTTTATCCATTTCCACAAAGTCCATATCTATTGCCCACCATTCTTGTCAGCAACATATTGTTATAGGCTCTCCAGTTTACAGAGCAATGAGCAGTTAGTTCCGGTAAGAGCAAGACAGGATTTAGTTTTCTTTGGATGAGTAGGTGCTGGAAACAGATAGTGTATTTGTAATACTTGTTTTATTTATAAATATATAGAAGCATAGTGGAAGCATACCAGAGCAGGCAGAAAACCTAGAGACACCCCTGTAACCCAAAGCTTGAAAGAAGTTCTTTGCTATTGATGCCGTGAGCCAAGAGCTCTCACTAAACTCTGGCCAAAGTAATGCCATTTTAACAACAGTTCTGACTCTAGTCCTAAAATGATTGTTAGCAAGAAGCTATAAGCCACCAGCACCTGGCTCCCTAGTAACCTAGTCCTTGAAGACCAGACACAGCCAGTCTGCATTATCTTGCCAAAGCAACAATCAACAGCAGGGGTAAAGGGGGTGTTTGAGTGCAGCAAGGATGGAAATTTACTGGACTTTTTGCCTGTTGAACATATTGCTGTGAACCGAGTATAAAAAGCTAGCTGCTTCTAGCTAACACTTGCACATGATCTGAGGCAACTGGCCTCCTTGCTGCCTTGCTTTGGTACCAGCAATAAACAAGCTGTTATCTGCTACACCTTCCCTTGGTGTGTAATTGGATCTTGCACTCCGGGTAACAGACCTCACACTACCTTTGTAGGTTCAAGAGCAACACTATCATTTCCTGTCATTACTCCAGCTGATGAAACACCAGTCAATCATCCTGGACTAGTAGCAAGTCAGCATTGGTACCAATACTATGCTTCCCATCTATGATATGGTAGAGGTGGGTTTATTTACACATCAGTATGGCTAGAAAATGTTTAAATACTTTTTTAAAGTTTGCATGACTTAAGTAATTGAATGTAGAACCTGTATTATGATTTCTGCCCTTTTCTCTTTTCTTGTATATGGTAATGGTTAAGTGTATTGGCTATACCAAGGGTGTCAAACTCGTTTCATACCGAGGGCCGAACAGAGTTCATGGTGCCTGCTGAGGGCCGGAAGTGATGTCATTAAACAGATCATAAGCAAAAACAAGCAATTTTTCTCACTTAGGAACTCATTAGTTGCAAATGACAGAAAAGAAAATACACAAATCCTGATCATATTTCAAGATATGGGAGAGCCCAATTTTCATGTGGGCTGCTGTTTCAGCAGTAACACCTCAGCACTGCTTAGCACCTGACAGCCTGAGGGCCAGATGAAAAACTTCTGCGGGCCATATCCGGCCCCCGGGCCTTATGTTTGACACCCCTGGGCTATACGTATCTTTCACCAAATGAAAATAAAGTTTGTTTTTTTTAAAGTGTACCAGTTACATGTCACACATGCTCAGATCATTCTCAGGACCCTATTTAACCCTTACAGAAGTGGCCATTATTGGTGTCTTCCTTGTCCACCAAATTAGAGGCATTAAGTTGAGAATCTTTGGGGCTGAAATGCTTATTTTCCCCTCCCCTACCCCAGTGCAGTGTGTCTTGAAAACTGCATCAGATTGATCGGGGTGGATCACCATGTTTTTGCCAGACGTGTGAGAGGCCAAACCTTGCTTATTAAAAATAACTTTTGATGGAGTTACTTAAGATAGACTTTTGCCCTCATGCCATTTAATATGAAGCAAGGTCTCAGTAGCCTGGAGGAAGTCCAAGACGCTCAGCTAACTGGCAGACATTTAACTTAAGCCAGTTCAGTGTTGCCAGCTCTACTATATTTTTAATCAATTGTTTCACAGTCTTAGCTATTTTTTTTTTGTAACAGCAACACTGCTGGAATCATAGTGTTTATTAGGTGAAATTACCTCACTTCTTGCTCTTATACATGTGCTTGACAGCTGTTCATAGCTCAAGAGCAAGTAAAGAAAAAACCCAAGTCTTGTGTATAATATATATATTACAACATGAAAATTTTCAGCCAATTTCATCAGAGGGCTTACAAAACTTGAAACAGGGGTGGGGGCAGGTTGCACTATGTCCTAACCTTGAGAGCCTTTCCAAATCTATACTTCAGGAAAGCATCTTCCTTTTTTGTAAAAAAAGAAAAAATCTCAAGCCTTACCCTCAAAAATGTCCCTTAGCACTGCTTTGCTATATACATCCCATTTAGAATAGCAGTATAGGTCGTGCTTTGTTATCCACTGGGGTTCCATTCCAGAACCCTCTGTGAAATAAAAAAAAAACATCAGTGGATACCAAATCAGTAAAAAAAAAATGGCTTTAATGACACATAACCAGGTTTGGAATGCCCCTCCATTGTTGCCCCATAATGCATCAGTATAGGCGCTATCCTGCATTCAGCCATAAGTTCATTCAGAGTTACCAAATGTCTTCTTTTTTCCAGGACATGTCCTGTTTTTTAGCCTTGTGTCCTAGAAAAGAATTTAAAAGGCTTCCTTTTCACTGTGACTGGCCCCCAAGGCAGTGCATAGCCTTCTTGTAATCATATGAAATATAGTTTTACGTTTAATATACAATATAGTGTTTAAATTGACCACCTGAAATCAATATACAAGTATTTTTAGCTTTTGTCATGTCCTAAATTTTTCTTGGATGTCCTACATTTTGTGGTGCTTTGTCCTCTTTTGCAGTCATGACATCTGGTCATCCTAGTTTCATTCCATTAGATCAATGGTTCCCAACCTGTGGTCCATGGACCACAGGTGATCCATGAGACCCTGATAAGTGGTCCGTGAGATCTCAGAAAAAAAATTGTCTTTGATCATTTTCAGTGTCTCCTGAGTGAGTGCTCCCCCAGGGACCACCAGAATTTTTTGCTTGCAGGAAGCTGGGAGGGGTTGCATGTGGTCCACAATGATTCCAATTTTTGCCTCAGTAGTCTTCAGGCTCCTAAAGGTTGGGAACCAATTTGATTACTCATTCCCATTTAGTGACTGAATGCGGTATAGTGTCTATACCTGCGGTTTTCAAACTGTCCGGGAGTTTGAAACCCGCAGTAAGTCTTTGTGGGGGCAGGGGGAGGCAGCAGGGGCAGGGGGAAGGCAGCGACGTAATCCCCAGGATCATGTCGCTCAGGGGGCTGCAGGGACTGGGATGCACTCACCAGTCCATGCAGCAGCCGTCCCTGTCTGCGGGGAGCCCTGCGTGAACACCTGCAGGGCACCCAGGTCAGGGAAAGGGAGAGTGAAGCGATCTGCTCTGCCTCCGCAAAAGCAGAAGCGGAGTGCGATCGCCCCACTCTCCCTTTCCCTGACCTGGGGAGCCCTGCAGGGGCTTGCGCAGGGCTCCCCACACACAGGGACGGCTGCTGCTGGGACTGGAGAGTGCACCCCAGTCCCTGCAGCCCCGTCAGAAGGGAAAGCGGAGCGATCGGGCTCCGCTTCCGGTTTTGCGGAGCAGGGCGCGAACGCTTCACTTCCCCTTTTCCTGACCTGAGGAGCCCTGCCGAAGGTTGCGCAGGGCTTCCTGAACCCCTGGGAGGCTGCAGGAGCCTTGGGCAAGTGCACCCAAGCCCCTGCCTTCCCCCTGTCTCCTGGCTGCCCCTGCCCCTTAAGGGGGCAGAGACTAGGACCCATAGGCTGGGGCGTCGCGATGCCCCAGTTTGAATACCACTGGTCTATACCAATGCACTCTGCGACGACAATGGAGGAGCAAGAAATCTGGAAGTGGGTCTTTAAAGCTATCTTTAACCCCGAGAAGCTTGCAACCAGTGCGGTTTAACAGCCTGAAGGTAGGAAATTGAATTTTTCTTCTTTTTCCTTGTTAAAAGGCATTTAAAAGTGGACCCCAGTATCAGAGGCAAGTCAATCCATGGATATCAAATCAATGGATACCAAGGCATGACCTGTACTAGCTTTGGACTTTTGTCCATTAAAACACTCAACTAAGCAATGACTTGTTTAAAATTTTAACCAATCTAAACAACTCAATTTTAAAACCACCAATTTGGGGAAAGAGTGACTATGCATGATCCTACACCTGAAATACAACTCAGAATACATAAATACAGCAAGCAGTTGGAGGAACATGGCTCTATTCAATAGCCATCTTGTATTCCCCAATTTCACTAGATGCTCACTTTAGTTCACCCTGTGAACACTCTCTGAACAGCTCTCTGTGACCCTGTGAATGGTGATAACAAGCAAGCAAAGGAGTTTGGAATGGGAGTTTAGCAGAGAAAATATGTTTACAGATTGCTGCTGGTGTATCTGTAGCTCCAAACAACATGGACAGAGACAAGTAGTGGTAACCTGTAGGCCCATGCCATTTTTATTTTCCTAACGCAAAGAGGACATGGTAATGCTACAGGTAGAGAAGATGATAGGGCTTGAGGCACATCTACACTGTGATTCATTGGGATCCAAGAGTTCTTGAACAAGGCAGAAGAAACTCACCAGGAAGCAAGACTTGTAGCAGCAGTGCTTTTCAAACAAAACAAAACACACACACACACACACACACACACACACACACACGAAGAAAAAACAATTGAGTGCACAGCCTGTGTAGTTACCAGTGGTTTGGCTGTATTATCTGAATTATTCCCCTCTGAATTATCAGAGGGGAAAGGAAAACAAAGTCAAGGGAGAAGGCGCAAAAAAAAATAAATCTCATCCTTCCTGTTGAAAGTCAAGGAATAGAAAATGAAAGCAGGATCCTGGAAGTGAACAGCTGTAAGATAACAAGATGGAAAGGAAACATCTAGTTCAGTTGTTCTCACACATTTAGCACCGGAACCCACTTTTTAGAATGAGAAATTGTCAGGACCCACCGGAAGTGAAGTCATGACTGGAAGTGACATCATCAAGCAGGAAATTTTTAGCAATCCTACCCACACTTACCTAGGAGTAAGTCCTTTACTATCATTGTTAAAAGAATATATATAGTAGTTGTTAAAAGTAAGGTCTGTAACATTTCCCCAAATGTAGTCACATACTATGGTAGCATCAAATCTAATATATTAAAAATAAAAGATTGAAGTGAATGGGGACCCACCTGAAATTGGCTTGCAACCCACCTAATGGGTCCCAACCCACAGTTTGAGAAATACTGCCCTAGTTATTTCAAATGAACTCAAATCTCTAGGGCCAGATGGACAGAAGACAATATTGTGCCTGTGGAAGAAACTATAGACTCATAAGCTTTATGTTAATACCTGGAAAGATCTTAGAACAGATTATTAAGCAGAATATCTGTGAGCACATAGAAAATAATGGGATGATTCCAGGTTTAGAGGTTTTCAAGCAGAGGCTAGATGGCTATCTATCATGGGTCAGTACTGAGCAAGGATTGGGCTAGTAGCTGATCACCAAGTTCTCTTCTAGTCTTCCAGATTCATTATATTCATTCTACCATGGCTTTCACCTGTATCTGCACCGTTACATCATTTGTGCTAATATTTGTGGGTAAGACTACATTAAGAAAATTTTTGCAAGTCTAGCTCTTTGAATCTGAATCAGGTTCCGAAGCAGATTCTGTCTGTTTAGGCTGTCTACTTAATTGAGGGCTTGAAGTGGAGTAGGGTGGATGCTTACCTTGGCAAGCAATATAATAAATAGTCAGCACTAGTTATTTCTATTCCAGACTTCAGTCAAACCACAAGAGCTCCACTTAAATATAGGACAGCCTCTTAAATGACCGTTAATTACTATACTAGTCAACAGTGGGGAGAAAGAAGAAAAAAAGCAGACTTTCCATTTTACAACAGAAAATGAAAGAAATCACTCTCTATTTTTAACTCTTATGTTTATTCCTAAAAGAGGACATCTACACCCTCACCCTCAATGTTGCAACAGCCTGTTTGTCTGTGTCAGTAGCATAAAGAATGATTATGCTTTAACTTCTTGCTATTGTGGTAGTCAGAAAGACCCATCCTAAGTACTAGTCTTCAAATTGGTACTGAACCTCCTACAGCAGGGGTGCCCAAACCCAGCCTGCGGGCCACTTACAGCCCGCTGCGGGTCCCCATCTGGCCCCAACTGGCCCCCAGGGGGTCCCCCCATCTCCAACAGGCACTTGGCCCTCACCCCAGCCCGTGTTGGCCCGCCGCGCGAGCTCCGTGCCTTGCTCTCCCTTGCTGCCACTGAGCTCAGTGGCAGCGAAGGAAAGACAAGCCCAGTGCATGCGCAGGGCCTTTTATAGTGGGAAGGTAACATGAGACTTGCAGGTCTCGCGTTACTTTCCACTATAAAATACCCTGTGCGCTTGCAGATGGTCTCTCTTCCTGCCTTGCCCATGGGCTGGGCTGGGCTGGGCTCCCCTCCCCTCCCACAACCTGAGCCAGGGGAGTGCAGGAGAGAGAGAGATTGGGGGGAAGTCTCTCCCTGCCTTGCCCCTCCCCTCCTGCAAACTGAGCCAGGGGAGTATAGGAGAGAGAGAGATCCAGCGCGAGGGAGGGGAGCCCAGCCCAGCCCGAAGCACATGTCTCTGAGAGAGGGAGGGCTGGTTGGCTGGCCAGCCAGGCAGGCAGGTGGCAGCACATGCCGCCCTAGCTAGCGAGGAAGGGCGGTTAGGTGGGCAGGCGGGCAGGCAGCTGGGTGAGCGGCCAGGCAGGAGCACATACTGCTCAAGTAAATGAGGGAGGGAAGGAGGGAGGGTGAGTGGGGAAGGCAGGTGTATGTGTGTGAAAGTGTGGAAGATCCCCCCTCCATTTGTGTGTGTGAATGGGATCATAAACTGGCATGAAGATCTACCCCCCTTATTAGGGTGAATGAGGTCATAAACTGGCATGAAGATCTCCCCCCCCCTTATTAGGGTGAATGGAATCATAAACTGGATTGAATTCATTCATTCATTTTCTGTCTCCAATATATTCATTTATATAAATTTATTCAAATTTGAAATGTAAATTAATTTTTTTTCCTGCCCCCGACACAGTGTCAGAGGTTGTGGCCCTCCTACCAAAAACTTTGAGCACCCCTGCCCTAGAGGATTCAGATTAGGTTATCTGGGAGGCATACACATAGAACAACAAAGTCTGCAATCCTACACACTAGGGGTGGCCAAACTTGCTTAACATACATCCTTTAAAAAAAAACAAAACTTCAGATGTTTGAAAGCTACAAGAGAGAGATGTCTGAGAGTGGCAATATTTAAGAAGCTTTTAAATTCTTTAATGCATTTACTCACCATGAACATTAAACTTACATTTTAATTTAATGGACTGTAAGTTTATAACCAGTAAAAAATTGTAAGGCTTGAAAATGTTTTATTTGCCTTTTATATTAATTCTGCAAAAAGGAGCTCAGCCAACATATTTCCACAAGCCACACATTATATAGGTGGAGCCTGTTTATCCGCGTTAGTTCCATTCAGTGACTCAGCATGATTAACAAAAAACACATTGTGCTAAATTCCATGGAGTTACGCAAATGCACTGCAGCCTGACACTTCCAGATGGAAGGAAACTAAGGCAGCTGTTCTCAATCTCCTCCCCTCCCTACTCAGCCCTCCTGTTGCCAGCTGTCCTGCTTCTTTCACAGCTGGGATGCTGAGCTTGCTTGGGAAGCCTTGTCCAGGGAGGTTCCAGGGAGCCTGCAATCCCCTCTTCAGCCCTCCAGGAACCTCCAAACTGCTGGAAAAAGAAAAAAACTTCCGGTTTCACGATGAAAACAAAAATTTTTTTTCCTTTTTCTAGAGGTTTGGAGGCTTGTGGAAGACTGCAGAGGGGACCACAGGCCCCCTGGACCCTCTGGAGAGCCATAGGAACCCCCAGGTAAGTATAAATAACCCTTCCCTCCTCATCAGTAACATGATCAGCAACATGATCATGTTTCTGCCTTTGCCCCTTAAGGGGACAGACACAGAGCTTTCCTGGTTGGGGCATAAGGACGTCCGAGAATCTCTGGGCTAGAGTGTTTGGGGCTCTTTAGTTTACTGAAAAGGTGCCCATGGTGGACACGATTTAGACATATAAGATTATACATGGCATGTATAGAGAGAACTTCTGTTCCCCCCTCTCACACATTTATTAAAATTGATAGGTGGTAGAGTTTAGAACAGACAAAAGGAAATATTTATTTACCCAATGAGTAATCTGTAGAACTCCTTGCCACATGATGTGGTGATGACACCTTTAAAAAGGGGTTGAACAGATTTATGGAGAAAATGGCCATCACAGGTTACAAGCCATGACGGCTATATACAACTTCCAGATTTTAGAGAGTGACAACAAGACACAGGTTTCTTGTTTTCTTGAGTGCTTCCAGAGGCATCTAGTGGGTCATTTTGAGATACAGGAAGCTATATGTGCTTCACATCTAGCATGGCTGTTCATCTGTAAGGCTGTAAAGGACTTCACCACTACTACCTATCCTTGCAAAAAGGAAATCAATGGCTCAACAAGTACAGTCCTTTAGGGCAGGGGTGCCCAAACCCTGGCCCTGGGGCCACTTGCGGCCCTCGAGGCCTCTCAATGCGGCCTCTCAACAGGCCTGTAGCCTGTTAAACGTACAGACCTGTGACATTTCCCCAAATGCAGTCACTTACCCGGGTAGCATCAAGTCTAACATATTAAAAATAAAATATTGAAATGAATGGGGACCCACCTGAAATTGGCTCGCGGCCCACCTAGTGGGTCCCGACCCACAGTTTGAGAAACACTGCTCTAGGGGTCTCCACCCAGGAGAAGGGACAGATTGGGGCAATATTCCTCTCAGAGAACCAGTCCGCATTGAATCAGGACTGTTTCAGACGGCTCAGGGCTGAAGCTGCTCAGTCTCGCACCAAGCAATGAAACGGAAAGCAAATGTTCCCTTAAGGAAGCAGATTTCCAAGAAGGAAGTGTGGCAGGCCAAAACCGGGAGTGTAGCTGGCTCAGCTCCAGAACTAATAGAAGGAACTTCCAAACTCCCTTCCAACACCACTAACTCCTTCAAAGACTGAAGCAGTTGCCATATGCTAAGCCTTTCCAAGGAATGCTGTTCAGGAGACCAAGGTCTCAATTTTGGTGGCAGGAGCAGAACCTGTAAGTTAGAACAAGACATCTCCTAGATAAATGACAACCATGAGTATAGGAAGGCCAGCTAATGCCCAGTTCTTGCACAAGACTGCTCCACTCCATAACAACAAAAGCACCTACTATCTCTCCAGAGCTCAGGTAATCAAAGAGGAATGACACCAATGCGGCTTCAGAGTCATCAAGGTGCTTCTGGGCAGTGGCGTCACTAGAATTTGCAGGAGGCCTGTGCATCACCCCATGCAGTGGGTGGGGCAACATCCCAGGTGGTGGGCATGGTGATGTACCATCACCCTGCCCCCACTGGGTTTTTTTGGCTGTACCTTTTGATAGAACACAGATATTTCAATGTGGTTTGTTTCATTGCATTCTGCATGAAATTACGCATTGATTGATATATAACATGATGATATTATTCCTCCAAACTCTGATTTTAGTGATTTTGAAAACTTGTAGAGTCACACACACACACACCCCGTGTCAACTTACTAACACCTTATTGCAGCAGTTCTCAAACTGGGACCCACTTTTTAGAATGACAATCTGTCCAGGACCCATTGGAAGTGATGTCATGGCCAGAAGTGACATCAACAAGCAAATTAAAATAAATTATAAATAATTAAATTAAAATAAAACAAATAATTAAATAAGGGGAGCCAGCCCTGTTCCACCAAGTGAATTTTCTCTGTAGCCTTCCTGCAACAACACCACCACAAAAAACAATCAGTGAGATTTCCAGCCCTCCCCAGCGCCCAGTTTAAAGTTCTTCTATTGCAGGCATATCAAGATAAAGACCCACCTGGCTTTACAAGTGCAAGATAGAAAACATTCCCCTTACCAGCTCAAGCCTCTTTTTAAAATCCTTTTAAGTGGCGGGAGGGTGGTTGCCTTCTGGAGCATTTGTTGCACTCCAGTTCCATCGGATCAGGACCATTCTAGTGTCCTCACATTCCCCTTTGCCTGGCCTGATCACAAGTCAAGGCACATCTGCCTACGCGCGAGTAAACACGACTGTGTTCCTTTCCATAGGGCTCAATACACTTGCAGCTGGGAGGGAGGGACCTCTTTCTTGGGTGTTTTTTTGGGGATGCATTCATTGGATCAGGACCATTCTGACTTCGTTGGATTCCTCTCAGCCTGCCCTTCCCGACGCACTAAGGCAAGTTCGCCTACCCGTGGGTAAATGCAGCCACATGGCTTCATTTCGCTTTCCATAGGGCTCAATACACTTGCAGCTGGGAGGGAGGGACCTCCTTCTTGGGTGTTTTCTTTCTGGGTTTTTTTGGCCATAACTTTTGAAGGATAGGAGTTATTTCACTCTGGTTTTTTGCATTGCATTCTGCAGGAAATTCCGCTTCCAGCAGTATATGGTATGATGGGGTTGCTCCTAAAACCACAATTTTAGCGCGACATCACCCAGTGCGCGTCATCCCCCCAGTGCAGCCCACGCCCCTGCACACACCCCTAATGACACCACTGCTTCTGGGGTCTCCCATAAGGATATGTTTGCTTTTCCTTCCCCTTCACTCCACCTTCAGAGGAGAAGTACTGCTACTTGAAATCAGTGGATTCAGAACATGATGGCCCACAATGTCTCCTTAGCAGTTAGGTAATCTTCCACCCATCTCTTTGGCAGGAAGTGTTCAAGTCACCCCAGCCACTATCCAACACAGGCCTGCCCTCCTATGTCTACCTCTGAAGTGCTCCTACCTCAGGCAGGAAGTCTCCTACTTGCCCAAAGTCAGTCCAGATGGGTTCATTTCTCTATCAGAGAAAGGGACACTGCTGCTCCTCTGAAAGACCCATAATGCAGGCCTCTACAATACCTGCCTTCTGAGCAGGCAACCTTCAGGCAGTGGAGGGGAGGGGATCCCCAGACTTCATCACAAATGTTGGAACCAGCTGGCTATCTACAGCTACAGAGGCCTTAAACTTCTGAAAGCAGTGGAAAGGCCCTTCCAACTCCTGTTACTCTGCTACTCACCAGCCACTCCACACCCTCTTCCAACCCTCCTACTCTCATTCCACACAGAAAAGACTCATGCTTTGGAGGCCTTGTCTATTAATTCAGACAAGAAAAAAGACAGCTCTCTGGGAAGAAGGTCGCATAGGCGTGGCTTCCTCTTCCCAACTGTTTGCACAGGAGGATTTTGAAGTACTTCTTTCTAACACACCTTGTATACACCAGTTGGAGGAAAATAGGTCCAAGGAGGACATAATACTACCAGAGCCACTAGCATTAAGAGACGTTTCCTTCCACCATGAAGTCAGCTGCACTAGTCCCTTCAAGATTTTTTCTCAAGATGCTGAATGAGGGGGGTGAAACCAGCCTACCTTTTCCAGGTTCCCAGGGGGCCTGGTGAAGAAGCTTTACTCCTAAACCAGCCTTAGAGTCACCCTCAGTGCCCCCTGCAGATGCTCCACCCTGTCTAAAGACAGATTAATTTTTTTAGAAACCCAAATGACAAGAAAGCTGACCTAATGCTATAGAGGCCACATGAATCATCCACACTCTAGCTAGCACGGCTTCTGTGGCAACCTCCTTTTTATGCTCAGGTGTCTGAAGGACTATCACACAGAAGAAGAGGGTGACATACCCTCTGTCACAGCATGCTTCAGATACCCACCAGTGAATCTACAATCTTCTCTAGTGAACCATGAATTTCTGAAGTGAACCAAAAAGTCTGAAGGTGATGGATATCCCAATGATCCACTCGCTCAGTGAGCTGCTCTACATATTTCCATCACTCTATGTTGCTGGTCAGAGTTGAGGAAAATACGTCTAGGATACACAAAAGTCCTTCTAACAGCCCCTCAATGGTGCACTGGGTTTTGTTTCAGTTAGACACAAGTACACTTAGGTGGTTTCCTCTTCTTCCAGACCAGCTAACTCAAGGTCCTTACTGTAATTTGGACCCAAGGTGCTCCACCCAAGATAAAAAGGCTGCCATAAGTTTGACATATCAAAAGCACTGAAGGTTTAACTCCACAGGTCCAAAACCATCAGATCAATGGCCTCTCTTTCTGTTTCCTTTCACCTGGCCAACTTGAGAAAGGCCACGATAGCCAAAGGGATCAAGGCATGTGACACACAACTCTAGCCTACACGGCATTGTACCTGAGTTCCCAAAGAAATTATAGCACGCTCCACCCGTAATTTGTCTACCTCAACTGCATTAATCACAAATGCCCTCCTCAGAAATTTGCAGGGTAGCTGCCATCATACCATTTGTCAAAGCAATTTGTCAAGACCTCTTCATTAACAAAGAGGCATGACTGAAGCAGGATCTTTGCCAGTAGACAAAGATCTCAACTGGATGGCAGTATTCAGATGGCCACAGGGCCAACACCATGCAGGTTTCAGTTCTGTGTTTCAGTGCATGTAAAACAGCACAATTCACAATTCTTTTATTGAAAAGCAGGGAAAATTTAGCAAATTTAGGTCTGTTAAAGTAAGTAGGATCCTGAAAAAGATCTCAGCATTTCTTCTTTTATGTGGTCTTCCTAGAAAAACCTGACAATCGTAACGAATTACGTACAATATCTATACAACACCACCACTATCTTAAGGAATGATTCTGTGCCCAGCTACGAATTTATAGTGTGAAAATTATCATGTAGAAAGGTACCCAGGGGCATCTTTCACATTATGAATTGCCTTTAAAAATAAAGCACAGTACAGCTATTTGGCAAGGCTGACTTACAGAAGTATGTTTATTCATGCAGAGCAAACCTCCTGCTCCTGAGCCAAGCGTTCCTTATTGCAGATGTCCTTACCCTAGCTTTATTATTCCTGTGTACAAGAACAGTCATATTGCCATCTGTTCAGACAAGGAACAGACTTTTATCATGATGAGTTCTGATGTTGTTTTTATTTGTGACCTGTCCGAAAACTGAGAGCCAATGTGGAACAGTGGCCAGACTGCTGAACTAGGATTTAGGAGGTCCTGCTTTAAATCCACTTATGGCCTTCATAGCTCACTTGGACCAGTGACCTCGGAGGACCTTGGACCAGTAATGGCTTCTCATTTTAACCTACCACACAGGGTTGTTGCAAGGATACAGGGGTACGTGTGTGTGTATGCTGCCCTCAGGAGGAAGAGCAGGATACAATATGTAAAATAAATAAAATAAATACTATACCTGACATGCCTTGAAAAGATTCAGTTGAGACTGAAATATAACTGTTGCAATTAAACTTATTTATTCCACATGTATAACTTTTCATAACAGATGAAATCGGTAAATATTAGTTACAAATAGCAGTGAAAAAGCTACTAATGACATTTGGTCTTCCTTTCATATGTGAAAAGTGACTTTGAATCTAAAATTTTCACTGCAAGGAAAGACTACTGTCTAAAGTTACATTGCACATGTTGGGCAGCTTGACGCATCAACAAGAGCTCTAAGTTTTTGATTGGTGATGGGGGAGATTCTCAAATTGGTATTGCAATATCGCAGTACTGTATTTGCACCAAGAAAACCAATTAACAGAAGACGCTGGGTGAGCAGGAACGGAGAGGCAAAGGATGGAAGTTTTGTGGCAAGAGAGTATCATTTATCTGCTGGTGAGTGCTTCTGATAGATTCCTACATGGTCTCATCCTCAAGTCAGAGCAAGACCTATGCAGCACTTTGCTGACATGTAGTTAAAACCCTGGTGGAACAAGGCTAATGTGAACTTGCAGGAAAAAAAACAGAGGAATGCATTTGTAGGACAGCTTACTGTTCCATCCAATAAGCGTTGTTTACAGACAAAATACCATCAGCAGGCTACTTTGCTGCGGTTGCAGCAGATTGGTGTTTTTAGAGCACACCTCCTCATGGCCCAGTTTCTCCTACAGTGACATTTTGTATAAATGTAACTAAGGAAACTGTGAGATCATGAATCTGGCACCAGAGTTTCACTAAAGAATCTAACTTGGAACAAGAGGGAAGGAACTTGGATTCAAAGAGGAGAGGCCTGTGTTTGAACAAAAATAGCTTTTGCCCAGTAGCAAGCATAGTAAAGAGTGTCATAAAAGACTCAGAAGGGTAAGTGGATAAGTTATGACATCTGTGCATTTCTCTAGAATAAAGACCTTCTCTATTAATCCTGCTTTGCCTTTCAGATTTCACTACAAAGGTCATCGCCAAGAAAAAGTCACATATGGCATGGCATTTTCCTACAGAGACATTATAGAAAATGATGAAGAAAATAAGTTAAAGCAGAGTGGCATGTCCATATGAACAACAGGAACCTTCTGTCTCCCCCAGATCTGATGGGGGTGGAACGCACACTTACATGCCAAAACAAAGAATTACAAGACTTGTAATTCTGGACACCCAACCATCATCCAGGATCCCTGGGAACCTGGTACTATCTTCAACTATCTACCCCACTCTAGCCACTCCTCAGTGGTTCCTGCCTGGAAGTAAATCCCATGAACACAACAGAACTTACTTCTGAGTAGACATGGCTAGGCTTGGGTTGCAGTTTTTTTTTGCTTGGGTTGTTGGGGAGGCTCTGGAATCTTAAAGCCTTGAATCAGTAATGCTGGATGAGCACTAACAAATTCAATTTAAATCCACATAAGACCCAGGTGCTTTTAGTTAGGAGACTGTGATCCAGGTTATGGATCGTCAATTTTCTATGATTCAGAGTTTGAGGGCCTTCTGGATCTGTTATTGTTCCTGCAAGTTCAAGTGGCAGCTGTGGCTCAGGGTGCTTTTACCCAGCTTAGGCTCAATTGGACCAGATTACAATTACCCAAGAATTGGTTACATCAAAACCAATGCATTCAACATGGAATGCACTTGAAACTACAACTAGGTACAGTATGCTATCTCACAATATTTGACTGGCCCCAAGTGGTATGATTATAAAGATGAAAAATGCAGATATTCAGCAAATGGATCATCTTCAAGCACACATGTGATTTAATAGCCTTAGATATAGATATCCACCCAACAAATTTTTAATGGCACAAAATATAAAAGGATAAATATTGCCAGCATGAAAAACATGAACGAAGCTGTGTTTTCATTTCTCGTGGGGAAGTCAGAGAGGTTTAATCAAGGCTTTGAGAAGCATTCCTCTCCCAAGAACAGGTTGAGTAAATAAGCAATCCAACATAGTAAATTACCTTAGATAAACATTTCAGAGTCATTTTTGACAATTCATAAGCGCTGCACGTGAACAAAAGTTCAGATCCTACCTCTTTGTGAGTGACATTAGGCAAGTTGCTATCAAAGAATGCAACCAGATAATTGATACAATTATTCCCTACAACATTTTTAAAACTTACATAAAACAAAACAGAAGAGAGTTGTTGTTTTTTAATGAAGGTAGAAGTCAAATAAGCAGCTTTACAGATAAGAACACTAATAGGTGAGTAGTCGATAAAGATCAGGAGCTGCCAGACTTGCCCCATGTCAGAAAGAATAACCCACACATACCTTTTCTAGCACAAGTATACAGATGGGGTAATGCAAGGCAAGCAGAAAACACAACTAAAATTCTTGCAGACAGCACACTGCACCTAATTGTTCAAGAAAAGTAAGTCTGAGGACGCAAAATTAAATGCACAGGTGTGCATTGAGAGTTGGCTTTTATTTGCCATATGCTGAAGTGATCCACCTCGCAGGCAAATGACAATTATATAGAATGGGGTACCCAAACTATGACTGCAGACCACATTCATAAGAACATAAGAACATAAGAACATAAGAACAGCCCCACTGGATCAGGCCATAGGCCCATCTAGTCCAGTTTCCTGTATCTCACAGCGGCCCACCAAATGCCCCAGGGAGCACACCAGATAACAAGAGACCTCGTCCTGGTGCTCTCCCCTACATCTGGCATTCTGACTTAACCCATTCCTAAAACCAGGAGGTTGCGCATACACATCATGGCTTGTACCCCATAATGGATTTTTCCTCCAGAAACTCGTCCAATCCCCTTTTAAAGGCATCTAGGCTAGACGCCAGCACCACATCCTGTGGCAAGGAGTTCCACAGACCGACCACGCGCTGAGTAAAGAAATATTTTCTTTTGTCTGTCCTAACCCGCCCAACACTCAATTTTAGTGAATGTCCCCTGGTTCTGGTATTATGTGAGAGTGTAAAGAGCATCTCCCTATCCACTCTGTCCATCCCCTGCATAATTTTGTATGTCTCAATCATGTCCCCCCTCAAGCGTCTCTTTTCTAGGCTGAAGAGGCCCAAACGCCGTAGCCTTTCCTCATAAGGAAGGTGCCCCAGCCCCGTAATCAGCTTAGTCGCTCTCTTTTGCACCTTTTCCATTTCCACTATGTCTTTTTTGAGATGCGGCGACCAGAACTGGACACAATACTCCAGGTGTGGCCTTACCATCGATTTGTACAACGGCATTATAATACTAACCGTTTTGTTCTCAATACCCTTCCTAATGATCCCAAGCATAGAATTGGCCTTCTTCACTGCCGCCGCACATTGGGTCGACACTTTCATCGACCTGTCCACCACCACCCCAAGATCTCTCTCCTGATCTGTCACAGACAGCTCAGAACCCATCAGCCTATATCTAAAGTTTTGATTTTTTGCCCCAATGTGCTTACATTTACACTTTACACTTACTGACATTGAAGCGCATCTGCCATTTTGCTGATTCGGTCCAATGTGTTTTGCCCACTGACAACAATGGCATTCTAATTACATGCAACAGCACCCCTTCCTCTTCTCCCCCACCCCTACCCACCATTACACACCTTCTTCCTTTCTGGATCTAGCAACAGCTGGCCAGGGCCACTCTTGCTGAGAAAGGTAAATAGCTAGCAGCCATAAATGTTGTAAATATTTTGCACGTATTTTCTATAATTAATCCATTCCAGTCCATAATAAGATCAAGACTGAGTGATGCAGCCCTGACAACTGAAAGTTTTGGGAATTCCAATTCTATATAGAACAACTCATATATATTTATATGAGTATAAATATCCATGTGGTATATGTTCCCCCCCCCCATGAATATGGAAACAGTGGATAAGAGGAAACCCTACAAAAAGCAGCAAAGATCCCCCATGGCGCAAATGATGCATCTGCTTGTGTTTGCAGCCTTCCTGGGTCTGATTGGTTCTCTGCTGACTGCAAAATGGAAGCAGAGAGTGAGGCAGAGGGCTAAAAAAGAACATGATGCTAATTCCATAATAAACGTCACCTTCTTTTCAGCCCTCTGCTTCACTTCCTGCTTCCATTTTGCAATCAAAGAGTCAGTGAGACCCAGGAACAGCAACAGGAATGCAATCACAAGCAGATAAGTTATTTGCATTATGGGGGATTTTTGAACCACAAATAATTGAATCCACAGATACCGGAACCCTGGATATGCCTGTACTTAGCAATTTTGCACTTTACAATGATCCATAATGGATCCTGAACTGTCGACCTGGCAACTGCTGCTAACATTTGCCACTTTGAGGTGCAACACACATTGAAAAAATAATAAATAAAAATGAGACTATCAGCTAATAACGTTAACAATTTAATCAGAATTAATTTAAGCAGCATCTTAGGTACCTAGTTAGCAAACTATTTCTCACAAGCACCTGCTAGAACCTGGAGTCTGCAAGCAGAGCATACAGCCAAAGCCAGGGCCTGCCCTATCACAAAGAAAAGTGAAATGGACTGCTTCAGATTGCGGGTCAATTCTCAGAGGCAGCACAGGATGTCCGGCCTGAAGAGGAAGAAAGGGAAAACAGCACCATACTGCTTTTCTTCTTTCACTAGCGTAAAAGGAAGTAAAGGGGAGAGATCTGAAAGAAGGATGGAGCAGAGCAGCAGTGTCCAAACGTTTTGACAGGAGGGCCACATCATCTCTCTTACACTAGGTGGGGGGGCTGGAAATAAAATTTGAATAAATTTACATAAATGAATATATTAGAGAGGGAACTCATATGAATGAATGAAGGTCTTGCAGTAGCTCAAGGCCTATAAAAGGCCTTGCACAAAGCAAGCCCAGTGTTTCCTTCACTGCTGCTGCTGCATCACAAATGTCAAACAGCAAGCTGTCCTCGTTCCACAGCTCATGCGAGAGGTTGAAGTCACCCTCATGCTGAGAACAGTTGCGTCAGTCTGTGCAGGCTCCAGAAAGTCTCCGGAGTGCCAGAGGCTTATTGGAGACTGAGGGCTCCCCACAGGCTGGATTGGGACTCCCTGAGGTCCGCAAGTGGCCCCCGGGCCAGGGTTTGGGAACCCCTGGAGTAGAGGATAAATTTTTAATAGGAAGAAAAGAGAGAAACAGGAGAAAAGAGGGTACCATCTGGTACTTTCCTTCAGGCCAGACATCACATGCCAGAACTAGCTAAAGCAATCCACTCAGTGGAAAAATAATGGAAAGGACAGGGAGAACTAAGGGTATCATATAGAGATACATTAACAATCTTCTTGACACTCTAAACACTGATGCTGTCCCCTTTCAATAGGATCAGCAATCACAAATTGAAAGGCTGAAACAGGAAAGTTATGCACCATTCATAGCATGCCAGTACAGTATTGGACATAGTCCAATCTCATATAAGAAGTTGTTAAAACCAGACCCAATAGTATTGAACAATGGATTTTAAACTACATATAGAACTGGGGCACTTCATGGGAGAACGACAACCGCTACTATTCACCCCTCTTTTGTTATACGATAGTGATCTTTTCCTGTATTTTGCCTTCATTGGCAAAATGAAAATATTTTGCCTTCATTGGCAAAATTGATTTAAAATGGTTGGATTCGAAAAAAGGAACAGATGGAGAAAAGCTACAAGTTTCTCACTCTCAGAGTCACTGATGCCACTGCAGTCACTGACAGTAGCACTGCTCCGTCGTTTCATCCGTTCCAGGTGTTCTTCATACTGGAAGTGGCGTTCATTTATGGGGGATGAGAAGTCCTCTATTACTGCATCAAATTCACACAGCACTTCAGTCAGCTCTCCACCATCCCTTAGCAAATCTGAATCAGGAAAAGATGAGGAAAGAAAGTTGTACAGAACAACCCATCAGGACTTCCACAAGGATGGATATAATAACACTCAAACTGCAAATTCCAGTCCCTTCCTCCCCCACCCAATTTTCTACATCACAAGGTAAAGAGGAAGAAAAGAAAACATTCAGAACAGCCTGTATATACAGGCTGCATAATTACCATTCCCCAAATAAATATCTGAATTAAGCCTCCCTTTTTATGGTTGCCAAAAGAGATTCTTGTTTATTTTAAGAACTTTATATCCCATTGTGGTGGTTTTGTGATTCCTGATCTGAGATGCAGACCCATCTGGTCATTCTTCTGCCACCATCAGTCCCTAACCTACCTGGGCTCTGCTCTTTTAAAGGCCTTGTGGGAGTTGAGACCCTTCCAGGTCCCATCCCTCCCGAGTCTGCTCACCCTCCAGGAACCTGGTGCTCTGCTAGAACTTAAGACAGGAATAAATGCAGATCTTCAATCCAGATCTTCAAATGGTGGAGGTGTTGAACTGAACCTGGAAGATCCAGGTCCAAATGCCCACTCAGCCATGAAGCTTCATGGGTGACTGTGGGTCAGTCGCTATCTCTCAGCTTAGACGATGTCAGAGTTGTTGTGAGGGAACCATAGAAGCCATCCTGAACTCCTTGGAGGAAGGGTGGTATAAAAATGTGAAAAATAAAAATAAAATATTTACAAAAACCTTGGTAGTGATATTCCTCTCAATTAATCCAACAGTGTGATCTAGAATAATGATTTGATTCCAACTTCCCATGAAGAATGGCTAAGAGCTGGCTCTTATAAGCACTTTAGGACTGCCTTTGAAACACATGAACATCACTGCGAAGACACACTGCTGTCAGGATGTCACTCGATGGCAGTCGCTCCACAGGCTGGGTGGGCATTTCCATGGACCCAGGCAATGTTACTGAGAAGGGCTGTGCAAGCGTTGGCTTTGCCCTTCTTTTGCTGGCACTGGTGTACTGTCAGTGTGGCATTGTCAGAATGGGCTTAGGATATGGTGGACATTGAACCAGCATGGAATATGGAGTGAAGGACTGAAAACGAATTATAAACAAATTCAATTACTCTTCTGCTAACATACCAGAGGAAAATAAATTAAAATTGGAAATAATAATTGGGAGGACGCCTCTCCAAATTATATGAAATACTTATGGATTAAAAATCCCCAGTCAGTTCTCACAGCTAAGAAAATAGAACTTTACCCCACTCTGACAGAAATGCAAATTTAGACTGTGGGTGCTGGAATCAGCTACCTTTCTCGTTATTACACTGTGACACACGGTGATCATGTTGCCACATTTAAGATGATTTTGCTACCAAAGCTCAATTTTCTTTCTTCTACTATAGCAATCTTGTTACTAGTCAAGTTTTTTTTTTCTTTTTATCAATGGCAAACACTTTGCAACACATTCATTTTCAAACAGAAAAAACAGTCACTCCTAAAGAATGGGTTTTAATGAAACTGGTGCCATACCTGAGGCAGATTTGAACAGATTATTATTTCAGTCTGGAACACCTATAAGTTCCACTACTACTCTTTTAAAGATTCGTGCTACTCAAATGAAAGAAATGGTGCTTCAAACTATAGCTGTCAACATAACCTTCCACTCTTTTCTTATCATATTCATTATTTTTAATCAGATGAAGACAGCAAAACTTAAAAGCTGGGATAAATGTGGACTATATTGATTTGAATGACATAAAAGACCATTGTCCTGTCTCTAGTTGAAAAGTAGGCTTTCAACTATTCAGGTTAATTGGTTCCAGCTATTGAAAATCACATTTCTCTCTATTCCTGTAGTTAAGGAACAAGCCTTGAGACCCCTCTCTGCCTTTGATTCCATAATAACACAGGCCTACAAAACTGAGGGTCAGAAAAGTTTTTCTGAAACTTTATGGAGGTTTGATACGAATTTGGGGTGCTGATTCCAAAAATGGCATCTGTTTTGCCCTATCATGTCTAGTTTTGGAGATATAGTATGGACTCATTAGTGAATGGTTCAAGCAGCTTTCTCATGAGGAAGCTGCTTGAACCATTCACTAAAGAGGCTATGTTGTGTCTCCAAAGCATCCTTCAATTCCCAATTTCCTTTGTCAATAATGAGAGTGTTCCATGGCCAATATTCCAGGACCCCTCTTTCTAGAGAGACAAGTTGGACTAAATTATATAACCTGAGAACTGCCTCCTTGCCCTTCTGTGACCAGATTATGTTTCCATGGTTTCCGAGTACAGTGTTATTGTGCTGCATACATCACATATTGATAACTTTCTAAGGACTTTATAATTTTGTAGTTCGATAGCTTAATAGAAAAATTTTGCATTTGAAAATTTTGATAAAAGCACTAAAGGTAGTTTGTGTTTTTGGGCTTGGTTATAATAAAGTTATTAGGAGATTACAGCTTTTTAATGTTTTTTTTAATGGACCAACATAGCTACTTATAATTTTTATGTCCATTGGAGAATACTACATTCAGCAATGAGGTTTTGAAATTGCAAGAAAATTATTCCTGCACAAGATGAGACAGGGAGAGGGTTTAAAAGCCTTCCAGCTACTCTGTAATACCATGAATTTGGCTTTAATTTATGCTTGATATAGGGTATCACCTGAAATTAATCTCCAGCTTTGTCTTTGAAATTAAAGACAACTATGTTTCTCTTTTACTGAGTATTTCAACTGACAATGTGAATTGAACGAGACCTGCTGGATTTTACATTTTCTAAATATGAGAGAGAGGAGTAGTTCCTCTTCATCCCAGATGTCCTGGGTATAGCCTAAAATCAGTGTCCAGCACCTGGAAAGATTTCTCAACTCAAGTATGATTAACTCTTACTTCACCTTAAAACTGTTATGAACTGCAGACTTAACATACCCAGCTTTCATCCCGTTTTTTGCTTTTTTCAACATCAAGCCCAATAAAGAATTCTAGAGGACACAAAAGCTTAAGATTGTATCCTTTTGACTGGTCCTATTCGATTAGATTGAATAGTTCCTCTTTTTGTTAGTCTTCAGGTCCACGTTATATTGATTTGTGTGTGTATGTACACACAAATTCATATATATCCCTGTGGTCCCATCACCACTGAAAATCTGAACATGTACATACAACTTTTAATCTCTGGGCTGGGCAGATAGATGGACAGACCGTTTTTAAAGGTGGGTGATTCCACACACACCCCGGCTTACCAAGCGCCTAAATCAGAAACGTGAATAGGGCAGATAGATGGACAGACCGTTTTTAAAGGTGGGTGATTCCACACACACCCCGGCTTACCAAGTGCCTAAATCAGAAACGTGAATAGGGCAGATAGATGGACAGACCGTTTTTAAAGGTGGGTGATTCCACACACACCCCAGCTTACCAAGTGCCTAAATCAGAAACGTGAATAGGGCAGATAGATGGACAGACCGTTTTTAAAGGTGGGTGATTCCACACACACCCCGGCTTACCAAGCGCCTAAATCAGAAACGTGAATAGGGCAGATAGATGGACAGACCGTTTTTAAAGGTGGGTGATTCCACACACACCCCGGCTTACCAAGCGCCTAAATCAGAAACGTGAATAGGGCAGATAGATGGACAGACCGTTTTTAAAGGTGGGTGATTCCACACACACCCCGGCTTACCAAGCGCCTAAATCAGAAACGTGAATAGGGCAGATAGATGGACAGACCGTTTTTAAAGGTGGGTGATTCCACACACACCCCGGCTTACCAAGCGCCTAAATCAGAAACGTGAATAGGGCAGATAGATGGACAGACCGTTTTTAAAGGTGGGTGATTCCACACACACCCCGGCTTACCAAGCGCCTAAATCAGAAACGTGAATAGGGCAGATAGATGGACAGACCGTTTTTAAAGGTGGATGATTCCACACACACCCCGGCTTACCAAGTGCCTAAATCAGAAACGTGAATAGGGCAGATAGATGGACAGACCGTTTTTAAAGGTGGGTGATTCCACACACACCCCAGCTTACCAAGTGCCTAAATCAGAAACGTGAATAGGGCAGATAGATGGACAGACCGTTTTTAAAGGTGGGTGATTCCACACACACCCCAGCTTACCAAGCGCCTAAATCAGAAACGTGAATAGGGCAGATAGATGGACAGACCGTTTTTAAAGGTGGGTGATTCCACACACATCCCGGCTTACCAAGCGCCTAAATCAGAAACGTGAATAGGGCAGATAGATGGACAGACCGTTTTTAAAGGTGGGTGATTCCACACACACCCCGGCTTACCAAGCGCCTAAATCAGAAACGTGAATAGGGCAGATAGATGGACAGACCGTTTTTAAAGGTGGGTGATTCCACACACACCCCGGCTTACCAAGCGCCTAAATCAGAAACGTGAATAGGGCAGATAGATGGACAGACCGTTTTTAAAGGTGGGTGATTCCACACACACCCCGGCTTACCAAGTGCCTAAATCAGAAATGTGAATAGGGCAGATAGATGGACAGACCGTTTTTAAAGGTGGGTGATTCCACACACACCCCGGCTTACCAAGCGCCTAAATCAGAAACGTGAATAGGGCAGATAGATGGACAGACCGTTTTTAAAGGTGGGTGATTCCACACACACCCCGGCTTACCAAGCGCCTAAATCAGAAACGTGAATAGGGCAGATAGATGGACAGACCGTTTTTAAAGGTGGGTGATTCCACACACACCCCGGCTTACCAAGTGCCTAAATCAGAAACGTGAATAGGGCAGATAGATGGACAGACCGTTTTTAAAGGTGGGTGATTCCACACACACCCCGGCTTACCAAGTGCCTAAATCAGAAACGTGAATAGGGCAGATAGATGGACAGACCGTTTTTAAAGGTGGGTGATTCCACACACACCCCGGCTTACCAAGTGCCTAAATCAGAAATGTGAATAGGGCAGATAGATGGACAGACCGTTTTTAAAGGTGGGTGATTCCACACACACCCCGGCTTACCAAGCGCCTAAATCAGAAACGTGAATAGGGCAGATAGATGGACAGACCGTTTTTAAAGGTGGGTGATTCCACACACACCCCGGCTTACCAAGCGCCTAAATCAGAAACGTGAATAGGGCAGATAGATGGACAGACCGTTTTTAAAGGTGGGTGATTCCACACACACCCCGGCTTACCAAGTGCCTAAATCAGAAACGTGAATAGGGCAGATAGATGGACAGACCGTTTTTAAAGGTGGGTGATTCCACACACACCCCGGCTTACCAAGTGCCTAAATCAGAAACGTGAATAGGGCAGATAGATGGACAGACCGTTTTTAAAGGTGGGTGATTCCACACACACCCCGGCTTACCAAGCGCCTAAATCAGAAACGTGAATAGGGCAGATAGATGGACAGACCGTTTTTAAAGGTGGGTGATTCCACACACACCCCGGCTTACCAAGCGCCTAAATCAGAAACGTGAATAGGGCAGATAGATGGACAGACCGTTTTTAAAGGTGGGTGATTCCACACACACCCCGGCTTACCAAGTGCCTAAATCAGAAACGTGAATAGGAGGCAACTGAAAGAAATTACACTGAATGGCCATTGGAATTGATCAGTACAGAAATTTTCCACCTTTTTCATCTCACAGCACACCAAAAAGGCACTTAAGGCGCACCACCAGGTTTTTATTTTTTTGTAATTGACAGGGCAGGCCATGCTCTGGTGGAGGGCTCACAACCCCCAATGGCCCTACTAATCAATGGCTCTTTTCCAAAACTCTTGGGGCACACTTGTGGACTATTTGTGGCACAGCGATGTGGCATGGCATACTGGTTGAAAACGGTTGGATTAGTACCTTCTCCACGGCTCTTCTGCCTTCTTTTTGTTTGTATGAACTGAAAAATAGGGGCAGAGCCTAAGACCCCCAATTCTCCCTCCAGCATCTTCCTAGAGACAGTCAGTCCTTAACACTGGGATGCACTGGGATGCAGTGCCAGAAGAGGGCGAGAGAGCCTCCTCCCCAGTGGACTGCACTGGAGCCCTCAGCCAGGCACCTGCACAAACAGGAGGCGGGTCTGCCTGCAGCCCCGGTCCCCACTGCGTTCTCTTCTCCCGCGCGCCTGGAGAAGGCGAGAGCAAGGCTCAGGCTCACCTTTGCCGCCGGCGGCCGTCGCGTTCTGCCCCTTGCAAGGCTTCATGTCCACCTGGAAGAAGCCGAGAGCACCGAGCGGACAGGCGGGGGGCGGCTCCGGTGCCTCCCTCAGCGCAGGAGTCTCCGGCCGTCCGGCAGGACTGAGGCAGCCTTTCCCGCTGCCTCCTCCTCCTGTCTGCAGTCAGAGGCCCGCCCAGAAAATGCTCGCTTGTGGAGGCGGGCAGGCGGGGGGGGGAAGGCTCCGCTCCTTGCCCAGCTGCAAGGTGCCTTGCAAGGAGTCCCGCCTCTGCCTCGCCCGGCTTTGGCGCGCGCCGGTTGGCACCAGAGGCAACAGCTCAGTGCTGCTGGCAGGACCCGGCCCCGCGCTGTTCTGAGAGAGGCTCCCGCCCTGCCTGCCTGCCTGCCTGCCTGCAGAGGAGCTGCCCGACTTCTAAAGCTCATTGCTGCTTCCTCCGGGCAGAGCCCTTTGTGTCTGCACACAAAAAGCGGGAGGAGCTCACTTGAATGAGCACCTGCCCTTAGGAGGAGATCCTGCTCCAGGCATGGGTTGGACTAGATGACCTCTGGGGTCTCTTCCAACTCAAATTCTATGAATTGTTTAGCAGCTGTGATTTTTGCCCGTTCACTCTGATATAAGAGTTAAAGTTTCATCTTTGAAACCAGACAAAGCTTCCCCCTCCCCAGCAGCCACTTTTGCAGAATCATTCATTGTGGCCCAGGTTGTTGTCACTCTGAAAACCTTATTCATTCATTCATTCATTCATTCACACTTTTATACCACCCTTCCTCCAGAAGAGCTCAGGGTGGTGTATACAAGAGCAAACCCATACTAAGGAATGCACCCTTCCTCCACTGGAGAAATGAGAGATCTCATTCTACCCTATCTGCAGACTACACATTTTTATATACTTTTTCCTCATGAGTTGACAACATTAAAATATTTCTCAGCAACATTCCAGAATTCTTTTCTAAATTTTCAGGACCAGAGGTTATGCCATTCCAGTTCTCAGACTTTACAATTTAACTACATTTAGGGGTCCAATCCTATCCAACTTTCCAGAACCAATGCAACTGCAGTGCAACCCCATGGTAAGGGAACAAACACTCCCTTACCTTAATCCCTTACCTTGTCTCCATTACTGCCCACCACCACAGCAAGATGCAGCGCATGCCCCACTGGCATGGCTATATTAGTGCTGGAATGTTGGATAGGATTGGACCCTAGATGTAGTTACAAATACAGCAGTTAGAAATCGCTGTCTTAACCAACCAAAACATTTTTAGAAAACCGTTTACAGGAGCTTATCAAAGAAGTGATGTGACCCCTAGCGGAGAAACACTGTGAGCACACCTTATAGCACTGAACAACACAAATTTTTTTTGTCCCCAAACACCACAGTAAGCAGATTTTTATGCATCTTTATACTATGAGCCACAACTGTTAGATTTAACATTCCTGCAACTTGTACTCTGATAAAACCAAACAAAGCTGCAGCTAAACATCAAAAAGACAGCAGAGCAGTTTTTAAACTGAGGACCAGGAGAAAATCAGTAAGAGCTGGGCAGCATCTGGTTTGGACCAAATTATCCTCAAGGATGCTTTGGGAGGCACCCTTCCTCCAGAAGCTTTGGGAGGAATACACCCCCCAAGGCTGAATGGAAAAGTCAGGAAAGGTACAATTAGGAAATGAGTTTGCAGCAGGGCAGGAGGTCAAAGAAAGTACTATAAACAACTGCAATGGGAAAAGCACATGCTGACAACATTCTAAAGTGAACACAATGTACAGATATTTATGCACAAATTCCAGAAGACTCCAAGCCAAAATGGGGGAGTTGGAATGCTTAGTTGCAAATGATAGATATTGTGGGCATAATGGAAACCTGACAGAGAGAATCAGTAGGATATGGTTATTCCAGGATACCAAATCTATGAAAGAAGAGGGAGGATATTGAGGGCTCTGTATGACAAAGAAAGGATTCAGTTCAACAAACTAGAACATTTAGGGGGACCAAACTTAGTGTGAATCAGTGTAGATAGAATATAAGGCCTTTAAAAATGATGTTGTACTGGATCATGCTATTACTCTCCTGACCAAAATGCTGAGGGTGGTCTTGCTCTCTGCAGAAGCATGCGTGGCCTCTTGGACACCAAGTGCCTCAGGAACAAAGTGCCAGGTAAGACACTGTGCCACCGAGTTTAGCATCTGTGCGAGTTCAGCAGCAGGGCGAGGTAGCCAGGGCCCCAGACACTGCCCTTCTCTTCCCTTGAGAAGAGGCCAGCAAACCAGTGTAGGGTTTTGTAAGTATGCTTAAATAAAAACAAAGCAAAAGCTATGCAGTCAGACAGCCAGCAGTAGGGTGGGGGCTATCCAGTGTTTTGCATTGAGTGCAACATGTATGACTATATGCCTCTGGGGCATAAGTCATGGGTGTGTCCTTGGTGCAAGGAACTCCAGGGACTCAGGGAACGTGTCCACTCCCTTGAAGCCTTGGTGGCCGACCTGGAGAAGCAGAGGCAGGCAGAGAAGGACCATGGAGAGACTTCCGGGGACGATCAGGCTTCATCCCACCCTCAGGTGCGCCAGCTCCTCAGTTGCCTGTGTGGGAAGTCTCAAGGCTGGAGGACGTCATCCTGGAGAGGAGGGAAACAATCCCCTGGGGGGACCCCTTCTCCAGGGGACAGGCCCCTATCCGAACGCACTCAGGATACTCTCAGCAGGAGGGGGGTTAGGGGCTTCTTGTAGTGGGAGATTTGATTATTAGAAACATAGAGAGGGGGGTTTGTGACAGATGTGAGGACCGCATGGCGACTTGCCTGCCTGGTGTGAAGGTTGCGGACATAACTTCTCGTCTAGACAGGCTGGTAGACAGTGCTGGGGAGGAGGTAGCAGTTGTGGTGCATGTCGGCACCAATGATGTGGGCAAGTGTAGCTGGGAGGTCCTGGAGGCCAAATTTAGGCTATTAGGTAGGAAGCTGAAAGCCAGGACCTTAAGGGTAGCATTCTCTGAAGTGCTACCTGTTCCACGCGCAGGGCCAGCTAGGCAGGCGGAGATCAGGGGTCTCAATGCGTGGATGAGATGGTGGTGTAGGGAGATTCTCCACCGTAGAATCTCTGTGGGTTAAATTACCAGGCCTCAGGAGTTATGTAATACTGGGGGCGTACTATTGTTCTCCAGACCAGAAACCGGAAGTGGACCTTGAAATGAGGAAACAGATCAGGGAGGTGACAAACAGGGACAGGGTTGTAATCATGGGGGACTTCAATTATCCTCATATTGACTGAGTCAATTTGTGTTCTGGTCACGAAAAGGAGACCGGATTCCTTGACATGCTAAATGACTGTGCTTTAGAGCAGCTAATCATGGAGCCCACCAGAGGAGAGGTGACTCTGGATTTAATATTGTGCGGTACTCAGGACCTGGTTAGAGATGTCAATGTTACGGAGCCATTGGGGAACATTGATCATGCTGCGATCCGTTTTTGACATGCATGTCGGGGGAAGAGCACCAGGCAAATCTCTAACAAAAACCCTTGGCTTCCGACAAGCAGACTTCCCTCAAATAAGGAGGCTGATTAGAAGAAGGTTGAAAGGGAAGGTAAAAAGAGCCCAATCTCTCCAGAGTGCATGGAGGCTGCTTAAAACAACAGTAACAGAGGCCCAGCTGAAGTGTATACCGCAAAGGAAGAAGGGCTCGACTAAGTCCAGGAGGGTGCCTGCATGGCTAACCAGCCAAGTTAGAGAGGCTGTAAAGGGCAAGGAAGCTTCCTTCCATAAATGGAAGTCTTGCCCTAATGAGAATAAAAAGGAACATAAACTGTGGCAAAAGTAATGTAAGACGGTGATACAGGAGGCCAAGAGAGACTATGAGGAACACATGGCCAGCAACATTAAGGAGAATAATAAAAGCTTCAAATATGTTAGAAGCAGGAAACCCATCAGAGAAGCGGTTGGCCCTCTGGATGGTGAGGGAGGGAAAGGGGAGATAAAAGGAGACTTAGAGAAATGGGTTCTTTGCATCTGTCTTCACAGCAGAAGACCTCGGGCAGATACTGCTGCCCAAATGGTCCCTACTGACCAAGGAATTAAGTCAGATAGAGGTTAAATGAGATGTTTCAGACCGAATTGATAAGTTAAAGATCAATAAGTCACCGGGGCCTGATGGCATCCACCCAAGAGTTATTAAGGAATTGAAGAATGAAGTTGCTGAGCAACTAAAATATGCAACTTATCCCTCAAAACAGCCACGGTGCCAGAGGATTGGAGGATAGCAAATGTTACAACAATAAAACAACAAAAAGGAAAGGAAGGGGCACCCGGGAAACTATAGGCCAGTCAGTCTAACTTCTATACCGGGTAAAATGGTGGAATGCCTCGTCAAAGATAGAATCTCAAACCACGTAGACAAACAAGCCTTGCTGAGGGAGAATCAGCATGGCTTCTGTAAGGGTAAGTCTTGCCTCACAAACCTTTTAGAATTCTTTGAAAAGGCATGTGGATGCAGGAGAACCCATGGACATTATATATCTGGACTTTTCAGAAGGTGTTTGACATGGTCCCTCACCAAAGGCTGCTGAAAAATCTCCATAGTCAGGGAATTAGAGGGCAGGTCCTCTCATGGATTGAGAACTGGTTAAAGACCAGAAAACAGAGAGTGGGTGTCAATGGGCAATTTTCACAATAGAGAGAGGTGAAAAGTGGTGTGCCCCAAGGGGACCAGTGCTTTTCAACCTCTTCATAAATGACCTGGGGACGGGTGAGCAGTGAGGTTGCAAAGTTTGCGGACGACACCAAACTTTTCCGAGTGGTGAAGACCAGAAGTGATTGTGAGGAGCTCCAGAAGGATCTCTCCAAACTGGCAGAATGGGCAGCAAAATGGCAGATGCGCTTCAATGTAAGTAAGTGCAAAGTCATGCACATTGGGGCAAAAAATCAAAACTTCACATATAGGCTGATGGATTCGGAGCTGTCTGTTACAGATCAGGAGAGAGATCTTGGGGTGGTGGTGGACAGGTCAATGAAAGTGTTGACCCAATGTGTGGCGGCAGTGAAGAAAGCCAATTCTATGCTTGGGATCATTAGAAAAGGTATTGAAAACAAAACGGCTAATATTATAATGCCATTGTACAAATCGATGGTAAGGCCACACCGGGAGTATTATGTCCAGTTCTGGTTGCCTCATCTCAAAAAGGACATAGTGGAAATGGAAAAGGTGCAAAAGAGAGTGGCTAAAATGATTACTGGGCTGGGGCACCTTCCTTATGAGGAAAAGCTACGGCGTTTGGGCCTCTTCAGCCTAGAAAAGAGGTGCCTGAGGGGCTACATGATTGAGATATACAAAATTATGCATGGGAAGGATAAAGTGGATAAAGAGATGCTCTTGACACTCTCACATAACACCAGAACCAGGGGACATCACTAAAATTGAGTGTTGGGAGTGTTAGGACAGACAAAATATTTCTTTACTCAGCATGTGGTTGGTCTGTGGAACTCCTTGCCACAGGATGTGGTGATGGCATCTGGCCTGGGCGCCTTTAAAAGGGGATTGGACAATTTTCTGGAGGAAAAATCCATTATGGGTTACAAGCCATGATGCATATGTGCTACCTCCTGATTTTAGAAATGGGCTATGTATCAGAATGCCAGATGCAAGGGAGGGCACCAGGATGCAGGTGAAGAACTTTAAACTGGGCACTGGGGAGGGCTGAAAATCTCAGATTCTTTTTGGGGGGTTGGTATTGCAAGCAGGCTACAGCGTAAGCCCCATTGACCACTATGGGACTTACTTCAGCTCCCTGCACCTCCTGCACCCCTTTGGAACGCTCCCTGCACCTCTGCTTTCTGAAAGTAGGTCACAAGCACCCCCCCCTCGCAGCTCAATCCTGGGGATCGCCTTGCTGCCCTAGCCCCTCCCCCACAAAGACTTACTGAGGGAGTAAAGCTCCCTCAAAGTTTGAAAACCACTGAACTAGCAGATCCACCCCCTCAGTGTCCCTGCCCTAAATTATGCCCTTGCCCTCCCCAGTTTCCAGATCCACTCTTCCCTGCCTCTTACCACCTCAGCAGGTGGCCAGTGATCCATTGTCACATGCAGGAATATGGAAAGAGCCAATATATTGGGATCTAAGGTCTCCCCTGTATGAATTTTTCTCCCAAAGCTCTGCTGGCAGATTCTGCAGGTTCCCCCTGCCCACTAGAAAGGCTGGAAGAAAAAATAGGAAGATCTGTCCCTCTCTTGTTTCTGTGCTTTATACCCCTCTGGGAGCAGCTATGACAATAACTTCCTGAACCCCAAACCACTGCCCTGTTCACATTCTGTGACAGCAGGGCCTGGACGTATTGCCGGAGCTGGGTATAAGCCTGGTCCCAACAAGATCTAAAGGAAGGGCTGGGGTCAGATTACTCACTTTTTATCTGATTCCAGAGGAGGACCAAGAGAAGTGACCAAGAGAAGGAGGATCAGAGAAGTGCATACCAACCAGTTGGCAGAGGTTCTTAATTGGTGGCCATTTCCCCAGCCTATTCAGCTGGGCTTGAGGACAATACCATCTCAGCTATGGGGGTGGAGAGAGAAGAGTCCGGAGTGTGTGCCAGCATTCCTCACCTTCCTGTAAGGAGGGGATATAATGGGAACTGCACCTAAGTAACCTGGGAACATAGCTGCTGTTAGCAGGTTTTTCATCTGTGCACCTCTTGACTTGCTGTTTGGGCAACCCTTTGGTCTGTGGGGAGGGAGCATAATTGTGACCTCCTGCAGGATACAGGTTGCACTTTAAAGTGATCTAGCTAACCTCCTCTTTCTCTGCATGGAGTGCAGGTGGGAGCCAGGCTACTATGCTGCTGCTGCTGCTGCTACTATGTAGAAATGCTGTTACTATGCTCACCCTCCTTGCTACTGCAGGGGGGAAAAAATCACCAATTCTTTCCCTTCTCTATCATATAGAGCCCACAGCTCTAACTAATCAGCATGGAGCTGGGTGAGAAGAAACAAGGGGAGGGAAGACAGGAGAGAAAAAAATGAGGACAAATATATAACAAATATTTTACTGTGAAAAAGCTTGAACATAGTCTTCAAGCAGCTAACTCTCTTCCTGGGCTTGATCTGCCTTCACGGATCCATGTGGACTCCCACCAGTACAGGTCAGGGCAAATGTTGCCCCGAGGAGGCCTCTAGAGGGCTAAACTCCCCCATGGCATGCAGCAGAAGCTGTGGTGGTGCTGCTGAATTGCCATGTGGGGAAGTACAGAGGACTGGGCTGTTATTCATGTGACTATTCCATATTGAATCTATACAAAACAAAAAGCAAACCAGAGCCAATGTGTACAAAATAATTTATTACAGCATTACATCAGTTGGCATTATTTTATGGCGAGTTTTCATTCAACTATTGATCCTAAACTGACAAAGGAGAGTGTCTTAATTATAACCATATGTCTTGATAAGATTTCCCTTCTTAAATTTTGCATAGGGCCTAAGTAATATTACTTGAATATTTACATTAACTATAAAATAACAAACTGGTTCCATTAATTTTCAGAAAATGAATTTTCTGTACAAGCCACAGTGTATTTTCAGTTTTGATAGAAGTTATATAAGGTTTCCATGAACAGCCATTTTTGTTCTGAAGGAAAACATTTAAGACAGCTGAATTAAAATTGTGATATGTTGTATGTGTAATACATTCTGGGCAAAATACAAAGAAAAAAGGTTAACTGTGATTTGCAGTCAGACTAGTTGTGCTCACTTAAATTTGTTTAAAGTACATCTTAAATGCTAACTTTTAATAGTACTTAAGCAACAACATTTCAACAAAAAGTTTACTTTTCTTATGTTGAAATGTGACAGTTTTAACTGAGCTCAACATTAAATTTAAACAATTGTTTGGACAGGAGCATATTCTCTGCTACTATACTTCTTCCTTCTTTGAAGCGGAATGCTGTCTCAAAGTTGGTAAGTGGTAAAGAAGCAAGCATCTAAGTAGTTACAGTGGGTATTCAATGGCTTAAAAGGTTTAATAAACTGTTCAGACTAATAATGGCAGAATCTTGGTTATAGTTTAAAAAACCAAACAAAAACAAGCCGTTCAAATTAGTCAGCACCATTTCCATACAACACTTTGCATGGACAGGAAAATTGCCACCATCTGTAATGCAACTTATGCGCTTTGAAATAAACAAATAAAACCAAAGTTGAAAAAAAGATGGGGCAACAAGACATGCAGAATTTTATCCATCTTAAGTTTGCCAACTTTGCTCATCTGATGTTTGTAAGAAATGACTGAATGTATCTATATGCAACATTGTTAATGTGAATGGTCAATCTCTAGCGTCCATGATTTAAAAAGATTCATAACTGTACAAGTATAAACATGACCAGTATTATTCAGAGATAGATGTTTACATAAATATTGGCAGTTCTTGTTGAAGAAAAGAACAGTACACTCTAATGTTATTCAACTGTCTCAGTCCGACATCTGAATCATGTTCCAATGCATTCTATCGAAGATCTGTATGAAACCAGTCTGGAAGAAGGAAACATATCTGTTTAAATTTCATTGGACAGCACATCATGATTAATGGCTGTATGATTCATTGATGCAAAGCAACCGTCATCTTCATTTGTGAGAGGCATGAAGGCAGATGCTAAAGGAAACTGTTTGTGGCATGCTATTCGATATTCATTGCTCTGAGAGTGACAAGTTCCAAAGCTGCCATCAAGTAATGACTCCAAAACTTTTGTCAAAGTCTGAAAAAACAAAAGAAAAGTTTCAGCCAGGATTATTTTGTGAAAGGCATTCTAACAACAGACATACCGCTTCCCACTAGTCTCTCCTCAAGTAGAAATGACTGCAGGAAAGTTCTTTTTCCTTTTCTACAGAAAAGCAAAAAGATGTTCTTTTTTATGCCATTCACGAAGACTCCCTAAAATATTAATTATAAATCCAACTCTTTTAAAAGCTGTACTGCTTGTGATTGCGTACTATTAGGAAACTCATTTTACAACTACAATAATGAGTTACCTTCACATTTTTGTCTCTCATAGTGTCATCTAGTCTAACAGCAATAGCAGTAGCTTTCTCTTGTCTTGAATTGTCCAGGAAATACATCATTTTGGCACCTGAAAGAGCAGAAAAAGAAAATGGGTCTCATTCCCAGGTAAATGCAGTTGCAAATTCTGAAAACTTAAGACCAAAATTTAACAGCCCAATTCTATCCTTGAAGTGTATTTTACAGGACATGTGACATCTAAATAGCAATGTCTAGAAAGTGCTGCAATTTGTCCACATGTACTCAGATCTGCATGAGTGAGAATTCACAGAAACCATAAAGGAGAAGCACAACACAGAAAGGAAAGTGTAGAGGAAGCAAATAAGACCTGAATGAAGCGATAATACTTCTTTAATACTTTTAAACAATTTAAGTCTTTAAATGCTTCTTAACAATTTAGATTAGAAGAACAGAGTGAGGTGGATGTTGGAAAGACAGCATTCTGGTGACAAAGGACAACTAAAATGTGTTTAGGCAGGGGAAAATCTACTAGGGGAAAAATCCTATGTTCTTATGGGGTGTGAGTGTAAAGAGAATGCTAGATGCAGGGAGAAGGCAGCGAGATGCAAGTATCTTGTGGTCTTGTGTGTGCTCCCTGAGGCATCTGGTGGGTCTCTGTGAGATACAGGAAGCTGGACTAGATGTGCCCTGGGCCTGATCCAGCAGGGCTCTTCTTATGTTCTTATGTAAAATCCTGTGTTTCAAAAGACTGGTAGCAAAGTAGCTACACAACTGCTTTAGAAAATGGTATGCAATGAAAAGCACTAAAAAGTAAAGCATTTATATGAGCTTTCTTAGATTTTAATTTAGATTTTCCTTTAAAAAAATCATATCTCCACTGGAAACTTTGTACCACTCTGAATGAGCAACTGAATAGTTAAAATCAAATATGGACTTGTGTCAGAGTTTGACAAACTTTAACACACACCAATACAAACCAACCTGATAGCAGATGCTGAATGGAGGTAGAATTGCGTTTGAGAAATTCTTCATTAAAACTTTCCAAATCTTTACTAATAAAGATCTTCTGCATTTCTTGGGTTAGGACTTTGTTCACGATTTCTGGCAAGTTACTATGATCAGACACTAAAAATACAGAAAGCACATTACTACATTTTTGTTGTCACTTAACAAAACTGCACAGCTTACCATTATTTCAGTAGTAGGAACACTATTGTTAAATGGCTACCATTCGTTCCACAAAAACCCTTCCACAATTGGGGTTCAATCCCAGATAGCACAGGCTGAGAACATCACACATAGTCAGAGGTGGTATGAAGATTTTCACTGCAGACAACCACCAAGCTGAATACAGAGCAGTTTTAAACAAGAGTGGGTTGTTCTTTCCATGGCACACATTCTGTATTTCGATATCATTCTATACATTCTACATTTCATTCCTTCACTCCTACTAGCACTAAGAACAGTGGCGTCACTAGGGTTTGCGGCACATGGTGTGGGATGCCAGCACATCACCCCCCATGCAGTGGGCGGGACAACAACCCAGGTGGTGGGCGTGGTGATGTACCATCACTCCACCCCCACTGGTTTTTTGGCTGTACCTTTTGATACAACAAAGATAGAACACATTCTGCATGAAATTATGCACTGATTGATGTATAACATGATGGTGTTCTTCCAAACCGTGATATTAGTGATTTTGGTCACTAGTGGTGTCACCCCCCAGGGTCTCAACTTACTAATACCTTATTGCAGCAGTTCTCAAACTTTTAGCACTGGGACCCACTTTTTAGAATGACAATCTGTCCAAGACCCACCAGAAGTCTTGGTGGAAGTGACATCATCAGGCAAATAAAAATAAATAAGTATAAATAATTAAAGTAAAATAAATAAATAAGGGGAAGCCAGGCCTGTTCCACTAAGTGAATTTCCTCTGTAGCCTGCCTGCAATAACACCCCCTATCCAAAATCAGTAAAGTTTTCAGCCTTACCCAGTGCCCATTTCAATTTAAGAAATTCTGTTTAAACCAGATCACTGTCAGGATCCACCTGGCTTTGAAAGTCTTAAAAAAATTCACCTCATCAGCTGAAGCCTCTGTTTTGATCCTTTTAAGTGGGGGGGGGGGAGGCTGCCTTCTGGAGCATTTGTTGAGCTCCAGTTTCATCAGATCAGGACCATTTTGGTGGCTTCACATTCCCCTTTGCTAGGCCTGACTACCAGCCAAGGCACGTTTACTTACTTGTGAGTAAACACGACTGTGAGGCTTAGTTTCGCTTTCCATAGGGCTCAATACATTTGTCTGCTTGGCCATCCTTCTCAGGTGTTTTGGGGGGCTGCATTCATTGGATCAGGACTATTCTGGTGTCGTTGGATTCCTCTCATCCTGCCTTTCTGACAGACTAAGGCAAGTTCACCTACTCACGCAATACGGCTCAGTTTCACTTTCCATAGGGTGCTTTTTCGGCCATAATTTTTGATAGAAAGGGGATATTTCACCCTGGTTTTTTGCATTCTGCTGGAAATTCTGCATCCAATGGTATATAACATGATGGTATTACTTCTAACCACCACAATTTTAGCGTGTCACCCCCCCCAGTGTGCATCACCCAGTGCAACGCGCACCACCCCACAAGCGACGCCACTGCTTAAGAACGTATGAATTGGGGCCTTGATTTCTACACATGAGGACTTCACTAAGTTCTTCCACAATTTTTACAACAAGCAATCTGTTAAATGTTTTTGTACTTACCACACTTGGAGAATTTAATCAAACATTCATGAAGCCATGGGTTATTACTGTTGATGGCAAAAGCTCTTTTAACAGACTGCAACATTAACAGAAACTTTCCTGCACAAATAAAACAATACAATGCTAGTTTGTAACATTCTATATTTGATTGTATTATGATGGCCTAAACAAATTCTTTTTACCTGCCCCAATGCTTTAAAGTCAGGGGAACATATTCAAATTTATCAGACAGGAAAATAACTTCGTTAACAAGGAAAACATGAATACTGTGTAGCAAAAGTTCATTTTCACCATAACATAAAATGTATTATAGATACTTTAACTAAGGGTGCAATCCTAACCAACTTTCCAGCACTGACCTAAGGGCAATGCAGCTCCAAGGTAAGGGAACAAACATTCCCTTACTTTGAGGTGGCCTCCATGACTGCCACCAAACTACAGGTTGCAGCACATACCCCATTGGCAGAGCTATGTCAGAGCTGGAAAGTTGGTTAGGATTTGGGCCTAACTGAACAGTAGTTCCTATTAGACTAACAGCCCAGTCCTGTTGAGTGGTCTGCCAGCATTAACTGCCTTACAGCAGTCGTAAAAGCCATTCCAGCAGCACATGGAGTCACACGTGGCTGGAGTGCCAGCAAGAAGAGCAGAGCCTTCCCTAAACAGGAGGATCATTGTAGATGCCCAACCCATAGGGAGGCAACAGTGGTGGCTCAGGTTCAGGAAGGTGGCAGGTTTGGTGGCAGTGGCAAGCGCTGAATCAATCCCCCTTCCCAGTCCCAATCCTGAGGCCTGGGTCAATGTGGCATGTGGACCTGTGCCAGTAATTTTGTAAGTGCAGGTCCAAGTAGATCCCTCTGCACTGCAGAGGCTTACCCCTGGATAAGCAAACAAATGTTCCCTTACCCAGACCTCCTTGACTGCCCCTCCACAGGAATGCAATGCAAGTCATTTTGGCGTGAATGCATCAATGGGGACAGGGAGGAAGAATAGGATTGGGCTGTTAAGAATGCTTGCATTACATGCAGATAAAATTCTACAGTACATATGTATTCATCTAAGTTTAGGAGTAGCAAAATGTACATACGTAACAAAATTATCAATATATTTTACAAGTGCATATACTTTACCTTTCCTGAAATATATTTCAAATGCTAACAGATGTGTGTCTATGTTATCTGCCACAAGATTCTTAAGCGGTATAAGGAATTTAATGGCTTCTTCTAATGGATTATCAACCTGTTTCAACAAAAGAAATTCAAGTTAATCACAAAGAGGAGTCATGCCAGATTATGGTTTCTAAAGATTAAGCTCATCATAACCTTAAGTCATTGCATTTTCTTTCAACGGATTTAGGTTGCAATATGTTCCAAGTAATAAGCCCCACTGAATACAATGGGATTTATTTCTGTGTAACTATGCAGAGGATTGCACTGCTTATAGTGTTTCCTTCAATCTTATCTGTCCCCTTCTGAGACAGGTGGTTTCACTGGACAGTTTGAGTTGTGTCAATAACTGGCATTTTCTGTTCCTAACTCCCAGCCACTGCAACTTAACTGCATCTGTTAAACCACAAATCAGGCTTAAATGTTCCCTCTTTCAACCGTCTCATGGTTGAGAGAAGTTAATGGATTACTGAATAGATATCTGAACAGGGGATTCTCCAGTTGGGGCATTCACTTCTTCCATAGGGAGAAGGATGGAAGAAAGTTGAGGGAAGGAATAAATTACCCCAAGGCATGCTCCTGATGCAACCTCTGAAAAAGCCTCAAGAAAGAAAAAGCAGCAGCTGTAATGCTCAAGAATAATGGGATCAAGCATAAGAACAGCCCTGCTGGATCAGGTCAAGGCATAGCTTGGCATAGCGTCCTGTATTTCCCAGTGGCCAACCAGATGCCTCAGAGGGCACTCAAGATAACAAGAAACTTATATCCTGTTGTCACTCCCTTGTATCTGGCAATCAGAGACAGGTTACCTCTAATACCCGGAGGTTGCATATAGACATCATGGTTTGTGACGTGTCATGGACTGTGATGAAACCTGTGAAGCACACTGCTGGATATGGTAAGGTAGAGAAGGGCAAAAAAAGACCTACTAAGTTCAGTAACATGACAGTGAGTTTTGAGCTTTTGCCCCCTACCTCTGGTGCGTTTAAGTTGCTCTCTGACCTCGCAATACAAATATATTCCTGCACCCCTATTCTGTGTGTTTATCCCACATATTTTCTGTGCAATGTACATACACACATGCCTGATATTATGTGTGCAAACTCTGTGGCCTATCTACCAAGACCAGTGTGCAAACTGATCCCAAGTTTTCTTGCAAACATTTGGTCTCATTGGATACTCTATTAATAAAGTTGCAATCCAGTTTTTATTGTACAGAATAGTGAAAGAAGAAGGTTCTAAACCAGGGGTGCTCACACATTTTTGGCTTGAGAGCTACTTTGAAACCCAGCAAGGCCCGGAGATCTACCAGAGTTTTTTTTACAATGTTCGCACCATCATAACATATAACATTTATGTGTACAATGTATGTTGGTGTACCTTGAGCCCCACTGAGTATAACAGGACTTACTCCTGAGTAGACATGCCTAGGATTAGGCTGTGAGGCTGCAATCCTAGCCACACTTATCTGGGAGTAAGCCCCATTGAGTACAATGGGCCTTACTCCCGGCATTTCCTCCCAGAGGCACCTGAAGGGGGGGGTTGGCACTCCGCGATCTACTCATTTTGCCGGTAGATCGCGATCCACCTATTGAGCACCCCTGTTCTAAACAGTCAAACCATATTTATAACCAATAGGCAAATGATAAACCACAATAAACTATGCAAAAGTAGAGCTCAAATTTACCCTTTCTAGTTTTTCAGGAACTAACTCTTCCTTGGGACCACTAGTTTCCTCCTCTTCCTCATCTCGTTTCTTCTTTTGATTCTTTTGCTGTCTCTCTCTTTCTGCATGTTTCCTCTCCTCTTCAAGTTTAGCTTTTTTCTGAGCTCTTCTTTGTTTACTAAGCATTTTCTTCAGTTCTTTGGCAGAAAGGTTTTCTACATATAATGGAATATATGTTAATATGAGACTTAATACAGATTAGAAGCTTCTAATCTCCCTTGTAAGGGAGAAGAGACTGCCTGAGCCCAAGGTTTCTCATGCTCATAAAGGCAAATGATGTTTGCCATCAGGCCTGGATGCAGCCAGTGTAAAGTCCTGGTTTTATTGAAAACATACAAACATTTTTATATTTCATATTTAAGTGGCAATATATCTGGACTGTAATTTTCACTTTTCTCTCACTTATGACTAAAGGCCCAATCCTATCTAAATTTCCAGCACTGAGGCAGTCACAATGCAGCCCCGAAGTAGGGAACAAACTTTCCTAACCCTGAGGATGCCTGCATGACTGCTGCCCCTCCCAGAATGGAGCATGCACTGCATTGGCATGGCAGCATCGGTTCTGGAAAGGTGGATAGGAATGGGCCCCAAAACACATAATAAAATAGTGAACTCTTAACTTACTTTATGAACAAACTTTCAGAATTTTTTTTTAACTTTTTGCTAGAGGCAGTGCAGTCCAGTGTACATACTTTGACTTCTGATAAAGTCTTTCATTAAAGACTCTTCAAGAAACACAGCAGTCATGGGATAAGAGGATAGGAACTATAATGCGTTGGCAACTGGTTAAAGGACAGGGACTAGTCTCGGCACAGTCTGTCAGGGAGAAGGCTAGACTATAATACATCTCCTTGTTGATATCTTATTTTCTAAATGAAGATAATTTGTTTTGCACAATGAAATATTCCGCTCATGTAAATTTTGAAATCAATCTAACACAGGTTTGCCACTTTAGTGAGAACTAGGTTAAATTCTTAGTCTCAGTGTCCTTCAAGTATACCTAGTCTACTTGTTAAGCCTACTACAGAGAATGTTCTGTATTTCATGTTATTAATTCTATTTTTACCCTACCGTGTGTGCCCTCTATGCATTCTCTTGTAGTTGGCTGTTGCCACATGTATTATGTATGTATGCCAATAAAGATTATTGGATTGAAGAACTAGGCAAAGTGCACAAGCTACAACAGACAGAGTAGCTCTACGGAAGCCTTGTTGTCTGAGCAATGCACACAATGGCACAGTGAACTATGCCAAAGATTCCTTTCATTTTGTAACTCTTTAACAGTTACTTCACATATATTTTCAGAATTGTTTGTAACCAAAATTAAAGCTAAGATTCTGAACTATTAAATTATGTGCACGATTCATAATACTGTTTTGACTACTGCCAGGTGACATCTGCATCCTATTCAGCAGATGGTATTTGTAAACCAGCTTAAAAAATAAGTTTATATGGCATGATACTTAATTTTTTGTTAATGTTGAAAAAGGCAAGTATCAGAAGAAAAAAGCTGAAGACCTGTAAAATACCAAAGTAAATCCTCTTGTCAAAGCACTTAGGAACAGCATGTTATAAACAAACTACCCTCCATTACAGCTTAAATACCTGAATTTACTTCTTGTTCTTTGCTTTCATTGGCTAGTGGATTATCATGTAGCTTCAAGTAAATTTCAATTGCTGATCGAGCAGCCTTGAAATAGAAGGCATGTTTCCTGAGAATATCTTCCAATCTCAAGAGGTCAACATAGGCACGCAGTGTCATCTTTCTCATGCAGTATGTATGGAAGTCAAATTGATCATCTGTTATCTCAAAAAAGTGCTATAAAAAGGGACACAATTAAAATGATGCATGTTTCTGTTAGGCTATGTCTTCAGAGAAAGCACTGCATAAAGTGCCTTGAATTACATATGATAATCACAAAGGGCATCATGGATAAACAACTGACAAGCAGAAGACTCTTCCTGCACTTTCAATCAGCTACTAGAAACATACTTATGGCCGAGAGTGATTTTCAACCACTGTGCAGTGGTACATTAGTGTGCTGCAAATGGTTAGCAGATGTGCTGAGAGAGTCTGGGGGAGGGACATCTTTTTCAGTATATTCACTACAAGGATTTTCTGTTATCCATACTGCGCATATTAAGAACAACTCTCTCTTTATTCATACCAAGATTTTGGATATAAGGTGGGGGGGTGAGAAGGACAAAGTCTCTTGCAGAGAGACAAGGTCTACCTCCATTTCAATTGATAGACTTTGCTTTGATGACAGAGAAAGGGAAAGAATTGCCTTAAATGTCCAGGGAGGTGTTCTAGGAGGTCAGATTGAATTTTGGATTTCTCCCCATGGTAGGCACAAAAGGGCCCTTTCTCAAGCATGCTCCTGCAAACTTTAGGGAAAACACTTCTCAGGACCATCAGAAGACAGGAAGAGTGTAAGATGTGTGAGATGCACTGCCTGATGGGTAGTGCATCCCAATGCATTACATGCTTCATTACAGAGTATCTGCTTTATTGATACTGTAGAACAGGGGTGCCCAAACCCTGGCCCTGGGGCCACATGTGGCCCGCGAGCCCTCTCAATGTGGCCCTCAGGGAGACCCCAGTCTCCAATGAGCCTCTGGCCCTCCGGAGATTTGTTGGAGCCCGCACTGGCCCGACGCATCTGCTCTCAGCATAAGGGTGGCTGCTTGACCTCTTGCGTGAGCTGTAGGATGAGGGCTTCCTCCACTACATGCTGTTTCACATCTGTGATGCAGTAGCAGCAGCAAAGGAAAGGCCAGCCTTGCTTTGTGCAAGGCCTTTTATAGACCTTGAGCTATTGCAAGACCTTCATTCATTCATATAAGTTCATCTTTAATATAGTCATTTATGTATACTTATGTAATTGTATTCAAATTTTAAATGTAAATTAATTCTTTTTTTCCTTGGCCCCCGACACAGTGTCAGAGAGATGATGTGGCCCTCCTGCCATAAACTTTGGACACGCCTGCTGTAGAATATTAATTGTTGTTTATTCTCTTATCAAGCCACACAACTTTTTCCAACTTTAAATTAGGCATTTATAGGCATTTAATGCAATGTAAATTAGACATTTACAGCCCAGTCCTATCTAGAATTCGGCCAGTGCACGCATGGTTTTATGACAGAGGAACACAGTTCCACTGTAAAACAGCTGCTGACAAAGCATAAAGCATTCTGCAGCCATTTTGACAGTGCTGCCTCAAGAGGTGGCAGCACTCCCTGTCCCTCACCAGACCACCCAGCTCCTGCCAGAGCAGGTAAAGCAGTGGTGGAGGCAGAATGGGGCAGGGAGACTATGGGAAGGGGTGGATATGGCAGCAACAGCATGCACTACTATCACCTCTGTTTCAAGCCTCCTTGCCTCCTTGGACTTGTGCCAGTAAAATGCTGGCTTACTGATTTAAATCCCCTTTCCCCACTGAAGTCTTCTGATTTGCCCTCCTCCCGCTGGATACAGCAAATCTGTTTTTGGCATGGCTGCACCAGTGGGGGTAGGTGGGTGAACGATTGGGTTCTTAGGATTTTTGTTATAAGGGATATGAATGAATTAGGTACAGATAATGAGAGATAATGAGAAAGTGAAGAGTGTGTTAGGAAAAGGGTAAAGGCTTGTTTGAGAATGATCAATGCTTTTAATCCTTTAAAGCATTTTAAAAAGTAGCATTTGGCATTTTAAAATCATGAAGATACTCAGATGGTTAGTTAACAAAGCCAGTATGCCTTAAGATGCATGTTAATCAGGAAAAAAAATCAGTCTGTTTACCTACTTACCCTCTCCACTTCATGGCACTTTTTCAAAGCATCCCCATATTTTCCTAGTCTCTGAAAAGCTAAAGCACATTCAGTCTGGAACCACATACACTGCATTTCATTGAGATTCTCCATTGCAGAAGTTCCTTCCTGAAATTCACACAAGCACACACATACAAAATAAGTTACTATAATACTTTCATTTACTTAATTGGAAGCTAATAACTCCCTCTCATATAAAAACACGCTGTTGCAATTCCTTAGGCCTGAGGTTCTCAAACTGGGGAGTCGCGATGCCCCAGCCTGAGAAGCCCTTCCTTTGGCCCCTTAAGGGGTGATGGAGAGGGAAAGGCAGCAACATGATCCCCAGGACTGCGCTGCTGCAGGGAATAGAAGGGGGATTAAATTTATCAATTGCTGTACTGCCCTCCAGGAGGGTAGGAAGCCCCACGGAGCCCTCTGCAGGGCTTCCCAAGTCTTGGAAAGTATAAAAATTGTGATTGTGACCAACCTCCAGTTTGCGAAATGAGAAGTGGGTCGCAATCATGATTTTTACATTTTCCAAGGCTTGGGTTCCCTGCAGTGGGCTCCATGGGGCTCCCTACCCCCATCCCCAGACAAGCACAGCGATCAGTAAAGTTTAAACCTCCCCTTCCATCCCCGGCAGCAGCACAATCCTGGGGATCACATCACTGGTGAATACCTTCTCCACGAAGACCTACCCTGGTTCACAAACTCCCAAGTTTGTGAACTACTGCCTTTGGCAACTATTTATTCCTGGATTTTAAAAATCTCTTTAAGTACCTACTTTTCTCTTTTTCCAAAGATTTAAGGAGTTATTTTTCTATTTAGCTAAGATAGATTCTTGGTGCATGATAACATTTGATACAGGAGGATAAAGGAGCTGTGCATTTGTAACAAAACAGCAGAGATGAAGGAGACCTTATTTCAGGGGACATGGCAATATTTCTCATTTAGTAGTATGCATAATCTACAAATAACTATGAAGGTTCACTTGTATAATTAGTGATTAACAGTTTAAGTACACAAGGAATATAGTTTAGAATTCACTGAGAAGGCACATTATTCAGAAAGGTCATCTCCTAAATGAACAAAGAAGCACTTTTTAAGTTGCTCTCTTACATGCAGCATGAGGGTATGTCCTTATTCATCTCAGCACAGAGTCATTTCCAGTGGACATTTGTTGGTATTCTCCTTGCATTTCTTTTTAGACTGGGAGCCCCTCTGCGACAGGGAACCATCTTTTTCATTTCTTTTGCTCTCTACTTTGTGAACTTTCTTTGTTGAAAAGCCGCATATTCCAAATAATAATTATTTGGAATATTCCAAATAATAACAACAAATTTCAGCAATTCCTCTATTCTGGGGCTACCTTGAATATCTTTGTACTGGCCATATGACAGTAAAGGAAACAGAGCGGTGGCTATTTTCTGTGGAATACGGTAGGGTGGTTCTGCCTCACTTGCTGCCCCCACACATCTCTGGATTATACCAACCTTTAAACATGGTGTGCATGAGTAGCTAGAGAGAGCAATTTTTTAAAAACCATAATGTCTGGAGCCAGGCCGGGGGCCAGCTTTACCCAGTCCGTCAAGAGTGAAGGAGGATGCCCCCCCGCCTGCAGAGGCGAAGACCTTGCCCCGCCCATAACCAGGAAAGACAGGGCCAGCAGTGTGCCCAGTGGGAACACTTCCAGCAGATGCCGGAGGAGCCACGGACCTCTCCGTTCCCCTTGGCCACCAAGCCATGGCAACAGCGGCAGCTGTGGACACAGTCCTGCCCAGTCGCCAAACTTGGACCTCCAGTCTGGGCGTTGGGGAGACAAATGGCCACCAAGGATGAGGGGCAGGACAGACCAGGAAGTCCAGAGGCAAGAGGGGGCAAAACCATGGGACGGGCCTAATGGCCCCTATAGGGAGGGGGGGTTGCTAGGTGTGACCTCCCCTATACAAGACCCAGCCTGGCCCGTGATGAGGCTGCTGATAGGAGCAGAGGCCATCTAGTCCATGAGCCTGAGGCAGCCACGATGGGGGAGAAGGAACTGGGTGCTGTGACTCCCTTCCCTCTACATCCTAAATGAGGCCTACTAGCTGGGTCTGCTGCGCAAGGGCTGGCCACTACAGCGCCCCACTGCTAGCCCTTGTGGATCTCCAGGAGACCAGCGACCCTAGGGCAGCTGGGGCCTCCCTCAGGGTGCTACATATCAGGTTAACATTCTTCATTAAAAGCATAAATGTTAGCATTTAGAGGAAAATTTAATGGACACGGGACATAAAAACGGCTTTCCCTAAAATGCCCAACTTTTATTCCTAAAACGTCCAGCAATAATACAGTTACTGCAACAGAGTGATTCCAGACTGCAACCCAGGTATGACAAATATTTTAAAATACTTCAGGGAAATCTTAAACTATTCTGCTTCTCCTAGAAACTGCTGACTTCTGATAGGCTCAGTTTTATTAATGGATATATTTTTGTGATCATCAACTCTGTCACCAATGCCTAGGCAGAATTTTTACTGCAAAATTCTGAATCGAATATTTTTGAAACAAACACCAACAACTTATGTTAGGAACATATTCTCTACCCTTGTAAACTTGGAGCACATTTCCTCTGCATCTTTCACCATATTTGCTCGCAGCATATATTTTGCACATTTTGAGTTGATGAACCTATCTGCTGTGTCCAATGACTGTGCTTCATCCATCCATTTGGCAGCCTCTTTGAGATTTCCTACATGCTATTGAGGGAAGAGGAAAAGTTTTACTAATAATTGAACTGTCATTATATGCATAACTTCTAAGAACTATAACATGCCAAAATATATGACAGAAATACACCTTTTCTCAAAACACCAAGAACATAAAAAGTGATGAGCTATCTTACTTTGTAGAGTGAAACAAGCTCAAACATGCTCATTATACAAATGCTAAAAATTAGAACTCACAGAAGGATAATAATTAGAGGTACCAAGTTGACCACATACTTGAGAGGTTTTTAAAAAAATCTATAATATATTGGCTTCTCCCCCCCCCCCTTTTTGGGCTTCTACTTTACTCATCTCTCACCTGGAACAAACACACTCAACACATTTCTTCTCTCCCACCAGATGCATTCCAAGATCTCACCCTATTATATCACTCTTCCCAGGTTTAAATATTTCAACATTGCACTAGTCTCAACTCTGAAGGTGAAACACCCAAAGCAGCAATTGCCTTTGGTGTTAGCCCTCTGGTAAACACTCTTTACTTGTTATAGCCTCAGGAAAATGTAACCCCCCCCCTTTCCCCAAAATAGATGACCAGTTCAAAGGAGAAGCATCTTTCATCTGGCTAATATACATGGTGGTTTCTACCAATCTCCTTTATTTCAAATGTAAGTATTCCCCTTTTAAATATTAAGTACTTACCTTAAATAGAAATATTTAACTTAAAAACAAAGCAGAAGAAGTGTGCTTTTTCTATTTGCAGATAAATTAGTTAATCCTATCATGTGTTGGCCTAGTTAATTTGTTGTGCCCTCCTGCTGCTGCCTTTGTTTCCTGCTTGGTACAACAGGTCATTCACTGGATACCAAGTTAACCCATTTCCTACATGATTTCAGCATGGTTTCTAAAGCTGCATATTTCTCTTGCGAATTTTAAGCAACCAATATTTTTTTAAAAATCTGCAAGGATGTAATATAAGCAATAGGAAAGAAAAAAGGCACCAAGAGCATGCAAGGTGCACCTTTTTCAGTGTGAACACAAAATCTACTTATTCAATACAGACTTTAAAAGCAGTTTCCAAGCCCCACCACAAGCACACTGGAATTTTGCAATGCACTACTCTTTTTCTTCCAAACATTACTGGTTCAGAGATATTGGTATTCTTTGTGTCATTTTCTATTCTAAGCTATGAACTAAAAAAAAAAATTAACCTTTTGATTTATAGGATTGGGCCGCCCTGCAGAACCTATTACAACAACAGAAGTGAGTTCTGCTGTCCTAAAATGGCTGCTGGCAGAGTGCTACATTAGTAATCATGTTACATGCTCAGCTACAAGAGGTAGGATCATCGCAACTTTGCTGCTGGACCCCTCCACACCAGCTGGATGAGGGTCAATCCTCAATAGGATTGGGCTGTCAATGAAAAATACCAGACTATCAGTTCCTTCAAAATATACTGATTAGAAGTAGCACAGTCAAGAATATTACCTTATAAATTTTTGCTTTTAAATAGAACAGCTCTATTAGTGTTGGAGTACTTGCAACTGCAGAATTAATGTAATCCAAGGCCAAGGAAAACTGACCAAGTTTGTCAAAGTGCTGTGCAAGAAAATAACGAACCCAAAGCAGAGTAGTTGGGGGCTCTCGCTCTCCATTTTCTGTAATAAAACATGAATAATATTTCAGAAAATACTGTCTCCATTTGAAAAGACATTAAAATGCTTACTTTTTAGAAGACAGTGTTCTACTTGAAGGAATAGCAACCCACTTAAAATCAGGAAGGTGAACTGAACCAACAGTGGTTCAACAAGTAGACTCTCAACTTGCAGTTGAGTGATTCATGATTCTTTTATCCTTTGCATATATTTTGTTTTAAATCCCCTTTTAAAATTTCAAAAAATGGACAGTTAACAAAAAACGAGTATTTTTCCACAAATAAAACAGCTATCATAGTATTCAATTTATATAGTTACACCAGAAGCAAAACAATTTGAGATTACTCTGCATGAATGAATCTCAACTGGTTCAAAGTGTCTTAAACCAGTTACTAAAAGTGTAAGATTTCCAGAAATGTAGAAGCTATGGGGAAAAAAATTTTCCCAGCTTTCAAAAAAAATTGGGAAATATATATGCGCAATATTTTCTTTCCAGATCTAAACTTGCTTTACTGCTTTTATGGTCCAATATTATACATTCTGCCAACCGTCGATGCAACAGCACGAAAATAGTGACTGCTGCATCCTTTAGTGTTGAAAAGGTTGCACAGGACTCCTCTAGGTAAGAGAAGTACCAATCCTTTTCACAGAGGTAAGCCTCTGCAGCATGGAGGTGTCGACTCAGACCTGCAACAGCTATTTTCCTGGTGCAAGTCCATGTTGACCTGCGGTGCAGAACTGGGTTCATGAGGGGGGTGAGGTGCCAATCAAGGCACCCTCTTGGGACCCAATCCACCCATCCCTATTCCCCATTCCGCCCATCTGCTGACTTGCCTCCATCAGAAATCAACAGGGGATCCTTTGGCAGCCACGGGAAGGTGCAGGCCCTCCCCACTGGCAGTCCTGGCAGTATGCTGTGTAGCTGTTGGAACACCTTTTGCGTCAGGCGCTAACTGCTTTACAGTACTCAGCGCCATTGTAAAGGAGGAACCAACAATGGCTGTTAAGTATAAGACTGGGCTGTTATATGCATTATGTGTAACCTAGTTATCACATCACTGCATGTTTTGGTATATCTATAGAAATTTTAAAAAATAAATGCATTAATTTTATTCAAACAATAATTACAGAGATGGAACAGCATATTAGAGATGGAGCAGCAAGCCACTACAGACATAGGTCCTTAAACTTCTTAGTTTTTGTTTTCTCTATTCTGGATAATGTCAACATTATCCAGAAAAAGAAGACACCATGCAAAAACCACCACACCTGTTAATTAGAAACAACAGTGCAGTGAATCTACAAACACTCCTTCTTTGTCAAACTTACTTCCACCTCTCTGGAGGAAAAAAAAAAAAACAATCACTGCCATCAGATTACAGTGTTATAAGGAAATCTTGACATTATGGGTCAAATATGCTGCAGAAGATTAAGAAATCAAGTCAGTTGAGAGGATTTGAGAGTTGTACTTGCCTGTAGTATGTACCAGTGGTTCTCACACATTTAGCACCGGGACCCACTTTTTAGAATGAGAATCTGTCAGGACCCACCAGAAGTGATGTCATGACCAGAAGTGAAATCACCAAGCAGGAAAATTTTTAACAACCTTAGGCTCCAATCTTATCCACACTTTCCTGGGAGTAAGCCCTATTGACTAGAATGGGACTTACTTCTGAGTAGACATGCACAGGATTGGACTGTTAGGCTGTGATCCTACCCACACTTACCCAGGAGTAAGTCCCATTTACTTACTATCATTGTTAAAAGAATATACATAGTAGCTTGTTAAGAGTACAGGTCTATAACACTTCCCAAAATGCAGTAACATACTTGTAGCATCGAGTCTAATATATTAAAAATAAAACATTTTATTTTTTACCCACTTGGTGGGTCGCAAAGCTGCAACTGACAAACTGATAGCAGAAGAGCAAAATGAATTGAGCCCTATTGAAAGTGAAACTGAGCTACACTGTGTGTTTACTCATGAGTAGACAACCATGCCTTGGTCCATTGCAAGGAGCAGGCCAAGAGAAATCCAATGTCACCAGAATGGTCCTGATCTGATGAAAACAGCCCCCAAAAAGCTTCCAAGAAGGAAGTCTTTCCCTCCAAGCTGACAAATGTACTGAGCCCTATGGAAAGGAAAACTAAGCTACAGATGTGTTTACTCATGAGTAAACAAACATGGCTTAGCTTGTGTGAAAGGTCAGGCATAGTGGAGTGCAAGGCTACCAGAATGGTCCTAATTTTATGAACATGGAGCTCGACATGCATTCTCAGGAAAGCACTTCCAACTTGATGTCACTTCCAGCCACAACATCACTGCCAAGTTAATTCCATCACTTCTGGTGGGTCCTGAACAGGTTTTTATTCTAAAAAGTAAGTCCCAGTGCTAAATGTGGTCCCAGTGCTACAGCAGTGGGAGGGTCTTACACAGTTCTTGGGAATTTACTGGTTACAGAACCACCTTTTAAAACTAATGTCTGAACTAGAGTTAAAAAATACTGATGAACCTGAGCAAAACCCACATTTTTAATCGTTCAGTTTCCTGGTTAAATGTGAATTCAACACTGTATCATACATGTACATTGAAACCTACCGTATGGACTAAACAAGTCACAGGTTTTCAAAGAAGTTTCATAACCAGTAACAAGTTCTTGGATTGTAGAAACCTATAAAAGATAATTGCCAAGTTCATTTGAAAATGCAAATGTTCTAATTGCATCACACCCTAATTCATATATTATCCAGATATAACTGCTTTTTGGTTTGCATGAAGAAGTGATAGAAATTGGCAGGTTTCTTCAGTCAGTCAGTTCTTTTGTTGAACAACAGCTTGTAGTCAGGAGAATCTTTCCAAACCACCTGTAGCCTACCCCAAGCCATTCTCACTTTCTCAGGAATACCATAGGAAGAGAAAAATTGAGAGCAGAGAGACTGGGATGAGAGGTAGGAAAAAAAAATCCATATAATCTTTCAAAAAACATTGTGGTTTCTTCTGGAAGTAATTCAGAATGTTTTTTTCGGCTGTTTCTACTAGTTTTACTGTATTGTATTCAGGGTGCATTTAATATTTCTGCTTTTTGTGTTATGTTTCATGAGATTTATATTTTCAAAGCTATGTGATTGAGTAAAGAAGTATAGCATCTTTAACATAGCCTTCTCTTGAAGTGAATTTAAAATAAAATAAACATGCTTTCCAGTGGTGTAGCTTCCTGCTTCCTATTAGCATTCATTCTAGTCTTTTCAAGTATTTAGGCTGCCAGCAGCCTGCCTGCATGTCACTATAAGCTTGCATACTTATAGCGACCTTAAGAGGAAGAACATTTTCTTAGCGATAAGCCTTTAAACAACATTCATTGGTGCAGGGGCGGGCAGAGATAGGGCTCCCCCATATTCGCAGTTTCTGTATCCACAGATCCCCATGGATATGGGGGGACACCTGTATCAGAATCAGAATAACTTTTATTGGCACACATCCCGAAAACAACAACCCAGTGAGAAATACTGCTGGTGGGGTAACAGTTTCTTGCAGTTATATCAAGTAACAAGGTTAAATAAAGCCTAAAAAATTGTGCTTTATAACACCAGAACAAATAATAGGTGAATAAACGTAAAAGATGAATGAACATAAAACCCAAAATATTCATCATATGTTAACAGTTTACATTAGATTTAGCTAACTTTGTCCATATCACCAAAGAGCTTTAAAGCACTATCCTATACCATAATCTTGTTTGTTTATCACCTCCAGTACAAACTTCGAAACTTCCTTCATTTTCTCAGGAGAGAATCATTTAAGAGAATCTTTGTTTTCACCATGTCTGAGAGTCCATCCCTATTAACCAGAATAGGTATCAAATAGGTAGAACAAGCATTGTCATGCTGCGGGCAATTAAAAAAATATGCAGAAGAGATTCAGCAGACCCCTGATTACAGGGGCAGCAACGGTCTTGATAGGGGATCTTACTTTATCTCTTGATCATAACCCTTGAGGGGATAATATTGAACCTTGCTACAGCTATAAAGCACGCTCTCTAGGGTCTATCATTGAATAAAGGTAGGTTGTCATTTTTCCAAACAGATATGGAATGGAATGACTTAAGGGATAGGAGACCTTCCTTGACACAAAGACTTTGGAATCAGATCTCCAGCAATCTGTCTACAAGCCTCCGATAAGCCTCAAGTATGAACACATGTTCAGATAGTCCAGGGAGAATCTGATTGACTCAATTTCCTCCCTTATGAAACTCGACCATTTAGCAAGGCCAAGCTTGTCAAACATTAGATAAACCAGACTTCCTGGCACAGAATTGTAATGTATATATAACCAATATCAAATGATCATTAGCCAGACTCTGGTTTGCAAGGGTTTCTGCCCTGTTTCCAAACTTGTAGCGGCATAGGGCACACACCTAGGCAACCTCAAAATTGCCCTAAGATATTCTGCCTGAACTCAATCCAAGGCATAGTTTGCTGCTCTAATCAAACCTGTCCAATCCAATTAGAGTTTCTCAAACTGTGGGTCGGGACCCACTAGGTGGGTCGCGGGGCAATTTCAGGTGGGTTCCCATTCATTTCAATATTTTATTTTTTATATAATAGACTTGATGCTACTATGGTATGTGACTGCATTTGGGGAAATGTTACAGACCTGTACTTTTAACAAGTTACTATGTATATTCTTTTAACAATAATAGTAAATGGGACTTACTCCTGGGTTAAGTGTGGGTAGGATGGTTAAAAATTTTCCTGTTTGATTATGACACTTCCATTCATGACATCACTTCTGGTGGGTCCTGACAGATTCTCATTCTAAAGAGTGGGTCCTAGTGCTAAATGTGTGAGAACCACTGCTCTATACTATTTTTTCCAATATGATGGCTCCTTACTGTAACATAATGTCCCAAGTTTCAAATCACAACTACAATTCAATCCAAAACTAAGTTGTAAACAATTCAAAGACAAAAGAAATTAGATTTTTAGGCTGCAGTCCTATTAGGCACACTTACTTGCAAGTATGCCCCACTGAAATCATTGAGACTTACTCCCGAGTAAATATGCACAGGATTTTACTGTAAGATACCAAGTTACTGTATATTAGCCTGCTAAAACTCCCAACAAATTTTATTTGAAAACAAAGGTTGTCATGGCCAATGATTAAAACTGAAGCACAACCAGAGCTTTTAAATAGCTCAATTCTCATTTTCTTATTCACCTGTTATAGCTTACATTGGAGGTTTCTAACATGCATCATCATCACATTAAGAAAGCAGATAAAATAAATATTCCATAGAGGCAGGAAAAAGCCCAAACAAAGTAGAACAGAGAAGTCACACTCATTGATAAATTAAATAAATCTGAATTTTACCTTTTCTGTATTGTAGTACAAAGATTTCAAAGTGGTAAACAAGGGTGGACAGCCTTTACTGAAGTTAACTCTCAGAAATTTATCCATTAGTTCTCTAAATTTTTCACCTAGAAACAAAAGTGTTTTTAGTTAGACTCTAATTTAATGTTGTCATGACCAATTTGGGCTCGTATTTTCATAAATATATGACATTCTTTAAAATCTGAAGTTAAACTCTCAGAGGAGAAATTGACATCTTTCCTATAAGTCACGATTGCACAGACCTGTATCTGTATTTTTATTCAATCTGAAATTTTATTTTTCCTGGCATGTTTTCCATTTTCATTACAGTTAATTTACAATTAATGATGTTCTATCTGGTGTCCTGATAGAACACCAGATTCTATCTATAATTTTGTGTCCTGCCATGTAGATCAAGTTGCTTGCTTACTGAGTTTCTCAAAGCCATGTAAGACACAGGAAAAGAATAAAGGCATTTTGTTATTGCAAATTATGCAAATAAGTATTGAGAGGGCTGACTGACCCACACCAGCAGCCTTCCCAAGGTGTCCACCACCCCGGCCCTCTCCCAACAGATGGGCTGTGGCATACCACTGCCAGCAGTTGCACAGGCACACATACAGAGGTCCTTGCCCTCAGGTATTCCAAAATGTGTAAGTCTCTGGAAGCTGTAATGAGTAATACAGTTGGGACTGTCTGTAAGTAGTACTACAAAAATATGAGATTTACCTGTGACAAAGTTTAAAGGTAATCTTTTTGGTGAAACAGCTCTTGGATGTTGCTTGCTTATTTCTTCATACATTTGTAGCCTCTCTTTTAAGGTGCCTATTGGCAAATAATAAATATAAGATTGCAGTCCTTTTATGTAATAAGAATCTCTTTTATCATAAAAAGTGGTAATTATAGGTCCCAGTAAAGAGAACCGCTCCAGCTTTTATCTCCCTCCCTCTCTTCAATAGGGACCCCAACATCCCAAGTTATACTCTGTACATGGGACAGGCTGAAAACTAGTTTTTAATGTGACAAATGGCATGGCTAGTATGCAGGGAGTGGAAAAAAGGAAGCAATGAAAGTACACTTTGGCACACTTCAGCCCTTCTGTGTAGTTACAGGAATGTGCTAGATTATAGTTATAGGGTGAGATCCAAAGAACTGCTGTTGGTGCACCCAATAGCTTGGATTTTTCCAGGGAATTTTTTTCATTAAACAGCTTCTCACAGTTTCAAAGAAATTCATCTCCTGAAATGGAGAAGTAATTGTTTTTGAGAAATATAAGTAAAAAGACATTTTGGCTGTGCAGAATTTGTTGCATGATTCTTTGGATCCATGCCAATATCTTGGTTTGTTATACTATAGTGAAACACTACATTCACACATTTTAGTTGGAAGTTACCATTAGTTACCAATATCAGTTACAGGTAACTTTAATCACTGGAAGA